>NW_027649921.1:0-343057 GCF_965287045.1 Carcharhinus amblyrhynchos | reverse complement strand
GGAGTCTGGAAACAGAGGGCGAGAAACAGGAGTCTGGAAACAGAGCGGCAGAAACAGGAGTCTGGAAACAGAGGGGGAGAAACAGGAGACTGGAAATAGACGGGCAGAAACAGGAGTCGGGAAACAGAGGGTGAAAAACAGGAGTCTGGAAACAGAGGGGCATAAACCGGAGTCTGGAAACAGAGGGGCAGAAACAGGAGTCTGGAAACAGAGGCGGAGAAACAGGAGTCTGGAAACAGAGGGTGAGAAAGAGGAGGCTGGAACAGAGGGGGAGAAACAGGAGTCTGGAAACAGAGAGGCAGAAACAGGAGTCTGGATACAGAGGGGCAGAAACAGGAGTCTGGAATCAGAGGGGCAGAAACAGGAGTCTGGAATCAGAGGGGCAGAAACATGAGTCTGGAAACAGAGGGGCAGAAACAGGAGTCGGGAAACAGAGGGTGAGAAACAGGAGTCTGGAAACAGAGGGGCAGAAACAGGAGTCTGGAAACAGAGGGGGCGAAACAGGAGTCAGGAAACAGAGGGGGAGAAACAGGAGGCGGGAAACCGAGGGGCAGAAACAGGAGTCTGGAAAGAGAGGGGGCGAAACAGGAGTCTGGAAACAGAGTGGGAGAAACAGAAGGCTGGAAACAGAGGGGCAGAAACAGGAGTCTGGAAACAGAGGGGCAGAAACAGGAGTCTGGAAACAGAGTGGGAGAAACAGAAGGCTGGAAACAGAGGGGCAGAAACAGGAGTCTGGAAACAGAGGGGCAGAAACAGGAGTCTGGAAAGAGAGGGGGAGAAACAGGAGTCTTGAAACAGAGGGGGAGAAACAGGAATCTGGAAGCACAGGGTGAGAAACTGGAGTTTGGAAGCAGAGGGGCAGAGACAGGAGTCTGGAAACAGAGGGGCAGAAACAGGAGTCTGGAAACATAGGTGGAGAAACAGGAGTCTGGAAACAGAGGGGCAGAAACAGGAGGCTGGAAAGAGAGGGGGCGAAACAGGAGTCTGGAAACAGAGGGGGAGAAACAAGAGGCTGGAAACAGAGGGGCAGAAACAGGAGGCTGGAAACAGAGGGGCAGAAACAGTTGTCTGGAAACAGAGGGGCAGAACAGGAGTCTGGAAACAGAGACGCAGAAAAAATGAGTCTGGAAACAGAGGGGCAGAAACAGGAGTCTGGAAAAAGAGGGGGAGAAACAGGAGTCTGGAAACAGAGGGAGAGAAACAGGAGACTGGAAACAGAGGGGCAGAAACAGGAGGCTGGAAACAGAGGGGCAGAAAGAGGAGACTGGAAACAGAGGGTGAGAAACAGGAGTCTGGAAACAGAGGGGCAGAAACAGGAGTCTGGAAACAGAGGGGGAGAAACAGGAGTCTGGAAACAGAGGGGGAGAAACAGGAGACTGGAAACAGAGGGGGAGAAACAGGAGTCTGGAAACAGAGGGTGAGAAACAGGCGTCTGGAAACAGAGGGGCAGAAACAGGAGTCTGGAAACAGAGGGGCCGAAACAGGAGACTGGAAACGGAGGGGGAGAAACAGGAGTCTCGAAATAGAGGGTGAGAAACAGGAGTCTGGAAACAGAGGGGCAGAAACAGGAGTCTGGAAACAGAGGGGGAGAAACAGGAGTCTGGAAACGGACGGGGAGAAACAGGAGTCTGGAAACAGAGGGGCCGAAACAGGAGACTGGAAACGGAGGGGGAGAAACAGGAGTCTCGAAATAGAGGGTGAGAAACAGGAGTCTGGAAACAGAGGGGCAGAAACAGGAGTCTGGAAACAGAGGGGGAGAAACAGGAATCTGGAAACGGACGGGGAGAAACAGGAGTCTGGAAACAGAGGGGCAGAAACAGGAGACTGGAAACGGAGAGGGAGAAACAGGAGTCTGGAAACGGACGGGGAGAAACAGGAGTCTCGAAATACAGGGTGAGAAACAGGAGTCTGGAAACAGAGGGGGAGATACAGGAGTCTGGAAACAGAGGGGGAGAAACAGGACTCTGGAAACAGAGGACGAGAAGCAGGAGGCTGGAAACAGAGGGGCAGAAACAGGAGACTGGAAACAGAGGGTGAGAAACAGGAGTCTGGAAACAGAGGGGCAGAAACAGGAGTCTGGAAACAGAGCGGGTGAAACAGGAGTCTGGAAACAGAGGGGGAGAAACAGGAGTCTGGAAACAGAGGGCGAGAAACAGGAGGCTGGAAACAGAGGGGCGGAAACAGGAGTCTGGAAACAGAGAGGCAGAAAGAGGAGTCTGGAAACAGAGGGGGAGAAACAGGAGTCTGGAAACAGAGGGGGAGAAACAGGAGTCTGGAAACAGAGGGGGAGAAACAGGAGTCTGGAAACAGAGGGGGAGAAACAGGAGTCTGGAAACAGAGGTGGGGAAACAGGAGTCTGGAAACAGAGGGGCAGAAACAGGAGTCTGGAAACAGAGGGGGAGAAACTGGAGCCAGGAAACAGAGGGTGAGAAAGAGGAGGTTGGAAACAGAGGGGCAGAATCAGGAGGCTGGAAACAGAGGGGCAGAAACATGAGTCTGGAAACAGAGAGGCAGAAACAGGAGTCTGGAAACAGAGGGGCAGAAAGAGGAGTCTGGAAACAGAGGGGGAGAAACAGGAGTCTGGAAACAGAGGGTGAGAAACAGGAGTCTGGAAACAGAGTGGCAGAAACAGGAGTCTGGAAATAGAGGGGCAGAAACAGGAGACTGGGAACAGAGGGGGAGAAACAGGAGTCTGGAAACAGAGGGGCAGAAACAGGAGTCTGGAAACAGAGGGTGAGAAACAGGAGTCTGGAAACAGAGGGGCAGAAACAGGAGTCTGGAAATAGAGGGGCAGAAACAGGAGTCTGGGAACAGAGGGGGAGAAACAGGAGGCTGGAAACAGAGGGGGAGAAGCAGGAGTCTGGAAACTCAGGGTGAGAAACAGGAGTCTGGAAACAGAGGGGCAGAAACAGGAGACTGGAAACGGAGGGGCAGAAACAGGAGTCTGGAAACGGAGGGGGAGAAACAGGAGTCTGGAAACAGATGGCGTGAAACAGGAGTCTGGAAACAGAGGGTGAGAAACAGGAATCTGGAAACAGAGGGGCAGAAACAGGAGCCTGGAAACAGAGGGGGAGAGACAGGAGACTTGAAACAGAGGGGGAGAAACAGGAGTCTGGAAACAGAGGGGGAGAAACAGGAGTCTGGACACAGAGGGGGAGAAACAGGAGGCTGGAAACAGAGGGGCATAAACAGGAGTCTGGAAACAGAGGGGGAGAGACAGGAGACTGGAAACAGAGGGGGAGAAACAGGAGTCTGGAAACAGAGGGGCAGAAACAGGAGTCTGGAAACAGAGGGGCAGAAACAGGAGGCTGGAACAGAGGGGCAGAAACAGGAGTCTGGAAACAGAGGGCGAGAAACAGGAGTCTGGAAACAGAGCGGCAGAAACAGGAGTCTGGAAACAGAGGGGGAGAAACAGGAGACTGGAAATAGACGGGCAGAAACAGGAGTCTGGAAACAGAGGGTGAAAAACAGCAGTCTGGAAACAGAGGGGCATAAACCGGAGTCTGGAAACAGAGGGGCAGAAACAGGAGTCTGGAAACAGAGGCGGAGAAACAGGAGTCTGGAAACAGAGGGTGAGAAAGAGGAGGCTGGAACAGAGGGGGAGAAACAGGAGTCTGGAAACAGAGAGGCAGAAACAGGAGTCTGGATACAGAGGGGCAGAAACAGGAGTCTGGAATCAGAGGGGCAGAAACAGGAGTCTGGAATCAGAGGGGCAGAAACAGGAGTCTGGAAACAGAGGGCGTGAAACAGGAGTCTGGAAACTGAGGGTGAGAAACAGGCGTCTGGAAACAGAGGGGCAGAAACATGAGTCTGGAAACAGAGGGGCAGAAACAGGAGTCTGGAAACAGAGGGTGAGAAACAGGAGTCTGGAAACAGAGGGGCACAAACAGGAGTCTGGAAACAGAGGGGGCGAAACAGGAGTCTGGAAACAGAGGGGGAGAAACAGGAGGCGGGAAACCGAGGGGCAGAAACTGGAGTCTGGAAAGAGAGGGGGCGAAACAGGAGTCTGGAAACAGAGTGGGAGAAACAGAAGGCTGGAAACAGAGGGGCAGAAACAGGAGTCTGGAAACAGAGGGGCAGAAACAGGAGTCTGGAAACAGAGGGGCAGAAACAGGAGTCTGGAAAGAGAGGGGGAGAAACAGGAGTCTTGAAACAGAGGGGGAGAAACAGGAATCTGGAAGCAGAGGGTGAGAAACTGGAGTTTGGAAGCAGAGGGGCAGAGACAGGAGTCTGGAAACAGAGGGGCAGAAACAGGAGTCTGGAAACAGAGGGGGAGAAACAGGAGTCTGGAAACAGAGGGGCAGAAACAGGAGGCTGGAAAGAGAGGGGGCGAAACAGGAGTCTGGAAACAGAGGGGGAGAAACAGGAGGCTGGAAACAGAGGGGCAGAAACAGGAGGCTGGAAACAGAGGGGCAGAAACAGTTGTCTGGAAACACAGGGGCAGAACAGGAGTCTGGAAACAGAGACGCAGAAAAAATGAGTCTGGAAACAGAGGGGCAGAAACAGGAGTCTGGAAACAGAGGGGGAGAAACAGGAGTCTGGAAACAGAGGGAGAGAAACAGGAGACTGGAAACAAAGGGGCAGAAACAGGAGGCTGGAAACAGAGGGGCAGAAAGAGGAGACTGGAAACAGAGGGTGAGAAACAGGAGTCTGGAAACAGAGGGGCAGAAACAGGGGCCTGGAAACAGAGGGGGAGAAACAGGAGTCTGGAAACAGAGGGGGAGAAACAGGAGACTGGAAACAGAGGGGGAGAAACAGGAGTCTGGAAACAGAGGGTGAGAAACAGGCGTCTGGAAACAGAGGGGCAGAAAAAGGAGTCTGGAAACAGAGGGGCCGAAACAGGAGACTGGAAACGGAGGGGGAGAAACAGGAGTCTCGAAATAGAGGGTGAGAAACAGGAGTCTGGAAACAGAGGGGGAGAAACAGGAGTCTGGAAACAGAGGGGCAGAAACAGGAGTCTGGAAACAGAGGGGCCGAAACAGGAGACTGGAAACGGAGGGGGAGAAACAGGAGTCTCGAAATAGAGGGTGAGAAACAGGAGTCTGGAAACAGAGGGGCAGAAACAGGAGTCTCGAAACAGAGGGGGAGAAACAGGAGTCTGGAAACGGACGGGGAGAAACAGGAGTCTCGAAATTGAGGGTGAGTAACAGGAGTCTGGAAACAGAGGGGTAGAAACAGGAATCTGGAAACAGAGGGGCAGAAACAGGAGTTTGGAAACAGAGGGGGAGAAACAGGAGTCTGGAAACAGAGGGCGAGAAACAGGAGTCTGGAAACAGAGGGGCAGAAACAGGAGGCTGGAAAAAGAGGGCGAGAAACAGGAGTCTCAAAATAGAGGGTGAGAAAAAGGAGTCTGGAAACAGAGGGGGAGAAACAGGAGTCTGGAAACGGACGGGGAGAAACAGGAGTCTCGAAATAGAGGGTGAGAAACAGGAGTCTGGAAACAGAGGGGGAGAAACAGGAGTCTGTAAACAGAGGGCGAGAAACAGGAGGCTGGAAACAGAGGGGCAGAAGCAGGAGTCTGGAAACAGAGGGGCAGAAAAAGGAGTCTGGACACAGAGGGGCAGAAACAGGAGTCTGGAAACAAAGGGGCAGAAACAGGAGTCTGGAAACAGAGGGCGAGAAACTGGAGGCTGGAAACAGAGGGTGAGAATCAGGAGTCTGGAAACAGAGGGGGCGAAACAGGAGTCTGGAAACAGAGGGTGAGAAACAGGACTCTGGAAACAGAGGGGCAGAAACAGGTGTCTGGAAACAGAGGGCGAGAAACAGGAGTCTGGAAACAGAGGGGCAGAAACAGGAGTCTGGAAACAGAGGGGCAGAAACAGGAGTCTGGAAACAGAGGGGTAGAAACAGGAATCTGGAAACAGAGGGGCAGAAACAGGAGTCTGGAAAAAGAGGGGGCGAAACAGGAGTCTGGAAACAGAGGGGGAGAAACAGCAGGCTGGAAACAGAGGGGCAGAAACAGGAGGCTGGTAACAGAGGGGCAGAAACAGGAGTCTGGAAACAAAGGGGCAGAAACAGGAGTCTGGAAACAGAGGGACAGAAACAGGAGTCTGGAAACAGAGGGGGAGAAACAGGAGTCTGGAAACAGCGTGTGAGAAACTGGAGTTTGGAAACAGAGGGGCAGAAACAGGAGTCTGGAAACAGAGGGGCAGAAACAGGAGTCTGGAAACAGAGGGGGAGAAACCGGAGGCTGGAAACAGAGGGGCAGAAACAGGAGGCTGGAAACAGAGGGGCAGAAACCGGAGTCTGGAAAGTGAGGGGGAGAAACAGGAGTCTGGAAACAGAGGGGGAGAATCAGGAGTCTGGAAACAGAGGTTGAGAATCTGTAGTTTGGAAGCAGAGGGGCAGAAACAGGAGTCTGGAAACAGAGGGGCAGAAACAGGAGTCTGGAAACAGCGGGTGAGAAACAGGAGTCTGGAAAGAGAGGGGCAGAAACAGGAGTCTGGAAACAGAGGGGGCGAAACAGGAGTCTGGAAACAGAGGGGGAGAAACAGGAGGCGGGAAACCGAGGGGCAGAATCAGGAGTCTGGAAAGAGAGGGGGCGAAACAGGAGTCTGGAAACAGAGTGGGAGAAGCAGAAGGCTGGAAACAGAGGGGCAGAAACAGGAGGCTGGAAACAGAGGGGCAGAAACAGGAGTCTGGAAAGAGAGGGGGAGAAACAGGAGTCTCGAAACAGAGGGGGAGAAACAGGAGTCTGGAAACAGAGGGTGAGAAACTGGAGTTTGGAAACAGAGGGGCAGAGACAGGAGTCTGGAAACAGAGGGGCAGAAACAGGAGTCTGGAAACAGAGGGGGAGAAACAGGAGTCTGGAAACAGAGGGGCAGAAACAGGAGGCTGGAAAGAGAGGGGGCGAAACAGGAGTCTGGAAACAGAGGGGGAGAAACAGGAGGCTGGAAACAGAGGGGCAGAAACAGGAGGCTGGAAACAGAGGGGCAGAAACAAGTGTCTGGAAACAGAGGGGCAGAACAGGAGGCTGGAAACAGAGGGGCAGAAACAGGATTCTGGAAACAGAGGGGGAGAAACAGGAGTCTGGAAACAGATGGTGAGAAACAGGTGTCTGGAAACACAGGGTGAGAAACAGAAGTCTGGAAACAGAGGGGCAGAAACAGGAGTCTGGAAACAGAGGGGGAGAAACAGGAGTCTGGAAACAGAGGGAGAGAAACAGGAGACTGGAAACAGAGGGGCAGAAACAGGAGGCTGGAAACAGAGGGGCAGAAAGAGGAGACTGGAAACAGAGGGTGAGAAACAGGAGTCTGGAAACAGAGGGGCAGAAACAGGAGTCTGGAAACTGAGGGGGAGAAACAGGAGTCTGGAAACAGAGGGGGAGAAACAGGAGTCTGGAAGCAGAGGGGGAGAAAGAGGAGTCTGGAAACAGAGGGGGAGAAACAGGAGTCTGGAAACAGAGGGGCAGAAACAGGAGTCTGAAAACAGAGGGGGAGAAACAGGGGTCTGCAAACAGAGGGGGAGAATCAGGAGTCTGGAAACAGAGGGGCAGAAACAGGAGTCTGGAAACAGAGGGCGAGAAACAGGAGGCTGGAAACTGAGGGGGAGAAACAGGAGTCTGGAAACGGACGGGGAGAAACAGGAGTCTGGAATCAGAGGGGCAGAAACAGGAGTCTGGAAACAGAGGGGGTGAAACAGGAGTCTGGAAACAGAGGGTGAGAAACAGGCGTCTGGAAACAGAGGGGCAGAAACAGGAGTCTGGAAACAGAGGGGCAGAAACAGGAGTCTGTAAACAGAGGGTGAGGAACTGGAGTCTGGAAACAGAGGGGCAGAAACAGGAGACTGGAAACGGAGGTGGAGAAACAGGAGTCTGGAAACGGACGGGGAGAAACAGGAGTCTCGAAATAGAGGGTGAGATACAGGAGTCTGGAAACAGAGGGGGAGAAACAGGAGTCTGGAAACAGAGGGGCAGAAACAGGAGTCTGGAAACAGAGGGGGAGAAACAGGAGTCTGGAAACAGAGGGCAAGAAACAGGAGGCTGGAAACAGAGGTGAGGAAACAGGAGGCTGGAAAAAGTGGGCGAGAAACAGTAGTCTCAAAATAGAGGTTGAGAAACAGGAGTCTGGAAACAGAGGGAGAGAAACAGGAGTCTGGAAACGGACGGGGAGAAACAGGAGTCTCGAAATAGAGGGTGAGAAACAGGAGTCTGGAAACAGAGGGGGAGAAACAGGAGTCTGGAAACAGAGGGGGAGAAACAGGAGGCTGGAAACAGAGGGGGAGAAACAGGAGTCTGGAAACAGAGGGGCAGAAACAGGAGTCTGGAAACAGAGGGGCAGAAACAGGAGGCTGGAACAGAGGGGCAGAAACAGGAGTCTGGAAACAGAGGGCGAGAAACAGGAGTCTGGAAACAGAGCGGCAGAAACAGGAGTCTGGAAACAGAGGCGGAGAAACAGGAGTCTGGAAACAGAGGGTGAGAAAGAGGAGGCTGGAACAGAGGGGGAGAAACAGGAGTCTGGAAACAGAGAGGCAGAAACAGGATTCTGGATACAGAGGGGCAGAAACAGGAGTCTGGAATCAGAGGGGCAGAAACAGGAGTCTGGAATCAGAGGGGCAGAAACAGGAGTCTGGAAACAGAGGGCGTGAAACAGGAGTCTGGAAACAGAGGGTGAGAAACAGGCGTCTGGAAACAGAGGGGCAGAAACATGAGTCTGGAAACAGAGGGGCAGAAACAGGAGTCTGGAAACAGAGGGTGAGAAACAGGAGTCTGGAAACAGAGGGGCACAAACAGGAGTTTGGAAACGGAGGGGCAGAAACAGGAGTCTGGAAACGGAGGGGGAGAAACTGGATTCTGGAAACAGATGGTGAGATACAGGAGTCTGGAAACAGAGGGTGAGAAACAGGAGTCTGGAGACAGACGGGGAGAAACAGGAGCCAGGAAACAGAGGGTGAGAAACAGGAGTCTGGGAACAGAGGGGCAGAAACCGGAGTCTGGAAACAGAGGGGGAGAAACAGGAGTCTGGAAACATAGGGGGAGAAACAGGAGTCTGGAAACAGAGGGTGAGATACAGGAGTCTGGAAACAGAGTGGGAGAAGCAGGAGACTGGAAACAGAGGGGGAGAAACAGGAGGCAGGAAACAGAGGGGGAGAAACAGGAGTCTGGAAACAGAGGGGCAGAAACAGGACTCTGGAAACAGAGGGGCAGAAACAGGAGGCTGGAAACAGAGGGGCGGAAACAGGAGGCTGAAAACAGAGGGTGAGAAACAGGAGTCTGGAAACAGAGAGGCAGAAACAGGAGTCTGGAAACAGAGGGTGAGAAACAGGAGTCTGGAAACAGAGGGGGAGAAACAGGAGGCTGGAAACAGAGGGGGAGAAACAGGAGGCTGGAAACAGAGGGGGAGAAACAGGAGTCTGGAAACAGAGGGGGAGAAACAGGAGTCTGGAAACAGAGGGGGAGAAACAGGAGTCTGGAAACAGAGGGGGAGAAACAGGAGTCTGGAAACAGAGGGGCAGAAACAGGAGTCTGAAAACAGAGGGGGAGAAACAGGAGTCTGTAAACAGAGGGGGAGAAACAGGAGTCTGGAAACAGAGGGGCAGAAACAGGAGTCTGGAAACAGAGGGGCAGAAACAGAAGTCTGGAAACAGAGGGCGAGAAACTGGAGGCTGGAAACAGAGGGTGAGAAACAGGAGTCTGGAAGCAGAGGGGCAGAAACAGGAGGCTGGAAATAGAGGGGCAGAAACAGGAGACTGGAAACAGAGGGTGAGAAACAGGAGTCTGGAAACAAAGGGGCAGAATCAGGAGTCTGGAAACAGAGGGAGAGAAACAGGAGTCCGGAAACAGAGGGGGAGAAACAGGAGACTGGAAACAGAGGGGGAGAAACAGGAGGCTGGAAACACAGGGGCAGAAACAGGAGGCTGGAATCAGAGGGGCAGAAACAGGAGTCTGGAAACAGAGGGGCAGAAACAGGAGTCTGGAAACAGAGGGCGAGAAACAGGAGGCTGGAAACAGAGGGGCAGAAACAGGAGGCTGGAAACAGAGGGGGAGAAACAGGAGTCTGGAAACAGAGGGAGAGAAACAGGAGTCTGGAAATAGACTGGCAGAATCAGGAGTCTGGAAACAGAGGGGGAGAAACAGGAGTCTGGAAACAGAGGGGGAGAAACAGGAGGCTGGAAACAGAGGGGCAGAAAGAGGAGTCTGGAAACAGTGGGGCAGGAACAGGAGCCTGGAAACAGAGGGTGAGAAACAGGAGTCTGGAAACAGAGGGGGAGAAACAGGAGTCTGGAAACAGAGGGGGAGAAACAGGAGTCTGGAAACCGAGGGGGAGAAACAGGAGTCTGGAAACAGAGGGGGAGAAACAGGAGTCTGGAAACAGAGCGGCAGATACAGGAGTCTGAAAACAGAGGGGGAGAAACAGGAGTCTGTAAACAGAGGGGGAGAAACAGGAGTCTGGAAACAGAGGGGCAGAATCAGGAGTGTGGAAACAGAGGGGCAGAAACAGGAGTCTGGAAACAGAGGGCGAGAAACTGGAGGCTGGAAACAGAGGGTGAGAAACAGGAGGCTGGAAACAGTGGGGCAGAAACAGGAGGCTGGAAATAGAGGGGCAGAAACAGGAGACTGGAAACAGAGGGTGAGAAACAGGAGTCTGGAAACAAAGGGGCAGAATCAGGAGTCTGGAAACAGAGGGGGAGAAACAGGAGTCTGGAAACAGAGGGGGAGAAACAGGAGTCAGGAAACAGAGGGTGAGAAACAGGAGTCTGGAAGCAGAGGGGCAGAAACAGGAGTCTGAATACAGAGGGGGAGAAACAGGTGTCTGGAAACAGAGGGGGAGAAACAGGAGGCTGGAAACAGAGGGGCAGAAACAGGAGGCTGGAATCAGAGGGGCAGAAACAGGAGTCTGGAAACAGAGGGGCAGAAACCGGAGTCTGGAAACAGAGGGTGAGAAACAGGAGTCTGGAAACAGAGGGGCAGAAACAGGTGTCTGGTAACAGAGGACGAGAAGCAGGAGACTGGAAACAGAGGGGCAGAAACAGGAGGCTGGCAACAGAGGGTGAGAAACAGGAGTCTGGAAACAGAGGCGCAGAAACAGGAGTCTGGAAACAGAGGAGGAGAAACAGGAGTCTGGAAATAGAGGGGCAGAAACAGGAGGCTGGAAACAGAGGGCGAGAAACAGGAGACTGGCAACAGAGGGTGAGATTCAGGAGTCTGGAAACAGAGGGGCAGAAACAGGAGTCTGGAAACAGAGGAGGAGAAACAGGAGTTTGGAAACAGAGGGGCAGAAACAGGAGGCTGGAAACAGAGGGCGAGAAACAGGAGGCTGGAAACAGAGGGGGAGAAACAGGAGGCTGGAAACAGAGGGTGAGAAACAGGAGTCTGGAAACTGAGGGGCAGAAACAGGAGTCTGGAAACAGAGGGGCGAAACAGGAGTCTGGAAACAGAGCGGGCGAAACAGGAGTCTGGAAACAGAGGGGGAGAAACAGGAGTCTGGAAACAGAGGGCGAGAAACAGGAGGCTGGAAACAGAGGGGCGGAAACAGGAGGCTGAAAACAGAGGGTGAGAAACAGGAGTCTGGAAACAGAGAGGCAGAAACAGGAGTCTGGAAACAGAGGGGGAGAAACAGGAGTCTGGAAACAGAGGGGGAGAAACAGGAGTCTGGAAACAGAGGGGGAGAAACAGGAGTCTGGAAACAGAGGTGGGGAAACAGGAGTCTGGAAACAGAGGGGCAGAAACAGGAGTCTGGAAACAGAGGGGGAGAAACTGGAGTCAGGAAACAGAGGGTGAGAAAGAGGAGGCTGGAAACAGAGGGGCAGAATCAGGAGGCTGGAAACAGTGGGGCAGAAACATGAGTCTGGAAACAGAGAGGCAGAAACAGGAGTCTGGAAACAGAGGGGCAGAAACAGGAGTCTGGAAACAGAGGGGGAGAAACAGGAGTCTGGAACCAGAGGGTGAGAAACAGGAGTCTGGAAACAGAGTGGCAGAAACAGGAGTCTGGAAATAGAGGGGCAGAAACAGGAGACTGGGAACAGAGGGGGAGAAACAGGAGTTTGGAAACAGAGGGGCAGAAACAGGAGTCTGGAAACAGAGGGTGAGAAACAGGAGTCTGGAAACAGAGGGGCAGAAACAGCAGGCTGGAAATAGAGGGGCAGAAACAGGAGTCTGGGAACAGAGGGGGAGAAACAGGAGGCTGGAAACAGAGGGGGAGAAGCAGGAGTCTGGAATCTCAGGGTGAGAAACAGGAGTCTGGAAACAGAGGGGCAGAAACAGGAGACTGGAAACGGAGGGGCAGACACAGGAGTCAGGAAACGGAGGGGGAGAAACAGGAGTCTGGAAACAGATGGCGTGAAACAGGAGTCTGGAAACAGAGGGTGAGAAACAGGAGTCTGGAAACAGAGGGGGACAAACAGGACCCAGGAAACAGGGGGTGAGAAACAGGTGTCTGGGAACAGAGGGGCAGAAACCGGAGTCTGGAAACAGAGGGGGAGAAACAGGAGTCGGGAAACAGAGGGGGAGAAACAGGAGTCTGGAAACAGGGGGTGAGAAACAGGAGTCTGGAAACAGAGGGGGAGAAACAGGAGAGTGGAAACAGAGGGGGAGAAACAGGAGGCAGGAAACAGAGGGGGAGAAACAGGAGTCTGGAAACAGAGGGGCAGAAACAGGAGTCTGGAAACAGAGGGTGAGAAACAGGAGTCTGGAAACAGAGGGGCAGAAACAGGAGTCTGGAAATAGAGGGGCAGAAACAGGAGTCTGGGAACAGAGGGGGAGAAACAGGAGGCTGGAAACAGAGGGGGAGAAGCAGGAGTCTGGAAACTCAGGGTGAGAAACAGGAGTCTGGAAACAGAGGGGCAGAAACAGGAGACTGGAAACGGAGGGGCAGAAACAGGAGTCTGGAAACGGAGGGGGAGAAACAGGAGTCTGGAAACAGATGGCGTGAAACAGGAGTCTGGAAACAGAGGGTGAGAAACAGGAGTCTGGAAACAGAGGGGGAGAAACAGGAGTCTGGGAACAGAGGGGCAGAAACCGGAGTCTGGAAACAGAGGGGGAGAAACAGGAGACTGGAAACAGAGTGGGAGAAACAAGAGTCTGGAAACAGATGGGGAGAAACAGGAGGCTGGAAACAGAGGGGCAGAAAGAGGAGGCTGGAAACAGAGGGGCAGAAACAGGAGCCTGGAAACAGAGGGGGAGAGACAGGAGACTTGAAACAGAGGGGGAGAAACAGGAGTCTGGAAACAGAGGGGGAGAAACAGGAGTCTGGACACAGAGGGGGAGAAACAGGAGGCTGGAAACAGAGGGGCATAAACAGGAGTCTGGAAACAGAGGGGGAGAGACAGGAGACTGGAAACAGAGGGGGAGAAACAGGAGTCTGGAAACAGAGGGGGAGAAACAGGAGTCTGGAAACAGAGGGGGAGAAACAGGCGTCTGGAAACAGAGGGGCAGAAACAGGAGTCTGGAAACAGAGGGGCAGAAACAGGAGGCTGGAACAGAGGGGCAGAAACAGGAGTCTGGAAACAGAGGGCGAGAAACAGGAGTCTGGAAACAGAGCGGCAGAAACAGGAGTCTGGAAACAGAGGGGGAGAAACAGGAGACTGGAAATAGACGGGCAGAAACAGGAGTCTGGAAACAGAGGGTGAAAAACAGGAGTCTGGAAACAGAGGGGCATAAACCGGAGTCTGGAAACAGAGGGGCAGAAACAGGAGTCTGGAAACAGAGGCGGAGAAACAGGAGTCTGGAAACAGAGAGGCAGAAACAGGAGTCTGGATACAGAGGGGCAGAAACAGGAGTCTGGAATCAGAGGGGCAGAAACAGGAGTCTGGAATCAGAGGGGCAGAAACAGGAGTCTGGAAACAGAGGGCGTGAAACAGGAGTCTGGAAACTGAGGGTGAGAAACAGGCGTCTGGAAACAGAGGGGCAGAAACATGAGTCTGGAAACAGAGGGGCAGAAACAGGAGTCTGGAAACAGAGGGTGAGAAACAGGAGTCTGGAAACAGAGGGGCACAAACAGGAGTCTGGAAACAGAGGGGGCGAAACAGGAGTCTGGAAACAGAGGGGGAGAAACAGGAGGCGGGAAACCGAGGGGCAGAAACTGGAGTCTGGAAAGAGAGGGGGCGAAACAGGAGTCTGGAAACAGAGTGGGAGAAACAGAAGGCTGGAAACAGAGGGGCAGAAACAGGAGTCTGGAAACAGAGGGGCAGAAAGAGGAGTCTGGAAACAGAGGGGCAGAAACAGGAGTCTGGAAAGAGAGGGGGAGAAACAGGAGTCTTGAAACAGAGGGGGAGAAACAGGAATCTGGAAGCAGAGGGTGAGAAACTGGAGTTTGGAAGCAGAGGGGCAGAGACAGGAGTCTGGAAACAGAGGGGCAGAAACAGGAGTCTGGAAACAGAGGGGGAGAAACAGGAGTCTGGAAACAGAGGGGCAGAAACAGGAGGCTGGAAAGAGAGGGGGCGAAACAGGAGTCTGGAAACAGAGGGAGAGAAACAGGAGACTGGAAACAGAGGGGCAGAAACAGGAGGCTGGAAACAGAGGGGCAGAAAGAGGAGACTGGAAACAGAGGGTGAGAAACAGGAGTCTGGAAACAGAGGGGCAGAAACAGGGGCCTGGAAACAGAGGGGGAGAAACAGGAGTCTGGAAACAGAGGGGGAGAAACAGGAGACTGGAAACAGAGGGGGAGAAACAGGAGTCTGGAAACAGAGGGTGAGAAACAGGCGTCTGGAAACAGAGGGGCAGAAAAAGGAGTCTGGAAACAGAGGGGCCGAAACAGGAGACTGGAAACGGAGGGGGAGAAACAGGAGTCTCGAAATAGAGGGTGAGAAACAGGAGTCTGGAAACAGAGGGGGAGAAACAGGAGTCTGGAAACAGAGGGGCAGAAACAGGAGTCTGGAAACAGAGGGGCCGAAACAGGAGACTGGAAACGGAGGGGGAGAAACAGGAGTCTCGAAATAGAGGGTGAGAAACAGGAGTCTGGAAACAGAGGGGCAGAAACAGGAGTCTGGAAACAGAGGGGGAGAAACAGGAGTCTGGAAACGGACGGGGAGAAACAGGAGTCTCGAAATTGAGGGTGAGTAACAGGAGTCTGGAAACAGAGGGGTAGAAACAGGAATCTGGAAACAGAGGGGCAGAAACAGGAGTTTGGAAACAGAGGGGGAGAAACAGGAGTCTGGAAACAGAGGGCGAGAAACAGGAGTCTGGAAACAGAGGGGCAGAAACAGGAGGCTGGAAAAAGAGGGCGAGAAACAGGAGTCTCAAAATAGAGGGTGAGAAAAAGGAGTCTGGAAACAGAGGGGGAGAAACAGGAGTCTGGAAACGGACGGGGAGAAACAGGAGTCTCGAAATAGAGGGTGAGAAACAGGAGTCTGGAAACAGAGGGGGAGAAACAGGAGTCTGTAAACAGAGGGCGAGAAACAGGAGGCTGGAAACAGAGGGGCAGAAGCAGGAGTCTGGAAACAGAGGGGCAGAAAAAGGAGTCTGGACACAGAGGGGCAGAAACAGGAGTCTGGAAACAAAGGGGCAGAAACAGGAGTCTGGAAACAGAGGGCGAGAAACTGGAGGCTGGAAACAGAGGGTGAGAATCAGGAGTCTGGAAACAGAGGGGGCGAAACAGGAGTCTGGAAACAGAGGGTGAGAAACAGGACTCTGGAAACAGAGGGGCAGAAACAGGTGTCTGGAAACAGAGGGCGAGAAACAGGAGTCTGGAAACAGAGGGGCAGAAACAGGAGTCTGGAAACAGAGGGGCAGAAACAGGAGTCTGGAAACAGAGGGGTAGAAACAGGAATCTGGAAACAGAGGGGCAGAAACAGGAGTCTGGAAACAGAGGGGGCGAAACAGGAGTCTGGAAACAGAGGGGGAGAAACAGCAGGCTGGAAACAGAGGGGCAGAAACAGGAGGCTGGTAACAGAGGGGCAGAAACAGGAGTCTGGAAACAAAGGGGCAGAAACAGGAGTCTGGAAACAGAGGGACAGAAACAGGAGTCTGGAAACAGAGGGGGAGAAACAGGAGTCTGGAAACAGCGTGTGAGAAACTGGAGTTTGGAAACAGAGGGGCAGAAACAGGAGTCTGGAAACAGAGGGGCAGAAACAGGAGTCTGGAAACAGAGGGGGAGAAACCGGAGGCTGGAAACAGAGGGGCAGAAACAGGAGGCTGGAAACAGAGGGGCAGAAACCGGAGTCTGGAAAGTGAGGGCGAGAAACAGGAGTCTGGAAACAGAGGGGGAGAATCAGGAGTCTGGAAACAGAGGTTGAGAATCTGTAGTTTGGAAGCAGAGGGGCAGAAACAGGAGTCTGGAAACAGAGGGGCAGAAACAGGAGTCTGGAAACAGCGGGTGAGAAACAGGAGTCTGGAAAGAGAGGGGCAGAAACAGGAGTCTGGAAACAGAGGGGGCGAAACAGGAGTCTGGAAACAGAGGGGGAGAAACAGGAGGCGGGAAACGGAGGGGCAGAATCAGGAGTCTGGAAAGAGAGGGGGCGAAACAGGAGTCTGGAAACAGAGTGGGAGAAGCAGAAGGCTGGAAACAGAGGGGCAGAAACAGGAGGCTGGAAACAGAGGGGCAGAAACAGGAGTCTGGAAAGAGAGGGGGAGAAACAGGAGTCTCGAAACAGAGGGGGAGAAACAGGAGTCTGGAAACAGAGGGTGAGAAACTGGAGTTTGGAAACAGAGGGGCAGAGACAGGAGTCTGGAAACAGAGGGGCAGAAACAGGAGTCTGGAAACAGAGGGGGAGAAACAGGAGTCTGGAAACAGAGGGGCAGAAACAGGAGGCTGGAAAGAGAGGGGGCGAAACAGGAGTCTGGAAACAGAGGGGGAGAAACAGGAGGCTGGAAACAGAGGGGCAGAAACAGGAGGCTGGAAACAGAGGGGCAGAAACAAGTGTCTGGAAACAGAGGGGCAGAACAGGAGGCTGGAAACAGAGGGGCAGAAACAGGATTCTGGAAACAGAGGGGGAGAAACAGGAGTCTGGAAACAGATGGTGAGAAACAGGTGTCTGGAAACACAGGGTGAGAAACAGAAGTCTGGAAACAGAGGGGCAGAAACAGGAGTCTGGAAACAGAGGGGGAGAAACAGGAGTCTGGAAACAGAGGGAGAGAAACAGGAGACTGGAAACAGAGGGGCAGAAACAGGAGGCTGGAAACAGAGGGGCAGAAAGAGGAGACTGGAAACAGAGGGTGAGAAACAGGAGTCTGGAAACAGAGGGGCAGAAACAGGAGTCTGGAAACTGAGGGGGAGAAACAGGAGTCTGGAAACAGAGGGGGAGAAACAGGAGTCTGGAAGCAGAGGGGGAGAAAGAGGAGTCTGGAAACAGAGGGGGAGAAACAGGAGTCTGGAAACAGAGGGGCAGAAACAGGAGTCTGAAAACAGAGGGGGAGAAACAGGGGTCTGCAAACAGAGGGGGAGAATCAGGAGTCTGGAAACAGAGGGGCAGAAACAGGAGTCTGGAAACAGAGGGCGAGAAACAGGAGGCTGGAAACTGAGGGGGAGAAACAGGAGTCTGGAAACGGACGGGGAGAAACAGGAGTCTGGAATCAGAGGGGCAGAAACAGGAGTCTGGAAACAGAGGGGGTGAAACAGGAGTCTGGAAACAGAGGGTGAGAAACAGGCGTCTGGAAACAGAGGGGCAGAAACAGGAGTCTGGAAACAGAGGGGCAGAAACAGGAGTCTGTAAACAGAGGGTGAGGAACTGGAGTCTGGAAACAGAGGGGCAGAAACAGGAGACTGGAAACGGAGGTGGAGAAACAGGAGTCTGGAAACGGACGGGGAGAAACAGGAGTCTCGAAATAGAGGGTGAGATACAGGAGTCTGGAAACAGAGGGGGAGAAACAGGAGTCTGGAAACAGAGGGGCAGAAACAGGAGTCTGGAAACAGAGGGGGAGAAACAGGAGTCTGGAAACAGAGGGCAAGAAACAGGAGGCTGGAAACAGAGGTGAGGAAACAGGAGGCTGGAAAAAGTGGGCGAGAAACAGTAGTCTCAAAATAGAGGTTGAGAAACAGGAGTCTGGAAACAGAGGGAGAGAAACAGGAGTCTGGAAACGGACGGGGAGAAACAGGAGTCTCGAAATAGAGGGTGAGAAACAGGAGTCTGGAAACAGAGGGGGAGAAACAGGAGTCTGGAAACAGAGGGGGAGAAACAGGAGGCTGGAAACAGAGGGGGAGAAACAGGAGTCTGGAAACAGAGGGGCAGAAACAGGAGTCTTGAAACAGAGGGGCAGAAACAGGAGGCTGGAACAGAGGGGCAGAAACAGGAGTCTGGAAACAGAGGGCGAGAAACAGGAGTCTGGAAACAGAGCGGCAGAAACAGGAGTCTGGAAACAGAGGCGGAGAAACAGGAGTCTGGAAACAGAGGGTGAGAAAGAGGAGGCTGGAACAGAGGGGGAGAAACAGGAGTCTGGAAACAGAGAGGCAGAAACAGGATTCTGGATACAGAGGGGCAGAAACAGGAGTCTGGAATCAGAGGGGCAGAAACAGGAGTCTGGAATCAGAGGGGCAGAAACAGGAGTCTGGAAACAGAGGGCGTGAAACAGGAGTCTGGAAACAGAGGGTGAGAAACAGGCGTCTGGAAACAGAGGGGCAGAAACATGAGTCTGGAAACAGAGGTGCAGAAACAGGAGTCTGGAAACAGAGGGTGAGAAACAGGAGTCTGGAAACAGAGGGGCACAAACAGGAGTTTGGAAACGGAGGGGCAGAAACAGGAGTCTGGAAACGGAGGGGGAGAAACTGGATTCTGGAAACAGATGGTGAGATACAGGAGTCTGGAAACAGAGGGTGAGAAACAGGAGTCTGGAGACAGACGGGGAGAAACAGGAGCCAGGAAACAGAGGGTGAGAAACAGGAGTCTGGGAACAGAGGGGCAGAAAACGGAGTCTGGAAACAGAGGGGGAGAAACAGGAGTCTGGAAACATAGGGGGAGAAACAGGAGTCTGGAAACAGAGGGTGAGATACAGGAGTCTGGAAACAGAGTGGGAGAAGCAGGAGACTGGAAACAGAGGGGGAGAAACAGGAGGCAGGAAACAGAGGGGGAGAAACAGGAGTCTGGAAACAGAGGGGCAGAAACAGGACTCTGGAAACAGAGGGGCAGAAACAGGAGGCTGGAAACAGAGGGGCGGAAACAGGAGGCTGAAAACAGAGGGTGAGAAACAGGAGTCTGGAAACAGAGAGGCAGAAACAGGAGTCTGGAAACAGAGGGTGAGAAACAGGAGTCTGGAAACAGAGGGGGAGAAACAGGAGGCTGGAAACAGAGGGGGAGAAACAGGAGGCTGGAAACAGAGGGGGAGAAACAGGAGTCTGGAAACAGAGGGGGAGAAACAGGAGTCTGGAAACAGAGGGGGAGAAACAGGAGTCTGGAAACAGAGGGGGAGAAACAGGAGTCTGGAAACAGAGGGGCAGAAACAGGAGTCTGAAAACAGAGGGGGAGAAACAGGAGTCTGTAAACAGAGGGGGAGAAACAGGAGTCTGGAAACAGAGGGGCAGAAACAGGAGTCTGGAAACAGAGGGGCAGAAACAGAAGTCTGGAAACAGAGGGCGAGAAACTGGAGGCTGGAAACAGAGGGTGAGAAACAGGAGTCTGGAAGCAGAGGGGCAGAAACAGGAGGCTGGAAATAGAGGGGCAGAAACAGGAGACTGGAAACAGAGGGTGAGAAACAGGAGTGTGGAAACAAAGGGGCAGAATCAGGAGTCTGGAAACAGAGGGAGAGAAACCGGAGTCCGGAAACAGAGGGGGAGAAACAGGAGACTGGAAACAGAGGGGGAGAAACAGGAGGCTGGAAACACAGGGGCAGAAACAGGAGGCTGGAATCAGAGGGGCAGAAACAGGAGTCTGGAAACAGAGGGGCAGAAACAGGAGTCTGGAAACAGAGGGCGAGAAACAGGAGGCTGGAAACAGAGGGGCAGAAACAGGAGGCTGGAAACAGAGGGGGAGAAACAGGAGTCTGGAAACAGAGGGAGAGAAACAGGAGTCTGGAAATAGACTGGCAGAATCAGGAGTCTGGAAACAGAGGGGGAGAAACAGGTGTCTGGAAACAGAGGGGGAGAAACAGGAGGCTGGAAACAGAGGAGCAGAAAGAGGAGTCTGGAAACAGTGGGGCAGGAACAGGAGCCTGGAAACAGAGGGTGAGGAACAGGAGTCTGGAAACAGAGGGGGAGAAACAGGAGACTGGAAACAGAGGGGGAGAAACAGGAGTCTGGAAACAGAGGGGGAGAAACAGGAGTCTGGAAACCGAGGGGGAGAAACAGGAGTCTGGAAACAGAGGGGGAGAAACAGGAGTCTGGAAACAGAGCGGCAGATACAGGAGTCTGAAAACAGAGGGGGAGAAACAGGAGTCTGTAAACAGAGGGGGAGAAACAGGAGTCTGGAAACAGAGGGGCAGAATCAGGAGTGTGGAAACAGAGGGGCAGAAACAGGAGTCTGGAAACAGAGGGCGAGAAACTGGAGGCTGGAAACAGAGGGTGAGAAACAGGAGGCTGGAAACAGTGGGGCAGAAACTGGAGGCTGGAAATAGAGGGGCAGAAACAGGAGACTGGAAACAGAGGGTGAGAAACAGGAGTCTGGAAACAAAGGGGCAGAATCAGGAGTCTGGAAACAGAGGGGGAGAAACAGGAGTCTGGAAACAGAGGGGGAGAAACAGGAGTCAGGAAACAGAGGGTGAGAAACAGGAGTCTGGAAGCAGAGGGGCAGAAACAGGAGTCTGAATACAGAGGGGGAGAAACAGGTGTCTGGAAACAGAGGGGGAGAAACAGGAGGCTGGAAACAGAGGGGCAGAAACAGGTGTCTGGTAACAGAGGACGAGAAGCAGGAGACTGGAAACAGAGGGGCAGAAACAGGAGGCTGGCAACAGAGGGTGAGAAACAGGAGTCTGGAAACAGAGGCGCAGAAACAGGAGTCTGGAAACAGAGGAGGAGAAACAGGAGTCTGGAAATAGAGGGGCAGAAACAGGAGGCTGGAAACAGAGGGCGAGAAACAGGAGACTGGCAACAGAGGGTGAGATTCAGGAGTCTGGAAACAGAGGGGCAGAAACAGGAGTCTGGAAACAGAGGAGGAGAAACAGGAGTTTGGAAACAGAGGGGCAGAAACAGGAGGCTGGAAACAGAGGGCGAGAAACAGGAGGCTGGAAACAGAGGGGGAGAAACAGGAGGCTGGAAACAGAGGGTGAGAAACAGGAGTCTGGAAACTGAGGGGCAGAAACAGGAGTCTGGAAACAGAGGGGCGAAACAGGAGTCTGGAAACAGAGCGGGCGAAACAGGAGTCTGGAAACAGAGGGGGAGAAACAGGAGTCTGGAAACAGAGGGCGAGAAACAGGAGGCTGGAAACAGAGGGGCGGAAACAGGAGGCTGAAAACAGAGGGTGAGAAACAGGAGTCTGGAAACAGAGAGGCAGAAACAGGAGTCTGGAAACAGAGGGGGAGAAACAGGAGTCTGGAAACAGAGGGGGAGAAACAGGAGTCTGGAAACAGAGGGGGAGAAACAGGAGTCTGGAAACAGAGGTGGGGAAACAGGAGTCTGGAAACAGAGGGGCAGAAACAGGAGTCTGGAAACAGAGGGGGAGAAACTGGAGTCAGGAAACAGAGGGTGAGAAAGAGGAGGCTGGAAACAGAGGGGCAGAATCAGGAGGCTGGAAACAGTGGGGCAGAAACATGAGTCTGGAAACAGAGAGGCAGAAACAGGAGTCTGGAAACAGAGGGGCAGAAACAGGAGTCTGGAAACAGAGGGGGAGAAACAGGAGTCTGGAACCAGAGGGTGAGAAACAGGAGTCTGGAAACAGAGTGGCAGAAACAGGAGTCTGGAAATAGAGGGGCAGAAACAGGAGACTGGGAACAGAGGGGGAGAAACAGGAGTTTGGAAACAGAGGGACAGAAACAGGAGTCTGGAAACAGAGGGTGAGAAACAGGAGTCTGGAAACAGAGGGGCAGAAACAGCAGGCTGGAAATAGAGGGGCAGAAACAGGAGTCTGGGAACAGAGGGGGAGAAACAGGAGGCTGGAAACAGAGGGGGAGAAGCAGGAGTCTGGAAACTCAGGGTGAGAAACAGGAGTCTGGAAACAGAGGGGCAGAAACAGGAGACTGGAAACGGAGGGGCAGACACAGGAGTCAGGAAACGGAGGGGGAGAAACAGGAGTCTGGAAACAGATGGCGTGAAACAGGAGTCTGGAAACAGAGGGTGAGAAACAGGAGTCTGGAAACAGAGGGGGACAAACAGGACCCAGGAAACAGAGGGTGAGAAACAGGTGTCTGGGAACAGAGGGGCAGAAACCGGAGTCTGGAAACAGAGGGGGAGAAACAGGAGTCGGGAAACAGAGGGGGAGAAACAGGAGTCTGGAAACAGGGGGTGAGAAACAGGAGTCTGGAAACAGAGGGGGAGAAACAGGAGAGTGGAAACAGAGGGGGAGAAACAGGAGGCAGGAAACAGAGGGGGAGAAACAGGAGTCTGGAAACAGAGGGACAGAAACAGGACTCTGGAAACAGAGGGGCAGAAAGAGGAGGCTGGAAACAGAGGGGCAGAAACAGGTGACTGGAAACAGAGGGTGAGAAACAGGAGTCTGGAAACAGAGGGGCAAAAACAGGAGTCTAATAACAGTTGGGGAGAAACAGGAGTCTGGAAACAGAGGGGGAGAAACAGGAGTCTGGAAACAGAGGGGGAGAATCAGGAGTCTGGAAACAGAGGTGGAGAAACAGGAGGCTGGAAACAGAGGGGCAGAAACAGGAGGCTGGAAACAGAGGGGTAGAAACAGGAGTCTGGAAACAGAGGGGCAGAAACAGGAGTCTGGAAACAGAGGGGGAGAAACTGGAGTCTGGAAACAGAGCTCGAGAAACAGGAGGCTGGAAACAGAGGGGCAGAAACAGGAGGCTGGGAACAGAGGGGCAGAAACAGGAGACTGGAAACAGAGGGTGAGAAACAGGAGTCTGGAAACAGAGGGGCAGAAACAGGTGTCTGGAAAAAGAGAGGGGAGAAACAGGTGTCTGGAAACAGAGGGGGAGATTCAGTAGTCTGGAAACAGAGGGCGAGAAACAGGAGTCTGGAAACAGACGGGCAGAAACAGGAGTCTTAAAACGGAGGGGGAGAAACAGGAGTCTGGATAAGAGGGGGACAAACAGGATTCTGGAAACAGAGGGGGAGAAACAGGAGTCTGGAAACAGAGGGGGAGAAACAGGAGTCTGGAAACAGAGGGGCAAAAACAGGAGTCTAGAAACAGATGGGGAGAAACAGGAGTCTGGAAACAGAGGGGGAGAAACAGGAGTCTGGAAACAGAGGGGGAGAAACAGGGGTCTGGAAACAGAGGTGGAGAAACAGGAGGCTGGAAACAGAGGGGTAGAAACAGGAGTCTGGAAACAGAGGGGCAGAAACAGGAGTCTGGAAACAGAGGGGGAGAAACTGGAGTCTGGAAACAGAGGTCGAGAAACAGGAGGCTGGAAACAGAGGGGCAGAAACAGGAGGCTGGAAACAGAGGGGCAGAAACAGGAGTCTGGAAACAGAGGGGCAGAAACAGGAGTCTGGAAACAGAGGGGGAGAAACTGGAGTCTGGAAACAGAGGTCGAGAAACAGGAGGCTGGAAACAGAGGGGCAGAAACAGGAGTCTGGAAACAGAGGGGGAGAAACTGGAGTCTGGAAACAGAGGTCGAGAAACAGGAGGCTGGAAACAGAGGGGCAGAAACAGGAGGCTGGAAACAGAGGGGCAGAAACAGGAGTCAGGAAACAGAGGGGGAGAAACAGGTGTCTGGAAACAGAGGGGGAGAAACAGTAGTCTGGAAACAGAGGGCGAGAAACAGGAGTCTGGAAACAGACGGGCAGAAACAGGAGTCTGAAAACAGAGGGCGAGAAACAGGAGGCTGGAAACAGATGGGGAGAAACAGGAGGCTGGAAACAGAGGGCGAGAAACAGGAGGCTGGAAACAGTGGGGCAGAAACAGGAGGCTGGCAACAGAGGGGGAGAAACAGGATTCTGGAAACAGAGGCGCAGAAACAGGAGTCTGGAAACAGAGGAGGAGAAACAGGTGTCTGGAAACAGAGGGGCAGAAACAGGAGCTTGGAAACAGAGGGCGAGAAACAGGAGGCTGGCAACAGAGGGTGAGAAACAGGAGTCTGGAAACAGAGGGGCAGAAACAGGATTCTGGAAACAGAGGAGGAGAAACAGGAGTCTGGAAACAGAGGTGCAGAAACAGGAGGCTGGAAACAGAGGGCGAGAAACAGGAGGCTGGAAACAGAGGGGGAGAAAAAGGAGGCTGGAAACACAGGGTGAGAAACAGGAGTCTGGAAACTGAGGGGCAGAAACAGGAGTCTGGAAACAGAGGGGCGAAACAGGAGTCTGGAAACAGAGCGGGAGAAACAGGAGTCTGGAAACAGAGGGGGAGAAACAGGAGTCTGGAAACAGAGGGCGAGAAACAGGAGGCTGGAAACAGAGGGGCGGAAACAGGAGGCTGAAAACAGAGGGTCAGAAACAGGAGTCTGGAAACAGAGAGGCAGAAACAGGAGTCTGGAAACAGAGGGGGAGAAACAGGAGTCTGGAAACAGAGGGGGAGAAACAGGATTCTGGAAACAGAGGGGGAGAAACAGGAGTCTGGAAACAGAGGTGGGGAAACAGGAGTCTGGAAACAGAGGGGCAGAAACAGGAGTCTGGAAACAGAGGGGGAGAAACTGGAGTCAGGAAACAGAAGGTGAGAAAGAGGGGGCTGGAAACAGAGGGGCAGAATCAGGAGGCTGGAAACAGAGGGGCAGAAACATGAGTCTGGAAACAGAGAGGCAGAAACAGGAGTCTGGAAACAGAGGGGCAGAAACAGGAGTCTGGATACAGAGAGGGAGAAACAGGAGTCTGGAAACAGAGGGGGAGAAACAGGAGTCTGGAAACAGAGGGGGAGAAACAGGAGTCTGGAAACAGAGGGGCAAAAACAGGAGTCTAGAAACAGATGGGGAGAAACAGGAGTCAGGAAACAGAGGGGGAGAAACAGGTGTCTGTAAACAGAGGGGGAGAAACAGTAGCCTGGAAACAGAGGGCGAGAAACAGGAGTCTGGAAACAGACGGGCAGAAACAGGAGTCTGAAAACAGAGGGGGAGAAACAGGAGTCTGGATACAGAGGGGGAGAAACAGGAGTCTGGAAACAGAGGGGGAGAAACAGGAGTCTGGAAACAGAGGGGCAGAAACAGGAGACTGGAAACAGAGAGGGAGAAAGAGGAGTCTGGAAACAGACGGGGAGAAACAGGATTCTCGAAATAGAGGGTGAGAAACAGGAGTCTGGAAACAGAGGGGCAGAAACAGGAGGCTGGAAACAGAGTGTGAGAAACAGGAGTCTGGAAACAGAGGGGGAGAAACAGGAGTCTGGAAACAGAGGGGGAGAAACAGGAGTCTGGAAACAGTGGGGGAGAAACAGGAGTCTGGAATCAGAGGGGGGGGAAACAGGAGTCTGGAAACAGAGGGGCAGAAACAGGTGTCCGAAAACAGAGGAGGAGAATCAGGAGTCTGGAAACAGAGGGGCAGAAACAGGAGTCAGGAAACAGTGGGAGAGAAACAGGAGGCTAGAAACAGAGGGGGAGAAACTGGAGTCAGGAAACAGAGGGTGAGAAAGAGGAGGCTGGAAACAGAGGGGCAGAAACAGTTGACTGGAAACAGAGGGTGAGAAACAGGAGTCTGGAAACAGAGGGGCAAAAACAGGAGTCTAATAACAGTTGGGGAGAAACAGGAGTCTGGAAACAGAGGGGGAGAAACAGGAGTCTGGAAACAGAGGGGGAGAATCAGGAGTCTGGAAACAGAGGTGGAGAAACAGGAGGCTGGAAACAGAGGGGCAGAAACAGGAGGCTGGAAACAGAGGGGTAGAAACAGGAGTCTGGAAACAGAGGGGCAGAAACAGGAGTCTGGAAACAGAGGGGGAGAAACTGGAGTCTGGAAACAGAGCTCGAGAAACAGGAGGCTGGAAACAGAGGGGCAGAAACAGGAGGCTGGGAACAGAGGGGCAGAAACAGGAGACTGGAAACAGAGGGTGAGAAACAGGAGTCTGGAAACAGAGGGGCAGAAACAGGAGTCTGGAAAAAGAGAGGGGAGAAACAGGTGTCTGGAAACAGAGGGGGAGAAACAGTAGTCTGGAAACAGAGGGCGAGAAACAGGAGTCTGGAAACAGACGGGCAGAAACAGGAGTCTTAAAACGGAGGGGGAGAAACAGGAGTCTGGATACAGAGGGGGAGAAGCAGGATTCTAGAAACAGAGGGGGAGAAACAGGAGTCTGGAAACAGAGGGGGAGAAACAGGAGTCTGGAAACAGAGGGGCAAAAACAGGAGTCTAGAAACAGATGGGGAGAAACAGGAGTCCGGAAACAGAGGGGGAGAAACAGGAGTCTGGAAACAGAGGGGGAGAAACAGGGGTCTGGAAACAGAGGTGGAGAAACAGGAGGCTGGAAACAGAGGGGCAGAAACAGGAGTCTGGAAACAGAGGGGGAGAAACTGGAGTCTGGAAACAGAGGTCGAGAAACAGGAGGCTGGAAACAGAGGGGCAGAAACAGGAGGCTGGAAACAGAGGGGCAGAAACAGGAGTCTGGAAACAGAGGGGCAGAAACAGGAGTCTGGAAACAGAGGGGGAGAAACTGGAGTCTGGAAACAGAGGTCGGGAAACAGGAGGCTGGAAACAGAGGGGCAGAAACAGGAGTCTGGAAACAGAGGGGGAGAAACTGGAGTCTGGAAACAGAGGTCGAGAAACAGGAGGCTGGAAACAGAGGGGCAGAAACAGGAGGCTGGAAACAGAGGGGCAGAAACAGGAGTCAGGAAACAGAGGGGGAGAAACAGGTGTCTGGAAACAGAGGGGGAGAAACAGTAGTCTGGAAACAGAGGGCGAGAAACAGGAGTCTGGAAACAGACGGGCAGAAACAGGAGTCTGAAAACAGAGGGGGACAAACAGGAGTCTGGAAACAGAGAGGCAGAAACAGGAGTCTGGAAACAGAGGGCGAGAAACAGGAGGCTGGAAACAGAGGGGGAGAAACAGGAGGCTGGAAACAGAGGGCGAGAAACAGGAGGCTGGAAACAGAGGGGCCTAAACAGGAGGCTGGCAACAGAGGGGGAGAAACAGGAGTCTGGAAACAGAGGCGCAGAAACAGGAGTCTGGAAACAGAGGAGGAGAAACAGGAGTCTGGAAACAGAGGGGCAGAAACAGGAGGCTGGAAACAGAGGGCGAGAAACAGGAGGCTGGCAACAGAGGGTGAGAAACAGGAGTCTGGAAACAGAGGGGCAGAAACAGGATTCTGGAAACAGAGGAGGAGAAACAGGAGTCTGGAAACAGAGGGGCAGGAACAGGAGGCTGGAAACAGAGGGCGAGAAACAGGAGGCTGGAAACAGAGGGGGAGAAAAAGGAGGCTGGAAACACAGGGTGAGAAACAGGAGTCTGGAAACTGAGGGGCAGAAACAGGAGTCTGGAAACAGAGGGGCGAAACAGGAGTCTGGAAACAGAGCGGGAGAAAGAGGAGTCTGGAAACAGAGGGGGAGAAACAGGAGTCTGGAAACAGAGGGCGAGAAACAGGAGGCTGGAAAGAGAGGGGCGGAAACAGGAGGCTGAAAACAGAGGGTGAGAAACAGGAGTCTGGAAACAGAGAGGCAGAAACAGGAGTCTGGAAACAGAGGGGGAGAAACAGGAGTCTGGAAACAGAGGGGGAGAAACAGGATTCTGGAAACAGAGGGGGAGAAACAGGAGTCTGGAAACAGAGGTGGGGAAACAGGAGTCTGGAAACAGAGGGGCAGAAACAGGAGTCTGGAAACAGAGGGGGAGAAACTGGAGTCAGGAAACAGAGGGTGAGAAAGAGGGGGCTGGAAACAGAGGGGCAGAATCAGGAGGCTGGAAACAGAGGGGCAGAAACATGAGTCTGGAAACAGAGAGGCAGAAACAGGAGTCTGGAAACAGAGGGGCAGGAACAGGAGTCTGGATACAGAGGAGGAGAAACAGGAGTCTGGAAACAGAGGGGGAGAAACAGGAGTCTGGAAACAGAGGGGGAGAAACAGGAGTCTTGAAACAGAGGGGCAAAAACAGGAGTCTAGAAACAGATGGGGAGAAACAGGAGTCAGGAAACAGAGGGGGAGAAACAGGTGTCTGGAAACAGAGGGGGAGAAACAGTAGCCTGGAAACAGAGGGCGAGAAACAGGAGTCTGGAAACAGACGGGCAGAAACAGGAGTCTGAAAACAGAGGGGGAGAAACAGGAGTCTGGATACAGAGGGGGAGAAACAGGAGTCTGGAAACAGAGGGGGAGAAACAGGAGTCTGGAAGCAGAGGGGCAGAAACAGGAGACTGGAAACAGAGAGGGAGAAAGAGGAGTCTGGAAACAGACGGGGAGAAACAGGAGTCTCGAAATAGAGGGTGAGAAACAGGAGTCTGGAAACAGAGGGGCAGAAACAGGAGGCTGGAAACAGAGTGTGAGAAACAGGAGTCTGGAAACAGAGGGGGAGAAACAGGAGTCTGGAAACAGAGGGGGAGAAACAGGAGTCTGGAAACAGTGGGGGAGAAACAGGAGTCTGGAATCAGAGGGGGGGAAACAGGAGTCTGGAAACAGAGGGGCAGAAACAGGTGTCCGAAAACAGAGGAGGAGAATCAGGAGTCTGGAAACAGAGGGGGAGAAGCAGGAGGCTGGAAACAGAAGTGCAGAAACAGGAGTCAGGAAACAGTGGGAGAGAAACAGGAGGCTAGAAACAGAGGGGGAGAAACTGGAGTCAGGAAACAGAGGGTGAGAAAGAGGAGGCTGGAAACAGAGGGGCAGAATCAGGAGGCTGGAAACAGAGGGGCAGAAACAGGAGTCTGGAAACAGAGAGGCAGAAACAGGAGTCTGGAAACAGAGGGGCAGAAACAGGAGTCTGGAAACAGAGGGGGAGAAACTGGAGTCAGGAAACAGAGGGTGAGAAAGAGGAGGCTGGAAACAGAGGGGCAGAATCAGGAGGCTGGAAACAGAGGGGCAGAAAGAGGAGTCTGGAAACAGAGAGGCAGAAACAGGAGTCTGGAAACAGAGGGGCAGAAACAGGAGTCTGGAAACAGAGGGGCAGAAACAGGAGTCTGGAAACAGAGGGTGAGAAACAGGAGTCTGGAAACAGAGGGGCAGAAACAGGAGTCTGGAAATAGAGGGGCAGAAACAGGAGTCTGGGAACAGAGGGAGAGAAACAGGAGGCTGGAAACAGAGAGGGAGAAACAGGAGTCTGGAAACTCAGGGTGAGAAACAGGAGTCTGGAAACAGAGGGTGAGAAACAGGAGTCTGGAAACAGAGGGGGAGAAACAGGAGTCTGGAAACAGAGGGTGAGAAACAGGAGTCTGGAAACAGAGGGTGGGAAACAGGAGTCTGGAAACTGAGGGGCAGAAACAGGAGGCTGGAATCAGAGGGGCAGAAACAGGAGCCTGGAAACAGAGGGGCAGAAGCAGGAGTCTGGAAACAGAGGGCGAGAAACAGGAGGCTGGAAACAGAGGGGCAGAAACAGGAGGCTGGAAACAGAGGGGGAGAAACAGGAGTCTGGAAACAGAGGGGGAGAAACAGGAGTCTGGAAATAGACTGGCAGAAACAGGAGGCTGGCAACAGAGGGTGAGAAACAGGAGTCTGGAAACAGAGGGGCAGAAACAGGAGTCTGGAAACAGAGGAGGAGAAACAGGAGTCTGGAAACAGAGGGGCAGAAACAGGAGGCTGGAAACAGAGGGCGAGATACAGGAGGCTGGAAACAGAGGGGCAGAAACAGGAGGAAAACAGGAGTCCTGGAAACAGAGGGGCAGAAACAGGAGGCTGGAAACAGAGGGCGAGATACAGGAGGCTGGAAACAGAGGGCAGAACAGGAGGCTGGAAACAGAGGGTGAGAAACAGGAGTCTGGAAACTGAGGGCAGAAACAGGAGTCTGGAAACAGAGGGGAGAAACAGGAGTCTGGAACAGAGCGGGAGAAACAGGAGTCTGGAAACAGAGGGGGAGAAACAGGAGTCTGGAAACAGAGGGCGAGAAACAGGAGGCTGGAAACAGAGGGGCGGAAACAGGAGTCTGAAAACAGAAGGGTGAGAAACTGGAGTCTGGAAACAGAGAGGCAGAAACAGGAGTCCTGGAAACAGAGGGGCAGAAACAGGAGTCTGGAAACAGAGGGGAGAAACAGGAGTCTGGAAACAGAGGGGGAGAAACAGGAGTCTGGAACAGAGGTGGGGAACAGGAGTCTGGAAACAGAGGGGCAGAACAGGAGTCTGGAAACAGAGGGGGAGAAACTGGAGTCAGGAAACAGAGGGTGAGAAAGAGAGGCTGGAAACAGAGGGGCAGATCAGGAGGCTGGAAAGAGAGGGGCCAGAAACAGGTGTTTGGAAACAGAGGGTGAGAAACAGGAGTCTGGAAACAGAAGGGCAGAAACAGGAGTCTGGAAACAGAGGGGGAGAAACAGGAGGCTGGAAAAAGAGGGGGAGAAACAGGAGTCTGGAAACTCAGGTGAGAACAGGAGTCTGGGAAACAGAGGGGCAGAAACAGGAGTTAGGAAACGGAGGGGCAGAAACAGGAGTCTGGAACGGAGGGGAGAAACCGGATTCTGGAACAGATGGTGAGAAACAGGAGTCTGGAAACAGAGGGTGAGAAACAGGAGTCTGGAGACAGAGGGGAGAAACAGGAGCCAGGAAACAGAGGGTGAGAAACAGGAGTCTGGGAACAGAGGGGCAGAAACCGGAGTCTGGAAACAGAGGGGGAGAAACAGGAGTCTGGAAACAGAGGGGAGAAACAGGAGTCTGGAAACAGAGGGGAGAAACAGGAGTCTGGAAACAGAGGGGCAGAAACAGGAGTCTGGAAACAGAGGGGAGAAACTGGAGTCTGGAAACAGAGGTCGAGAAACAGGAGGCTGGAAACAGAGGGGCAGAAACAGGAGTCTGGAAACAGAGGGGGAGAAACTGGAGTCTGAAACAGAGGTCGAGAAACAGGAGGCTGGAAACAGAGGGGCAGAAACAGGAGGCTGGAAACAGAGGGCAGAAACAGGAGTCAGGAAACAGAGGGGGAGAAACAGGTGTCTGGAAACAGAGGGGAGAAAACAGTAGTCTGGATACAGAGGGCGAGAAACAGGAGTCTGGAAACAGACGGGCAGAAACAGGAGTCTGAAAACCAGAGGGCGAGAAACAGGAGGCTGGAAACAGAGGGGAGAAAACAGGAGGCTGGAAACAGAGGGCGAGAAACAGGAGGCTGGAAACAGTGGGGCAGAAACAGGAGGCTGGCAACAGAGGGGGAGAAACAGGAGTCTGGGAACAGAGGCGCAGAAACAGGAGTCTGGAAACAGAGGAGGAGAAACAGGAGTCTGGAAACAGAGGGGCAGAAACAGGAGGCTGGAAACAGAGGGCGAGAAACAGGAGGCTGGCAACAGAGGGTGAGAAACAGGAGTCTGGAAACAGAGGGGCAGAAGCAGGATTCTGGAAACAGAGGAGGAGAAACAGGAGTCTGGAAACAGAGGGGCAGAAACAGGAGGCTGGAAACAGAGGGCGAGATACAGGAGGCTGGAAACAGAGGGGCAGAAACAGGAGGCTGGAAACAGAGGGTGAGAAACAGGAGTCTGGAAACTGAGGGGCAGAAACAGGAGTCTGGAAACAGAGGGGAGAAACAGGAGTCTGGAAACAGAGCGGGAGAAACAGGAGTCTGGAAACAGAGGGGAGAAACAGGAGTCTGAAACAGAGGGCGAGAAACAGGAGGCTGGAAACAGAGGGGCGGAAACAGGAGTCTGAAAACAGAAGGTGAGAACTGGAGTCTGGAAACAGAGAGGCAGAAACAGGAGTCTGGAAACAGAGGGGCAGAAACAGGAGTCTGGAAACAGAGGGGGAGAAACAGGAGTCTGGAACAGAGGGGGAGAAACAGGAGTCTGGAAACAGAGGTGGGGAAACAGGAGTCTGGAAACAGAGGGGCAGAAACAGGAGTCTGGAAACAGAGGGGGAGAAAACTGGAGTCAGGAAACAGAGGGTGAGAAGAGGAGGCTGGAAACAGAGGGGCAGAATCAGGAGGCTGGAAAGAGAGGGGCAGAAACAGGTGTTTGGAAACAGAGGGTGAGAAACAGGAGTCTGGAAACAGAGGGGCAGAAACAGGAGTCTGGAAACAGAGGGGGAGAAACAGGAGGCTGGAAAAGAGGGGAGAAACAGGAGTCTGGAAACTCAGGGTGAGAAACAGGAGTCTGGAAACAGAGGGCAGAAACAGGAGTTTGGAAACGGAGGGGCAGAAACAGGAGTCTGGAAACGGAGGGGGAGAAACCGGATTCTGGAAACAGATGGTGAGAAACAGGAGTCTGGAAACAGAGGGTGAGAAACAGGAGTCTGGAGACAGAGGGGGAGAAACAGGAGCCAGGAAACAGAGGGTGAGAAACAGGAGTCTGGGAACAGAGGGGCAGAAACCGGAGTCTGGAAACAGAGGGGGAGAAACAGGAGTCTGGAAACAGAGGGGGAGAAACAGGAGTCTGGAAAACAGGAGGGGGAGAAACAGGAGTCTGGAAACAGAGGGGCAGAAAACAGGAGTCTGGAAACAGAGGGGGAGAAACTGGAGTCTGGAAACAGAGGTCGAGAAACAGGAGGCTGGAAACAGAGGGGCAGAAACAGGAGTCTGGAAACAGAGGGGAGAAACTGGAGTCTGGAAACAGAGGTCGAGAAACAGGAGGCTGGAAACAGAGGGGCAGAAACAGGAGGCTGGAAACAGAGGGGCAGAAACAGGAGTCAGGAAACAGAGGGGGAGAAACAGGTGTCTGGAAACAGAGGGGGAGAAACAGTAGTCTGGATACAGAGGGCGAGAAACAGGAGTCTGGAAACAGACGGGCAGAAACAGGAGTCTGAAACAGTGGGCGAGAACAGGAGGCTGGAAACAGAGGGGGGAGAAACAGGAGGCTGGAAACAGAAGGGCGAGAAACAGGAGGCTGGAAACAGTGGGCAGAACAGGAGGCTGGCAACAGAGGGGGAGAAACAGGAGTCTGGAAACAGAGGCGCAGAAACAGGAGTCTGGAAACAGAGGAGGAGAAACAGGAGTCTGGAAACAGAGGGGCAGAAACAGGAGGCTGGAAACAGAGGGCGAGAAACAGGAGGCTGGCAACAGAGGGTGAGAAACAGGAGTCTGGAAAACAGAGGGGCAGAAGCAGGATTCTGGAAACAGAGGAGGAGAACAGGAGTCTGGAAACAGAGGGGCAGAAACAGGAGGCTGGAAACAGAGGGCGAGAAACAGGAGGCTGGAACAGAGGGGGAGAAAAGGAGGCTGGAAACACAGGGGTGAGAAACAGGGAGTCTGGAAACTGAGGGGCAGAAACAGGAGTCTGGAAACAGAGGGGCGAAACAGGAGTCTGGAAACAGAGCGGGAGAAACAGGAGTCTGGAAAACAGAGGGGGAGAAACAGGAGTCTGGAAACAGAGGGCGAGAAAGAGGGAGGCTGGAAACAGAGGAGCGGAAACAGGAGGCTGAAAACAGAGGGTGAGAAACAGGAGTCTGGAAACAAGAGAGGCAGAAACAGGAGTCTGGAAACAGAGGGGGAGAAACAGGAGTCTGGAAACAGAGGGGAGAAACAGGATTCTGGAAACAGAGGGGCAGAAACAGGAGTCTGGAAACAGAGGGGGAGAACTGGAGTCAGGAAACAGAGGGTGAGAAGAGGGGGCTGAAACAGAGGGGCAGAATCAGAGGCTGGAAACAGAGGGGCAGAAACATGAGGTCTGGAAACAGAGAGGCAGAAACAGGAGTCTGGAAACAGAGGGGTAGATACAGGAGTCTGGAAATAGAGGGGCAGAAACAGGAGTCTGGGAACAGAGGGAGAACAGGAGGCTGGAAAACAGAGAGGAGAAACAGGAGTCTGGAAACTCAGGGTGAGAAACAGGAGTCTGGAAACAGAGGGTGAGAACAGGAGTCTGGAACAGAGGGGGAGAAAACAGGAGTCTGGAACAGAGCGTGAGAAACAGGAGTCTGGAAACAGAGCGTGGGAAACAGGAGTCTGGAACTGAGGGGCGGAAACAGGAGTCTGAATGCAGAGGGGAGAAACAGGAGTCTGGAAACAGAGGGGAGAAACAGGAGGCTGGAAACAGAGGGGCAGAAACAGGAGGCTGGAATCAGAGGGGCAGAAACAGGAGCCTGGAAACAGAGGGGCAGAGCAGGAGTCTGGAACAGAGGGCGAGAAACAGGAGGCTGGAAACAGAGGGGCAGAAACAGGAGGCTGGAACAGAGGGGGAGAAACAGGAGTCTGGAAACAGAGGGGGAGAAACAGGAGTCTGGAAATAGACTGGCAGAAACAGGAGGCTGGCAACAGAGGGTGAGAAACAGGAGGCTGGAAACAGAGGGGCAGAAACAGAGTCTGGAAACAGATGAGGAGAAACGGAGTCTGGAAACAGAGGGGCAGAAACAGGAGGCTGGAACAGAGGGCGAGATACAGGAGGCTGGAAACAGAGGGGCAGAAACAGGAGGCTGGAAACAGAGGGTGAGAAACAGGAGTCTGGAAACTGAGGGGCAGAAACAGGAGTCTGGAAACAGAGGGGAGAAACAGGAGTCTGGAAACAGAGCGGGAGAAAACAGAGTCTGGAAACAGAGGGGAGAAACAGGAGTCTGGAAACAGAGGCGAGAAACAGGAGGCTGGAAACAGAGGGGCGGAAACAGGAGTCTGAAAACAGAAGGTGAGAAACTGGAGTCTGGAAACAGAGAGGCAGAAACAGGAGTCTGGAACAGAGGGGCAGAAACAGGAGTCTGGAAACAGAGGGGGAGAAACAGGAGTCTGGAAACAGAGGGGGAGAAACAGGAGTCTGGAAACAGAGGTGGGGAAACAGGAGTCTGGAAACAGAGGGGCAGAAACAGGAGTCTGGAAACAGAGGGGAGGAAACTGGAGTCAGGAAAACAGAGGGTGAGAAAGAGGAGGCTGGAAACAGAGGGGCAGAATCAGGAGGCTGGAAAGAGAGGGGCAGAGAACAGGTGTTTGGAAACAGAGGGTGAGAAACAGAGTCTGGAAACAGAGGGGCAGAAACAGGAGTCTGGAAATAGAGGGGAGAAACAGGAGGCTGGAAACAGAGGGGAGAAACAGGAGTCTGGAAACAGAGGGGAGAAACAGGAGTCTGGAAACAGAGGTGGGGAACCAGGAGTCTGGAAACAGAGGGGCAGAAACAGGAGTCTGGAAACAGAGGGGGAGAAACTGGAGTCAGGAAACAGAGGTTGAGAAAGAGGAGGCTGGAACAGAGGGGCAGAATCAGGAGGCTGGAAAGAGAGGGGCAGAAACAGGTGTTTGGAAACAGAGGGTGAGAAACAGGAGTCTGGAAACAGAGGGGCAGAAACAGGAGTCTGGAACCAGAGGGGGAGAAACAGGAGGCTGGAAAAGAGGGGGAGAAACAGGAGTTTGGAAACTCAGGGGTGAGAAGCAGAGTCCGTGGAAAGCAAGGGCAGAACAGGAGTTTGGGAAACGGAGGGGCAGAAACAGGAGTCTGGAAAGGAGGGGGAGAAACCGGATTTGGAAACCAGATGGTGAGAAACAGGAGTCTGGAAACAGAGGGTGAGAAACAGGAGTCTGGAGACAGAGGGGGAGAAACAGGAGCCAGGAACAGAGGGTGAGAAACAGGAGTCTGGGAACAGAGGGGCAGAAACCGGAGTCTGGAAACAGAGGGGAGAAAACAGAGTCTGGAACAGAGGGGGAGAAACAGGAGTCTGGAAACAGAGGGGGAGGAACAGGAGTCTGGAAACAGAGGGGCAGAAACTGGAGTCTGGAAACAGAGGGGGAGAAACTGGAGTCTGGAAACAGAGGTCGAGAAACAGGAGGCTGGAAACAGAGGGGCAGAAACAGGAGTCTGGAAACAGAGGGGGAAACTGGAGTCTGGAAACAGAGGTCGAGAAACAGGAGGCTGGAAACAGAGGGGCAGAAACAGGAGGCTGGAAAACAGAGGGGCAGAAACAGGAGTCAGGAAACAGAGGGGAGAAACAGGTGTCTGGAACAGAGGGGGAGAAACAGTAGTCTGGATACAGAGGGCGAGAAACAGGAGTCTGGAAAAGAGGGCAGAAACAGGAGTCTGAAACAGAGGGCGAGAACAGGAGGCTGGAAACAGAGGGGAGAAACAGGAGGCTGGAAACAGAGGGCGAGAAACAGGAGGCTGGAAACAGTGGGGCAGAAACAGGAGGCTGGCAACAGAGGGGGAGAAACAGGAGTCTGGAAACAGAGGCGCAGAAACAGGAGTCTGGAACAGAGGAGAGAAACAGGAGTCTGGAAACAGAGGGGCAGAAACAGGGAGGCTGGAAACAGAGGGCGAGAAACAGGAGGCTGGCACAGAGGGTGAGAAACAGGAGTCTGGAAACAGAGGGGCAGAAACAGGATTCTGGAAAACAGAGGAGGAGAAACAGAGTCTGGAAACAGAGGGGCAGAAACAGGAGGCTGGAAACAGAGGGCGAGAAACAGGAGGCTGGAAACAGAGGGGGAGAAAAAGGAGGCTGGAAACACAGGGTGAGAAACAGGGTCTGGAAACTGAGGGGCAGAAACAGGAGTCTGGAAACAGAGGGGCGAAACAGGAGTCTGGAAACAGAGCGGGAGAAACAGGAGTCTGGAAACTGAGGGGGAGAACAGGAGTCTGGAAACAGGAGGGCGAGAGAACAGGAGCTGGAAACTGAGGGGCGGAAACAGGAGGCTGAAACAGAGGGTGAGAAACAGGAGTCTGAAACAGAGAGGCAGAAACAGGAGTCTGGAAACAGAGGGGGAGAACCAGGAGTCTGGAAACAGAGGGGGAGAAACAGGATTCTGGAACCGAGGGGGAGAAACAGGAGTCTGGAAACAGAGGTGGGAAACAGGAGTCTGGAAACAGAGGGGCAGAAACAGGAGTCTGGAAACAGAGGGGGAGAAACTGAGTCAGGAAACAGAGGGTGAGAAAGAGGGGGCTGGAAACAGAGGGCCAGAATCAGGAGGCTGGAAACAGAGGGGCAGAAACATGAGTCTGGAAAACAGAGAGGCAGAACAGGGAGTCTGGAAACAGAGGGGCAGAAACAGGAGTCTGGAAATAGAGGGGCAAACAGGAGTCTGGGAACAGAGGGGGAGAAACAGGAGGGTGGAAACAGAGAGGGAGAAACAGGAGTCTGGAAACTCAGGGTGAGAACAGGATCTGGAAACAGAGGGTGAGAACAGGAGTTCTGGAAACAGAGGGGGAGAAACAGGAGTCTGGAAACAGAGGGTGAGAAACAGGAGCCTGGAACAGAGGGTGGGAGAAACAGGAGTCTGGAAACTGAGGGCAGAAACAGGAGTCTGAATGCAGAGGGGAGAAACAGGAGTCTGGAAACAGAGGGGGAGGAAACAGGAGGCTGAAACAGAGGGGCGAAACAGGAGGCTGGACTCAGAGGGGCAGAAACAGGAGCCTGGAAACAGAGGGGCAGAAGCAGGAGTCTGGAAACAGAGGGCGAGATACAGGAGGCTGGAAACAGAGGGGGAGAACAGGAGTCTGGAACAGAGGGGAGAAACAGGAGTCTGGAAAGAGACTGGCAGAAACAGGAGGCTGGCAACAGAGGGTGAGAAACAGGAGTCTGGAAACAGAGGGGCAGAAACAGGAGTCTGGAAACAGAGGAGGAGAAACAGGAGTCTGGAAACAGAGGGGCAGAAACAGGAGGCTGGAAACAGAGGGCGAGATACAGGAGGCTAGAAACAGAGGGGCAGAACAGGAGGCTGGAAACAGAGGGTGAGAAACAGGAGTCTGGAAACTGAGGGGCAGAAACAGGAGTCTGGAAACAGAGGGGAGAAACAGGAGTCTGGAAACAGAGGGGAGAAACAGGAGTCTGGAAACAGAGGGGGAGAAACAGGAGTCTGGAAACAGAGGGCGAGAAACAGGAGGCTGGAAACAGAGGGGCGGAAACAGGAGTCTGAAAACAGAAGGTGAGAAACTGGAGTCTGGAAACAGAGAGGCAGAAACAGGAGTCTGGAAACAGAGGGGCAGAACAGGAGTCTGGAAACAGAGGGGGAGAAACAGGAGTCTGGAAACAGAGGGGGAGAAACAGGAGTCTGGAAACAGAGGTGGGAAACAGGAGTTCTGGAAACAGTAGGGGCAGAAACAGGAGTCTGGAAACAGAGGGGAGAAACTGGAGTCAGGAAACAGAGGGAGAGAAAGAGAGGGCTGGAAACAGAGGGGCAGAATCAGGAGGCTGGAAAGAGAGGGGCAGAAACAGGTGTTTGGAAACAGAGGGTGAGAAACAGGAGTCTGGAACAGAGGGCAGAAACAGGAGTCTGGAACAGAGGGGGAGAACAGGAGGCTGAAAAAAGAGGGGGAGAAACAGGAGTCTGGAAACTCAGGGTGAGAAACAGGAGTCTGGAAAACAGAGGGGCAGAAACAGGAGTTGGGAACGGAGGGGCAGAAACAGGAGTCTGGAAACGGAGGGGGAGAACCGGATTCTGGAAACAGATGGTGAGAAACAGGAGTCTGGAAACAGAGGGTGAGAAACAGGAGTCTGGAGACAGAGGGGGAGAAACAGGAGCCAGGAAACAGAGGGTGAGAAACAGGAGTCTGGAACAGAGGGGCAGAACCGGAGTCTGGAAACAGAGGGGGAGAAACAGAGTCTGGAACAGAGGGGGAGAAAACAGGAGTCTGGAAAACAGAGGGGGAGAAACAGGAGTCTGGAAACAGAGGGGCAGAAACAGGAGTCTGGAAACAGAGGGGGAGAAACTGGAGTCTGGAAACAGAGGTCGAGAAACAGGAGGCTGGAAACAGAGGGCAGAAACAGAGTCTGGAAACAGAGGGGGAGAAACTGGAGTCTGGAAACAGAGGTCGAGAAACAGGAGGCTGGAACAGAGGGGCAGGAACAGGAGGCTGGAAACAGAGGGCAGAACAGGACAGGAAACAGAGGGGAGAAACAGGTGTCTGGAAACAGAGGGGAGAAACAGTAGTCTGGATACAGAGGGCGAGAAACAGGAGTCTGGAAACAGACGGGCAGAAACAGAGTCTGAAAACAGAGGGGTAGAAACAGGAGGCTGGAAACAGAGGGGGAGAAACAGGAGGCTGGAACCAGAGGGCGAGAAACAGGAGGCTGGAATCAGTGGGCAGAAACAGGAGGCTGGCAACAGAGGGGAGAAACAGGAGTCTGAAACAGAGGCGCAGAAACAGAGTCTGGAAACAGAGGAGGAGAAACAGAGTCTGAAACAGAGGGGCAGAAACAGGAGGCTGGAAACAGAGGGCGAGAAACAGGAGGCTGGCAACAGAGGGTGAGAAACAGGAGTCTGGAAACAGAGGGGCAGAAACAGGATTCTGGAAACAGAGGAGGAGAAACAGGAGTCTGGAAACAGAGGGGCAGAAACAGGAGGCTGGAAACAGAGGGCGAGAAACAGGAGGCTGGAAACAGAGGGGGAGAAAAAGGAGGCTGGAAACACAGGGTGAGAAACAGGAGTCTGGAAACTGAGGGGCAGAAACAGGAGTCTGGAAACAGAGGGCGAAACAGGAGTCTGGAAACAAAGCGGGAGAAACAGGAGTCTGGAAACAGAGGGGGAGAAACAGGAGTCTGGAAACAGAGGGCGAGAAACAGGAGGCTGGAAACAGAGGGGCGGAAACAGGAGGCTGAAAACAGAGGGTGAGAAACAGGAGTCTGGAAACAGAGAGGCAGAAACAGGAGTCTGGAAACAGAGGGGGAGAAACAGGAGTCTGGAAACAGAGGGGGAGAAACAGGATTCTGGAAACAGAGGGGGAGAAACAGGAGTCTGGAAACAGAGGTGGGGAAACAGGAGTCTGGAAACAGAGGGGCAGAAACAGGAGTCTGGAAACAGAGGGGGAGAAACTGGAGTCAGGAAACAGAGGGTGAGAAAGAGGGGGCTGGAAACAGAGGGGCAGAATCAGGAGGCTGGAAACAGAGGGGCAGAAACATGAGTCTGGAAACAGAGAGGCAGAAACAGGAGTCTGGAAACAGAGGGGCAGAAACAGGTGTCTGGAAATAGAGGGGCAGAAACAGGAGTCTGGGAACAGAGGGGGAGAAACAGGAGGCTGGAAACAGAGAGGGAGAAACAGGAGTCTGGAAACTCAGGGTGAGAAACAGGAGTCTGGAAACAGAGGGTGAGAAACAGGAGTCTGGAAACAGAGGGGGAGAAACAGGAGTCTGGAAACAGAGGGGGAGAAACAGGAGTCTGGAAACAGAGGGGCAGAAACAGGAGTCTGGAAACAGAGGGGGAGAAACTGGAGTCTGGAAACAGAGGTCGAGAAACAGGAGGCTGGAAACAGAGGGGCAGAAACAGGAGTCTGGAAACAGAGGGGGAGAAACTGGAGTCTGGAAACAGAGGTCGAGAAACAGGAGGCTGGAAACAGAGGGGCAGGAACAGGAGGCTGGAAACAGAGGGGCAGAAACAGGAGTCAGGAAACAGAGGGGGAGAAACAGGTGTCTGGAAACAGAGGGGGAGAAACAGTAGTCTGGATACAGAGGGTGAGAAACAGGAGTCTGGAAACAGACGGGCAGAAACAGGAGTCTGAAAACAGAGGGCGAGAAACAGGAGGCTGGAAACAGAGGGGGAGAAACAGGAGGCTGGAAACAGAGGGCGAGAAACAGGAGGCTGGAATCAGTGGGGCAGAAACAGGAGGCTGGCAACAGAGGGGGAGAAACAGGAGTCTGGAAACAGAGGCGCAGAAACAGGAGTCTGGAAACAGAGGAGGAGAAACAGGAGTCTGGAAACAGAGGGGCAGAAACAGGAGGCTGGAAACAGAGGGCGAGAAACAGGAGGCTGGCAACAGAGGGTGAGAAACAGGAGTCTGGAAACAGAGGGGCAGAAACAGGATTCTGGAAACAGAGGAGGAGAAACAGGAGTCTGGAAACAGAGGGGCAGAAACAGGAGGCTGGAAACAGAGGGCGAGAAACAGGAGGCTGGAAACAGAGGGGGAGAAAAAGGAGGCTGGAAACACAGGGTGAGAAACAGGAGTCTGGAAACTGAGGGGCAGAAACAGGAGTCTGGAAACAGAGGGGCGAAACAGGAGTCTGGAAACAAAGCGGGAGAAACAGGAGTCTGGAAACAGAGGGGGAGAAACAGGAGTCTGGAAACAGAGGGCGAGAAACAGGAGGCTGGAAACAGAGGGGCGGAAACAGGAGGCTGAAAACAGAGGGTGAGAAACAGGAGTCTGGAAACAGAGAGGCAGAAACAGGAGTCTGGAAACAGAGGGGGAGAAACAGGAGTCTGGAAACAGAGGGGGAGAAACAGGATTCTGGAAACAGAGGGGGAGAAACAGGAGTCTGGAAACAGAGGTGGGGAAACAGGAGTCTGGAAACAGAGGGGCAGAAACAGGAGTCTGGAAACAGAGGGGGAGAAACTGGAGTCAGGAAACAGAGGGTGAGAAAGAGGGGGCTGGAAACAGAGGGGCAGAATCAGGAGGCTGGAAACAGAGGGGCAGAAACATGAGTCTGGAAACAGAGGGGCAAAAACAGGAGTCTAGAAACAGATGGGGAGAAACAGGAGTCAGGAAACAGAGGGGGAGAAACAGGTGTCTGGAAACAGAGGGGGAGAAACAGTAGCCTGGAAACAGAGGGCGAGAAACAGGAGTCTGGAAACAGACGGGCAGAAACAGGAGTCTGAAAACAGAGGGGGAGAAACAGGAGTCTGGATACAGAGGGGGAGAAACAGGAGTCTGGAAACAGAGGGGGAGAAACAGGAGTCTGGAAACAGAGGGGCAGAAACAGGAGTCTGGAAACAGAGGGGCAAAAACAGGAGTCTAGAAACAGATGGGGAGAAACAGGAGTCAGGAAACAGAGGGGGAGAAACAGGTGTCTGGAAACAGAGGGGGAGAAACAGTAGCCTGGAAACAGAGGGCGAGAAACAGGAGTCTGGAAACAGACGGGCAGAAACAGGAGTCTGAAAACAGAGGGGGAGAAACAGGAGTCTGGATACAGAGGGGGAGAAACAGGAGTCTGGAAACAGAGGGGGAGAAACAGGTGTCTGGAAACAGAGGGGGAGAAACAGTAGCCTGGAAACAGAGGGCGAGAAACAGGAGTCTGGAAACAGCCGGGCAGAAACAGGAGTCTGAAAACAGAGGGGGAGAAACAGGAGTCTGGATACAGAGGGGGAGAAACAGGAGTCTGGAAACAGAGGGGGAGAAACAGGAGTCTGGAAACAGAGGGGCAGAAACAGGAGACTGGAAACAGAGAGGGAGAAAGAGGAGTCTGGAAACAGACGGGGAGAAACAGGAGTCTCGAAATAGAGGGTGAGAAACAGGAGTCTGGAAACAGAGGGGCAGAAACAGGAGGCTGGAAACAGAGTGTGAGAAACAGGAGTCTGGAAACAGAGGGGGAGAAACAGGAGTCTGGAAACAGAGGGGGAGAAACAGGAGTCTGGAAACAGTGGGGGAGAAACAGGAGTCTGGAATCAGAGGGGGGGAAACAGGAGTCTGGAAACAGAGGGGCAGAAACAGGTGTCCGAAAACAGAGGAGGAGAATCAGGAGTCTGGAAACAGAGGGGGAGAAGCCGGAGGCTGGAAACAGAGGGGCAGAAACAGGAGTCAGGAAACAGTGGGAGAGAAACAGGAGGCTAGAAACAGAGGGGGAGAAACTGGAGTCAGGAAACAGAGGGTGAGAAAGAGGAGGCTGGAAACAGAGGGGCAGAAACAGTTGACTGGAAACAGAGGGTGAGAAACAGGAGTCTGGAAACAGAGGGGCAAAAACAGGAGTCTAATAACAGTTGGGGAGAAACAGGAGTCTGGAAACAGAGGGGGAGAAACAGGAGTCTGGAAACAGAGGGGGAGAATCAGGAGTCTGGAAACAGAGGTGGAGAAACAGGAGGCTGGAAACAGAGGGGCAGAAACAGGAGGCTGGAAACAGAGGGGTAGAAACAGGAGTCTGGAAACAGAGGGGCAGAAACAGGAGTCTGGAAACAGAGGGGGAGAAACTGGAGTCTGGAAACAGAGCTCGAGAAACAGGAGGCTGGAAACAGAGGGGCAGAAACAGGAGGCTGGGAACAGAGGGGCAGAAACAGGAGACTGGAAACAGAGGGTGAGAAACAGGAGTCTGGAAACAGAGGGGCAGAAACAGGAGTCTGGAAAAAGAGAGGGGAGAAACAGGTGTCTGGAAACAGAGGGGGAGAAACAGTAGTCTGGAAACAGAGGGCGAGAAACAGGAGTCTGGAAACAGACGGGCAGAAACAGGAGTCTTAAAACGGAGGGGGAGAAACAGGAGTCTGGATACAGAGGGGGAGAAGCAGGATTCTGGAAACAGAGGGGGAGAAACAGGAGTCTGGAAACAGAGGGGGAGAAACAGGAGTCTGGAAACAGAGGGGCAAAAACAGGAGTCTAGAAACAGATGGGGAGAAACAGGAGTCCGGAAACAGAGGGGGAGAAACAGGAGTCTGGAAACAGAGGGGGAGAAACAGGGGTCTGGAAACAGAGGTGGAGAAACAGGAGGCTGGAAACAGAGGGGCAGAAACAGGAGTCTGGAAACAGAGGGGGAGAAACTGGAGTCTGGAAACAGAGGTCGAGAAACAGGAGGCTGGAAACAGAGGGGCAGAAACAGGAGGCTGGAAACAGAGGGGCAGAAACAGGAGTCTGGAAACAGAGGGGCAGAAACAGGAGTCTGGAAACAGAGGGGGAGAAACTGGAGTCTGGAAACAGAGGTCGGGAAACAGGAGGCTGGAAACAGAGGGGCGGAAACAGGAGTCTGGAAACAGAGGGGGAGAAACTGGAGTCTGGAAACAGAGGTCGAGAAACAGGAGGCTGGAAACAGAGGGGCAGAAACAGGAGGCTGGAAACAGAGGGGCAGAAACAGGAGTCAGGAAACAGAGGGGGAGAAACAGGTGTCTGGAAACAGAGGGGGACAAACAGTAGTCTGGAAACAGTGGGCGAGAAACAGGAGTCTGGAAACAGACGGGCAGAAACAGGAGTCTGAAAACAGAGGGGGAGAAACAGGAGTCTGGAAACAGAGAGGCAGAAACAGGAGTCTGGAAACAGAGGGCGAGAAACAGGAGGCTGGAAACAGAGGGGGAGAAACAGGAGGCTGGAAACAGAGGGCGAGAAACAGGAGGCTGGAAACAGAGGGGCCTAAACAGGAGGCTGGCAACAGAGGGGGAGAAACAGGAGTCTGGAAACAGAGGCGCAGAAACAGGAGTCTGGAAACAGAGGAGGAGAAACAGGAGTCCGGAAACAGAGGGGCAGAAACAGGAGGCTGGAAACAGAGGGCGAGAAACAGGAGGCTGGCAACAGAGGGTGAGAAACAGGAGTCTGGAAACAGAGGGGCAGAAACAGGATTCTGGAAACAGAGGAGGAGAAACAGGAGTCTGGAAACAGAGGGGCAGGAACAGGAGGCTGGAAACAGAGGGCGAGAAACAGGAGGCTGGAAACAGAGGGGGAGAATAAGGAGGCTGGAAACACAGGGTGAGAAACAGGAGTCTGGAAACTGAGGGGCAGAAACAGGAGTCTGGAAACAGAGGGGCAGAAACAGGAGTCTGGAAACAGAGGGGCAGAAACAGGAGTCTGGATACAGAGGGGGAGAAACAGGAGTCTGGAAACAGAGGGGGAGAAACAGGAGTCTGGAAACAGAGGGGGAGAAACAGGAGTCTTGAAACAGAGGGGCAAAAACAGGAGTCTAGAAACAGATGGGGAGAAACAGGAGTCAGGAAACAGAGGGGGAGAAACAGGTGTCTGGAAACAGAGGGGGAGAAACAGTAGCCTGGAAACAGAGGGCGAGAAACAGGAGTCTGGAAACAGACGGGCAGAAACAGGAGTCTGAAAACAGAGGGGGAGAAACAGGAGTCTGGATACAGAGGGGGAGAAACAGGAGTCTGGAAACAGAGGGGGAGAAACAGGAGTCTGGAAGCAGAGGGGCAGAAACAGGAGACTGGAAACAGAGAGGGATAAAGAGGAGTCTGGAAACAGACGGGGAGAAACAGGAGTCTCGAAATAGAGGGTGAGAAACAGGAGTCTGGAAACAGAGGGGCAGAAACAGGAGGCTGGAAACAGAGTGTGAGAAACAGGAGTCTGGAAACAGAGGGGGAGAAACAGGAGTCTGGAAACAGAGGGGGAGAAACAGGAGTCTGGAAACAGTGGGGGAGAAACAGGAGTCTGGAATCAGAGGGGGGGAAACAGGAGTCTGGAAACAGAGGGGCAGAAACAGGTGTCCGAAAACAGAGGAGGAGAATCAGGAGTCTGGAAACAGAGGGGGAGAAGCAGGAGGCTGGAAACAGAAGGGCAGAAACAGGAGTCAGGAAACAGTGGGAGAGAAACAGGAGGCTAGAAACAGAGGGGGAGAAACTGGAGTCAGGAAACAGAGCGTGAGAAAGAGGAGGCTGGAAACAGAGGGGCAGAATCAGGAGGCTGGAAACAGAGGGGCAGAAACAGGAGTCTGGAAACAGAGAGGCAGAAACAGGAGTCTGGAAACAGAGGGGCAGAAACAGGAGTCTGGAAACAGAGGGGGAGAAACTGGAGTCAGGAAACAGAGGGTGAGAAAGAGGAGGCTGGAAACAGAGGGGCAGAATCAGGAGGCTGGATACAGAGGGGCAGAAACAGGAGTCTGGAAACAGAGAGGCAGAAACAGGAGTCTGGAAACAGAGGGGCAGAAACAGGAGTCTGGAAACAGAGGGGCAGAAACAGGAGTCTGGAAACAAAGGGTGAGAAACAGGAGTCTGGAAACAGAGGGGCAGAAACAGGAGTCTGGGAACAGAGGGGGAGAAACAGGAGGCTGGAAACAGAGAGGGAGAAACAGGAGTCTGGAAACTCAGGGTGAGAAACAGGAGTCTGGAAACAGAGGGTGAGAAACAGGAGTCTGGAAACAGAGGGGGAGAAACAGGAGTCTGGAAACAGAGGGTGAGAAACAGGAGTCTGGAAACAGAGGGTGGGAAACAGGAGTCTGGAAACTGAGGGGCAGAAACAGGAGTCTGAATGCAGAGGGGGAGAAACAGGAGTCTGGAAACAGAGGGGGAGAAACAGGAGGCTGGAAACAGAGGGGCAGAAACAGGAGGCTGGAATCAGAGGGGCAGAAACAGGAGCCTGGAAACAGAGGGGCAGAAGCAGGAGTCTGGAAACAGAGGGCGAGAAACAGGAGGCTGGAAACAGAGGGGCAGAAACAGGAGGCTGGAAACAGAGGGGGAGAAACAGGAGTCTGGAAACAGAGGGGGAGAAACAGGAGTCTGGAAATAGACTGGCAGAAACAGGAGGCTGGCAACAGAGGGTGAGAAACAGGAGTCTGGAAACAGAGGGGCAGAAACAGGAGTCTGGAAACAGAGGAGGAGAAACAGGAGTCTGGAAACAGAGGGGCAGAAACAGGAGGCTGGAAACAGAGGGCGAGATACAGGAGGCTGGAAACAGAGGGGCAGAAACAGGAGGCTGGAAACAGAGGGTGAGAAACAGGAGTCTGGAAACTGAGGGGCAGAAACAGGAGTCTGGAAACAGAGGGGAGAAACAGGAGTCTGGAAACAGAGCGGGAGAAACAGGAGTCTGGAAACAGAGGGGGAGAAACAGGAGTCTGGAAACAGAGGGCGAGAAACAGGAGGCTGGAAACAGAGGGGCGGAAACAGGAGTCTGAAAACAGAAGGTGAGAAACTGGAGTCTGGAAACAGAGAGGCAGAAACAGGAGTCTGGAAACAGAGGGGCAGAAACAGGAGTCTGGAAACAGAGGGGGAGAAACAGGAGTCTGGAAACAGAGGGGGAGAAACAGGAGTCTGGAAACAGAGGTGGGGAAACAGGAGTCTGGAAACAGAGGGGCAGAAACAGGAGTCTGGAAACAGAGGGGGAGAAACTGGAGTCAGGAAACAGAGGGTGAGAAAGAGGAGGCTGGAAACAGAGGGGCAGAATCAGGAGGCTGGAAACAGAGGGGCAGAAACAGGTGTTTGGAAACAGAGGGTGAGAAACAGGAGTCTGGAAACAGAGGGGCAGAAACAGGAGTCTGGAAACAGAGGGGGAGAAACAGGAGGCTGGAAAAAGTGGGGGAGAAACAGGAGTCTGGAAACTCAGGGTGAGAAACAGGAGTCTGGAAACAGAGGGGCAGAAACAGGAGTTTGGAAACGGAGGGGCAGAAACAGGAGTCTGGAAACGGAGGGGGAGAAACCGGATTCTGGAAACAGATGGTGAGAAACAGGAGTCTGGAAACAGAGGGTGAGAAACAGGAGTCTGGAGACAGAGGGGGAGAAACAGGAGCCAGGAAACAGAGGGTGAGAAACAGGAGTCTGGGAACAGAGGGGCAGAAACCGGAGTCTGGAAACAGAGGGGGAGAAACAGGAGTCTGGAAACAGAGGGGGAGAAACAGGAGTCTGGAAACAGAGGGGGAGAAACAGGAGTCTGGAAACAGAGGGTGAGAAACAGGAGTCTGGAAACAGAGGGGGAGAAGCAGGAGACTGGAAACAGAGGGGGAGAAACAGGAGGCAGGAAACAGAGGGGGAGAAACAGGAGTCTGGAAACAGAGGGGCAGAAACAGGACTCTGGAAACAGAGGGGCAGAAACAGGAGGCTGGAAACAGAGGGGCAGAAACAGGTGACTGGAAACAGAGGGTGAGAAACAGGAGTCTGGAAACAGAGGGGCAAAAACAGGAGTCTAGAAACAGATGGGGAGAAACATGAGTCTGGAAACAGAGGGGGAGAAACAGGAGTCTGGAAACAGAGGGGGAGAATCAGGAGTCTGGAAACAGAGGTGGAGAAACAGGAGGCTGGAAACAGAGGGGCAGAAACAGGTGGCTGGAAACAGAGGGGTAGAAACAGGAGTCTGGAAACAGAGGGGCAGAAACAGGAGTCTGGAAACAGAGGGGGAGAAACTGGAGTCTGGAAACAGAGGTCGAGAAACTGGAGGCTGGAAACAGAGGGGCAGAACAAGGAGGCTGGAAACAGAGGGGCAGAAACAGGAGACTGGAATCAGAGGGTGAGAAACAGGAGTCTGGAAACAGAGGGGCAGAAACAGGAGTCTGGAAACAGAGGGGGAGAAACAGGAGTCTGGAAACAGAGGGGGAGAAACAGTAGTCTGGAAACAGAGGGCGAGAAACAGAAGTCTGGAAACAGACGGGCAGAAACAGGAGTCTGAAAACAGAGGGGGAAAAACAGGAGTCTGGATACAGAGGGGGAGAAACAGGAGTCTGGAAACAGAGGGGGAGAAACAGGAGTCTGGAAACAGAGGGGCAGAAACAGGAGTCTGGAAACTGAGGGTGAGAAACAGGCGTCTGGAAACAGAGGTGCAGAAACAGGAGTCTGGAAACAGAGGAGCAGAAACAGGAGTCTGGAAACAGAGGGTGAGAAACAGGAGTCTGGAAACAGAGAGGCTGAAACAGGAGTCTGGAAACAGAGGGGCAGAAACAGGAGTCTGGAAACAGAGGGGGAGAAACTGGAGTCAGGAAACAGAGGGTGAGAAAGAGGAGGCTGGAAACAGAGGGTGAGAAAGAGGAGGCTGGAAACAGAGGGGCAGAATCAGGAGGCTGGAAACAGAGGGGCAGAAACAGGAGACTGGAAACAGAGAGGCAGAAACAGGAGTCTGCAAACAGAGGGGCAGAAACAGGAGTCTGGAAACAGAGGGGGAGAAACAGGAGTCTGGTTACAGAGGGTGAGAAACAGGCGTCTGGAAACAGAGGGGCAGAAACAGGAGTCTGGAAACAGAGGGGCAGAAACAGGAGTCTGGAAACAGAGGGTGACAAACAGGAGTCTGGAAACAGAGGGGCAGAAACAGGAGTCTGGGAATAGACGGGCAGAAACAGGAGTCTGGGAACAGAGGGGGAGAAACAGGAGGCTGGAAACAGAGGGGGAGAAACAGGAGTCTGGAAACTCAGGGTGAGAAACAGGAGTCTGGAAACAGAGGGTGAGAAACAGGAGTCTGGAAACAGAGGGGGAGCAACAGGAGTCTGGAAACAGAGGGTGAGAAACAGGAGTCTGGAAACAGAGGGGGAGAAACAGGAGTCTGGAAACTGAGGGGCAGAAACAGGAGTCTGAAAACAGAGGGGCAGAAACAGGAGGCTGGAAACAGAGGGGTAGAAACAGGAGTCTGGAAACAGAGGGGGAGAAACAGGAGTCTGGAAATAGACTGGCAGAAACCGGAGTCTGGAAACAGAGGGTGAGAAACAGGAGTCTGGAAACAGAGGGGCAGAAACAGGAGTCTGGAAACAGAGGGCAAGAAGCAGGAGCCTGGAAACAGAGGGGCAGAAACAGGAGTCTGGAAACAGAGGGCGAGAAACAGGAGGCTGGAAACAGAGGGGCAGAAACAGGAGGCTGGAAACAGAGGGGGAGAAACAGGAGTCTGGAAACAGAGGGGGAGAAACAGGAGTCTGGAAATAGACTGGCAGAAACAGGAGGCTGGAAACAGAGGGTGAGAAACAGGAGTCTGGAAACAGAGGGGGAGAAACAGGAGTCTGGAAATAGACTGGCAGAAACAGGAGGCTGGCAACAGAGGGTGAGAAACAGGAGTCTGGAAACAGAGGGGCAGAAACAGGAGTCTGGAAACAGAGGAGGAGAAACAGGAGTCTGGAAACAGAGGGGCAGAAACAGGAGGCTGGAAACAGAGGGCGAGAAACAGGAGGCTGGAAACAGAGGGGCAGAAACAGGAGGCTGGAAACAGAGGGTGAGAAACAGGAGTCTGGAAACTGAGGGGCAGAAACAGGAGTCTGGAAACAGAGGGGAGAAACAGGAGTCTGGAAACAGAGGGGGAGAAACAGGAGTCTGGAAACAGAGGGGGAGAAACAGGAGTCTGGAAACAGAGGGCGAGAAACAGGAGGCTGGAAACAGAGGGGCGGAAACAGGAGTCTGAAAACAGAAGGTGAGAAACTGGAGTCTGGAAACAGAGAGGCAGAAACAGGAGTCTGGAAACAGAGGGGCAGAAACAGGAGTCTGGAAACAGAGGGGGAGAAACAGGAGTCTGGAAACAGAGGGGGAGAAACAGGAGTCTGGAAACAGAGGTGGGGAAACAGGAGTCTGGAAACAGAGGGGCAGAAACAGGAGTCTGGAAACAGAGGGGGAGAAACTGGAGTCAGGAAACAGAGGGTGAGAAAGAGGAGGCTGGAAACAGAGGGGCAGAATCAGGAGGCTGGAAACAGAGGGGCAGAAACAGGTGTCTGGAAACAGAGGGTGAGAAACAGGAGTCTGGAAACAGAGGGGCAGAAACAGGAGTCTGGAAACAGAGGGGGAGAAACAGGAGGCTGGAAAAAGAAGGGGAGAAGCAGGTGTCTGGAAACTCAGGGTGAGAAACAGGAGTCTGGAAACAGAGGGGGAGAAGCAGGAGACTGGAAACAGAGGGGGAGAAACAGGAGGCAGGAAACAGAGGGGGTGAAACAGGAGTCTGGAAACAGAGGGGCAGAAACAGGACTCTGGAAACAGAGGGGCAGAAACAGGAGGCTGGAAACAGAGGGGCAGAAACAGGTGACTGGAAACAGAGGGTGAGAAACAGGAGTCTGGAAACAGAGGGGCAAAAACAGGAGTCTAGAAACAGATGGGGAGAAACATGAGTCTGGAAACAGAGGGGGAGAAACAGGAGTCTGGAAACAGAGGGGGAGAATCAGGAGTCTGGAAACAGAGGTGGAGAAACAGGAGGCTGGAAACAGAGGGGCAGAAACAGGTGGCTGGAAACAGAGGGGTAGAAACAGGAGTCTGGAAACAGAGGGGCAGAAACAGGAGTCTGGAAACAGAGGGGGAGAAACTGGAGTCTGGAAACAGAGGTCGAGAAACAGGAGGCTGGAAACAGAGGGGCAGAACAAGGAGGCTGGAAACAGGGGGCAGAAACAGGAGACTGGAAACAGAGGGTGAGATAGAGGAGTCTGGAAACAGAGGGGCAGAAACAGGAGTCTGGAAACAGAGGGGGAGAAACAGGAGTCTGGAAACAGAGGGGGAGAAACAGTAGTCTGGAAACAGAGGGCGAGAAACAGAAGTCTGGAAACAGACGGGCAGAAACAGGAGTCTGAAAACAGAGGGGGAAAAACAGGAGTCTGGATACAGAGGGGGAGAAACAGGAGTCTGGAAACAGAGGGGGAGAAACAGGAGTCTGGAAACAGAGGGGCAAAAACAGGTGTCAGGAAACAGAGGGGGAGAAACAGGAGGCTGGAAACAGAGGGGCAGGGACAGGAGTCAGGAAAGAGAGGGGCAGAAACAGGAGTCTGGAAACAGAGGGCGAGAAGCAGGAGCCGGGAAACAGAGGGGCAGAAACAGGAGTCTGGAAACAGAGGGCGAGAAACTGGAGGCTGGAAACAGAGGGGCAGAAACAGGAGGCTGGAAACAGAGGGGGAGAAACAGGAGTCTGGAAACAGAGGGGGAGAAACAGGAGTCTGGAAATAGACTGGCAGAAACAGGAGGCTGGAAACAGAGGGGGAGAAACAGGAGTCTGGAAACAGAGGGGGAGAAACAGGAGTCTGGAAATAGACTGGCAGAAACAGGAGGCTGGCAACAGAGGGTGAGAAACAGGAGTCTGGAAACAGAGGGGCAGAAACAGGAGTCTGGAAACAGAGGAGGAGAAACAGGAGTCTGGAAATAGAGGGGCAGAAACAGGAGGCTGGAAACAGAGGGCGAGAAACAGGAGGCTGGAAACTGAGGGGCAGAAACAGGAGGCTGGAAACAGAGGGTGAGAAACAGGAGTCTGGAAACTGAGGGGCAGAAACAGGAGTCTGGAAACAGAGGGGAGAAGCAGGAGTCTGGAAACAGAGGGTGAGAAACAGGAGTCTGGAAACAGAGGGGGAGAAACAGGAGTCTGGAAACAGAGGGCGAGAAACAGGAGGCTGGAAACAGAGGGGCGGAAACAGGAGTCTGAAAACAGAAGGTGAGAAACTGGAGTCTGGAAACAGAGAGGCAGAAACAGGAGTCTGGAAACAGAGGGGCAGAAACAGGAGTCTGGAAACAGAGGGGGAGAAACAGGAGTCTGGAAACAGAGGGGGAGAAACAGGAGTCTGGAAACAGAGGTGGGGAAACAGGAGTCTGGAAACAGAGGGGCAGAAACAGGAGTCTGGAAACAGAGGGGGAGAAACTGGAGTCAGGAAACAGAGGGTGAGAAAGAGGAGGCTGGAAACAGAGGGGCAGAATCAGGAGGCTGGAAACAGAGGGGCAGAAACAGGAGTCTGGAAACAGAGAGGCTGAAACAGGAGTCTGGAAACAGAGGGGCAGAAACAGGAGTCTGGAAACAGAGGGGGAGAAACAGGAGTCTGGATACAGAGGGTGAGAAACAGGCGTCTGGAAACAGAGGGGCAGAAACAGGAGTCTGGAAACAGAGGGGGAGAAACAGGAGTCTGGAAACAGAGGGGCAGAAACAGGAGTCTGGAAACAGAGGGGGAGAAACAGGAGGCTGGAAACAGAGGGGGAGAAACAGGAGTCTGGAAACTCAGGGTGAGAAACAGGAGTCTGGAAACAGAGGGGCAGAAACAGGAGTCTGGAGACAGAGGGGGAGAAACAGGAGCCAGGAAACAGAGGGTGAGAAACAGGAGTCTGGGAACAGAGGGGCAGAAACCGGAGTCTGGAAACAGAGGGGGAGAAACAGGAGTCTGGAAACAGAGGGTGAGAAACAGGAGTCTGGAAACAGAGGGGGAGAAGCAGGAGACTGGAAACAGAGGGGGAGAAACAGGAGGCAGGAAACAGAGGGGGAGAAACAGGAGTCTGGAAACAGAGGGGCAGAAACAGGACTCTGGAAACAGAGGGGCAGAAACAGGAGGCTGGAAACAGAGGGGCAGAAACAGGTGAGTGGAAACAGAGGGTGAGAAACAGGAGTCTGGAAACAGAGGGGCAAAAACAGGAGTCTAGAAACAGATGGGGAGAAACATGAGTCTGGAAACAGAGGGGGAGAAACAGGAGTCTGGAAACAGAGGGGGAGAATCAGGAGTCTGGAAACAGAGGTGGAGAAACAGGAGGCTGGAAACAGAGGGGCAGAAACAGGTGGCTGGAAACAGAGGGGTAGAAACAGGAGTCTGGAAACAGAGGGGCAGAAACAGGAGTCTGGAAACAGAGGGGGAGAAACTGGAGTCTGGAAACAGAGGTCGAGAAACAGGAGGCTGGAAACAGAGGGGCAGAACAAGGAGGCTGGAAACAGAGGGGCAGAAACAGGAGACTGGAAACAGAGGGTGAGAAAGAGGAGTCTGGAAACAGAGGGGCAGAAACAGGAGTCTGGAAACAGAGGGGGAGAAACAGGAGTCTGGAAACAGAGGGGGAGAAACAGTAGTCTGGAAACAGAGGGCGAGAAACAGAAGTCTGGAAACAGACGGGCAGAAACAGGAGTCTGAAAACAGAGGGGGAATAACAGGAGTCTGGATACAGAGGGGGAGAAACAGGAGTCTGGAAACAGAGGGGGAGAAACAGGAGTCTGGAAACAGAGGGGCAAAAACAGGTGTCAGGAAACAGAGGGGGAGAAACAGGAGGCTGGAAACAGAGGGGCAGGGACAGGAGTCAGGAAAGAGAGGGGCGGAAACAGGACTCTGGAAACAAAGGGGCAGAAACAGGAGGCTGGAAACAGAGGGGCTGAAACAGGTGACTGGAAACAGAGGGTGAGAAACAGGAGTCTGGAAACAGAGGGGGAGAAACAGGAGGCTGGAAACAGAGAGGCAGAATCAGGAGTCTGGAAACAGAGGGGCAGAAACAGGAGTCTGGAAACAGAGGGGCAGAAACAGGAGTCTGGAAACTGAGGGTGAGAAACAGGCGTCTGGAAACAGAGGGGCAGAAACAGGAGTCTGGAAACAGAGGAGCAGAAACAGGAGTCTGGAAACAGAGGGTGAGAAACAGGAGTCTGGAAACAGAGAGGCTGAAACAGGAGTCTGGAAACAGAGGGGCAGAAACAGGAGTCTGGAAACAGAGGGGGAGAAACTGGAGTCAGGAAACAGAGGGTGAGAAAGAGGAGGCTGGAAACAGAGGGGCAGAATCAGGAGGCTGGAAACAGAGGGGCAAAAACAGGAGACTGGAAACAGAGGGGCAGAAACAGGAGTCGGGAATCAGAGGGGGAGAAACAGGTGTCTGGAAACAGAGAGGCAGAAACAAGAGTCTGGAAACAGAGGGGCAGAAACAGGAGTCTGGAAACAGAGGGGGAGAAACTGGAGTCAGGAAACAGAGGGTGAGAAAGAGGAGGCTGGAAACAGAGGGGCAGAATCAGGAGGCTGGAAACAGAGGGGCAGAAACAGGAGACTGGAAACAGAGAGGCAGAAACAGGAGTCTGGAAACAGAGGGGCAGAAACAGGAGTCTGGAAACAGAGGGGGAGAAACAGGAGTCTGGATACAGAGGGTGAGAAACAGGCGTCTGGAAACAGAGGGGCAGAAACAGGAGTCTGGAAACAGAGGGGCAGAAACAGGAGTCTGGAAACAGAGGGTGACAAACAGGAGTCTGGAAACAGAGGGGCAGAAACAGGAGTCTGGGAATAGACGGGCAGAAGCAGGAGTCTGGGAACAGAGGGGGAGAAACAGGAGGCTGGAAACAGAGGGGGAGAAACAGGAGTCTGGAAACTCAGGGTGAGAAACAGGAGTCTGGAAACAGAGGGTGAGAAACAGGAGTCTGGAAACAGAGGGGGAGCAACAGGAGTCTGGAAACAGAGGGTGAGAAACAGGAGTCTGGACACAGAGGGGGAGAAACAGGAGTCTGGAAACTGAGGGGCAGAAACAGGAGTCTGAAAACAGAGGGGCAGAAACAGGAGGCTGGAAACAGAGGGGTAGAAACAGGAGTCTGGAAACAGAGGGGGAGAAACAGGAGTCTGGAAATAGACTGGCAGAAACCGGAGTCTGGAAACAGAGGGTGAGAAACAGGAGTCTGGAAACAGAGGGGCAGAAACAGGAGTCTGGAAACAGAGGGCGAGAAGCAGGAGCCGGGAAACAGAGGGGCAGAAACAGGAGTCTGGAAACAGAGGGCGAGAAACAGGAGGCTGGAAACAGAGGGGCAGAAACAGGAGGCTGGAAACAGAGGGGGAGAAACAGGAGTCTGGAAATAGACTGGCAGAAACAGGAGGCTGGAAACAGGGGGGGAGAAACAGGGGTCTGGAAACAGAGGGGGAGAAACAGGAGTCTGGAAATAGACTGGCAGAAACAGTAGGCTGGCAACAGAGGGTGAGAAACAGGAGTCTGGAAACAGAGGGGCAGAAACAGGAGTCTGGAAACAGAGGAGGAGAAACAGGAGTCTGGAAACAGAGGGGCAGAAACAGGAGGCTGGAAACAGAGGGCGAGAAACAGGAGGCTGGAAACTGAGGGGCAGAAACAGGAGGCTGGAAACAGAGGGTGAGAAACAGGAGTCTGGAAACTGAGGGGCAGAAACAGGAGTCTGGAAACAGAGGGGAGAAACAGGAGTCTGGAAACAGAGCGGGAGAAACAGGAGTCTGGAAACAGAGGGGGAGAAACAGGAGTCTGGAAACAGAGGGCGAGAAACAGGAGGCTGGAAACAGAGGGGCGGAAACAGGAGTCTGAAAACAGAAGGTGAGAAACTGGAGTCTGGAAACAGAGAGGCAGAAACAGGAGTCTGGAAACAGAGGGGCAGAAACAGGAGTCTGGAAACAGAGGGGGAGAAACAGGAGTCTGGAAACAGAGGGGGAGAAACAGGAGTCTGGAAACAGAGGTGGGGAAACAGGAGTCTGGAAACAGAGGGGCAGAAACAGGAGTCTGGAAACAGAGGGGGAGAAACTGGAGTCAGGAAACAGAGGGTGAGAAAGAGGAGGCTGGAAACAGAGGGGCAGAATCAGGAGGCAGGAAACAGAGGGGCAGAAACAGGAGTCTGGAAACAGAGAGGCAGAAACAGGAGTATGGAAACAGAGGGGCAGAAACAGGAGTCTGGAAACAGAGGGGGAGAAACAGGAGTCTGGATACAGAGGGTGAGAAACAGGCGTCTGGAAACAGAGGGGCAGAAACAGGAGTCTGGAAACAGAGGGGGAGAAACAGGAGTCTGGAAACAGAGGGGCAGAAACAGGTGTCTGGAAACAGAGGGTGAGAAACAGGAGTCTGGAAACAGAGGGGCAGAAACAGGAGTCTGGAAACAGAGGGGGAGAAACAGGAGGCTGGAAACAGAGGGGGAGAAACAGGAGTCTGGAAACTCAGGGTGAGAAACAGGAGTCTGGAAACAGAGGGGCAGAAACAGGAGTCTGGAGAAAGAGGGGGAGAAACAGGAGCCAGGAAACAGAGGGTGAGAAACAGGAGTCTGGGAACAGAGGGGCAGAAACCGGAGTCTGGAAACAGAGGGGGAGAAACAGGAGTCTGGAAACAGAGGGTGAGAAACAGGAGTCTGGAAACAGAGGGGGAGAAGCAGGAGACTGGAAACAGAGGGGGAGAAACAGGAGGCAGGAAACAGAGGGGGAGAAACAGGAGTCTGGAAACAGAGGGGCAGAAACAGGACTCTGGAAACAGAGGGGCAGAAACAGGAGGCTGGAAACAGAGGGGCAGAAACAGGTGACTGGAAACAGAGGGTGAGAAACAGGAGTCTGGAAACAGAGGGGCAAAAACAGGAGTCTAGAAACAGATGGGGAGAAACATGAGTCTGGAAACAGAGGGGGAGAAACAGGAGTCTGGAAACAGAGGGGGAGAATCAGGAGTCTGGAAACAGAGGTGGAGAAACAGGAGGCTGGAAACAGAGGGGCAGAAACAGGTGGCTGGAAACAGAGGGGTAGAAACAGGTGTCTGGAAACAGAGGGGCAGGAACAGGAGTCTGGAAACAGAGGGGGAGAAACTGGAGTCTGGAAACAGAGGTCGAGAAACAGGAGGCTGGAAACAGAGGGGCAGAACAAGGAGGCTGGAAACAGAGGGGCAGAAACAGGAGACTGGAAACAGAGGGTGAGAAACAGGAGTCTGGAAACAGAGGGGGAGAAACAGGAGTCTGGAAACAGAGGGGCAAAAACAGGTGTCAGGAAACAGAGGGGGAGAAACAGGAGGCTGGAAACAGAGGGGCAGGGACAGGAGTCAGGAAAGAGAGGGGCGGAAACAGGACTCTGGAAACAAAGGGGCAGAAACAGGAGGCTGGAAACAGAGGGGCTGAAACAGGTGACTGGAAACAGAGGGTGAGAAACAGGAGTCTGGAAACAGAGGGGGAGAAACAGGAGGCTGGAAACAGAGGGGCAGAAACAGGAGTCTGGAAACAGAGAGGCAGAATCAGGAGTCTGGAAACAGAGGGGCAGAAACAGGAGTCTGGAAACAGAGGGGGAGAAACAGGAGTCTGGAAACTGAGGGTGAGAAACAGGCGTCTGGAAACAGAGGGGCAGAAACAGGAGTCTGGAAACAGAGGAGCAGAAACAGGAGTCTGGAAACAGAGGGTGAGAAACAGGAGTCTGGAAACAGAGAGGCTGAAACAGGAGTCTGGAAACAGAGGGGCAGAAACAGGAGTCTGGAAACAGAGGGGGAGAAACTGGAGTCAGGAAACAGAGAGGCAGAAACAGGAGTCTGGAAACAGAGGGGCAGAAACAGGAGTCTGGAAACAGAGGGGGAGAAACTGGAGTCAGGAAACAGAGGGTGAGAAAGAGGAGGCTGGAAACAGTGGGGCAGAATCAGGAGGCTGGAAACAGAGGGGCAGAAACAGGAGACTGGAAACAGAGAGGCAGAAACAGGAGTCTGGAAACAGAGGGGCAGAAACAGGAGTCTGGAAACAGAGGGGGAGAAACAGGAGTCTGGATACAGAGGGTGAGAAACAGGCGTCTGGAAACAGAGGGGCAGAAACAGGAGTCTGGAAACAGAGGGGCAGAAACAGGAGTCTGGAAACAGAGGGTGACAAACAGGAGTCTGGAAACAGAGGGGCAGAAACAGGAGTCTGGGAATAGAGGGGCAGAAACAGGAGTCTGGGAACAGAGGGGGAGAAACAGGAGGCTGGAAACAGAGGGGGAGAAACAGGAGTCTGGAAACTCAGCGTGAGAAACAGGAGTCTGGAAACAGAGGGTGAGAAACAGGAGTCTGGAAACAGAGGGGCAGAAACAGGTGGCTGGAAACAGAGGGGTAGAAACAGGAGTCTGGAAACAGAGGGGCAGAAACAGGAGTCTGGAAACAGAGGGGGAGAAACTGGAGTCTGGAAACAGAGGTCGAGAAACAGGAGGCTGGAAACAGAGGGGCAGAACAAGGAGGCTGGAAACAGAGGGGCAGAAACAGGAGACTGGAAACAGAGGGTGAGAAACAGGAGTCTGGAAACAGAGGGGCAGAAACAGGAGTCTGGAAACAGAGGGGGAGAAACAGGAGTCTGGAAACAGAGGGGGAGAAACAGTAGTCTGGAAACAGAGGGCGAGAAACAGAAGTCTGGAAACAGACGGGCAGAAACAGGAGTTTGAAAACAGAGGGGGAAAAACAGGAGTCTGGATACAGAGGGGGAGAAACAGGAGTCTGGAAACAGAGGGGGAGAAACAGGAGTCTGGAAACAGAGGGGCAAAAACAGGTGTCAGGAAACAGAGGGGGAGAAACAGGAGGCTGGAAACAGAGGGGCAGGGACAGGAGTCAGGAAAGAGAGGGGCGGAAACAGGACTCTGGTAACAAAGGGGCAGAAACAGGAGGCTGGAAACAGAGGGGCTGAAACAGGTGACTGGAAACAGAGGGTGAGAAACAGGAGTCTGGAAACAGAGGGGGAGAAACAGGAGGCTGGAAACAGAGGGGCAGGAGCAGGAGTCTGGAAACAGAGAGGCAGAATCAGGAGTCTGGAAACAGAGGGGCAGAAACAGGAGTCTGGAAACAGAGGGGGAGAAACAGGAGTCTGCAAACTGAGGGTGAGAAACAGGAGGCTGGAAACAGAGGGGCAGAAACAGGAGTCTGGAAACAGAGGAGCAGAAACAGGAGTCTGGAAACAGAGGGTGAGAAACAGGAGTCTGGAAACAGAGGGGCAAAAACAGGAGTCTAATAACAGTTGGGGAGAAACAGGAGTCTGGAAACAGAGGGGGAGAAACAGGAGTCTGGAAACAGAGGGGGAGAATCAGGAGTCTGGAAACAGAGGGGCAGAAACAGGAGGCTGGAAACAGAGGGGTAGAAACAGGAGTCTGGAAACAGAGGGGCAGAAACAGGAGTCTGGAAACAGAGGGGGAGAAACTGGAGTCTGGAAACAGAGCTCGAGAAACAGGAGGCTGGAAACAGAGGGGCAGAAACAGGAGGCTGGGAACAGAGGGGCAGAAACAGGAGACTGGAAACAGAGGGTGAGAAACAGGAGTCTGGAAACAGAGGGGCAGAAACAGGAGTCTGGAAAAAGAGAGGGGAGAAACAGGTGTCTGGAAACAGAGGGGGAGAAACAGTAGTCTGGAAACAGAGGGCGAGAAACAGGAGTCTGGAAACAGACGGGCAGAAACAGGAGTCTTAAAACGGAGGGGGAGAAACAGGAGTCTGGATACAGAGGGGGAGAAGCAGGATTCTGGAAACAGAGGGGGAGAAACAGGAGTCTGGAAACAGAGGGGGAGAAACAGGAGTCTGGAAACAGAGGGGCAAAAACAGGAGTCTAGAAACAGATGGGGAGAAACAGGAGTCCGGAAACAGAGGGGGAGAAACAGGAGTCTGGAAACAGAGGGGGAGAAACAGGGGTCTGGAAACAGAGGTGGAGAAACAGGAGGCTGGAAACAGAGGGGCAGAAACAGGAGTCTGGAAACAGAGGGGGAGAAACTGGAGTCTGGAAACAGAGGTCGAGAAACAGGAGGCTGGAAACAGAGGGGCAGAAACAGGAGGCTGGAAACAGAGGGGCAGAAACAGGAGTCTGGAAACAGAGGGGCAGAAACAGGAGTCTGGAAACAGAGGGGGAGAAACTGGAGTCTGGAAACAGAGGTCGGGAAACAGGAGGCTGGAAACAGAGGGGCAGAAACAGGAGTCTGGAAACAGAGGGGGAGAAACTGGAGTCTGGAAACTGAGGTCGAGAAACAGGAGGCTGGAAACAGAGGGGCAGAAACAGGAGGCTGGAAACAGAGGGGCAGAAACAGGAGTCAGGAAACAGAGGGGGAGAAACAGGTGTCTGGAAACAGAGGGGGAGAAACAGTAGTCTGGAAACAGAGGGCGAGAAACAGGAGTCTGGAAACAGACGGGCAGAAACAGGAGTCTGAAAACAGAGGGGGAGAAACAGGAGTCTGGAAACAGAGAGGCAGAAACAGGAGTCTGGAAACAGAGGGCGAGAAACTGGAGGCTGGAAACAGAGGGGGAGAAACAGGAGGCTGGAAACAGAGGGCGAGAAACAGGAGGCTGGAAACAGAGGGGCCTAAACAGGAGGCTGGCAACAGAGGGGGAGAAACAGGAGTCTGGAAACAGAGGCGCAGAAACAGGAGTCTGGAAACAGAGGAGGAGAAACAGGAGTCTGGAAACAGAGGGGCAGAAACAGGAGGCTGGAAACAGAGGGCGAGAAACAGGAGGCTGGCAACAGAGGGTGAGAAACAGGAGTCTGGAAACAGAGGGGCAGAAACAGGATTCTGGAAACAGAGGAGGAGAAACAGGAGTCTGGAAACAGAGGGGCAGGAACAGGAGGCTGGAAACAGAGGGCGAGAAACAGGAGGCTGGAAACAGGGGGGGAGAATAAGGAGGCTGGAAACACAGGGTGAGAAACAGGAGTCTGGAAACTGAGGGGCAGAAACAGGAGTCTGGAAACAGAGGGGAGAAACAGGAGTCTGGAAACAGAGCGGGAGAAACAGGAGTCTGGAAACAGAGGGGGAGAAACAGGAGTCTGGAAACAGAGGGCGAGAAACAGGAGGCTGGAAACAGAGGGGCGGAAACAGGAGGCTGAAAACAGAGGGTGAGAAACAGGAGTCTGGAAACAGAGAGGCAGAAACAGGAGTCTGGAAACAGAGGGGGAGAAACAGGAGTCTGGAAACAGAGGGGGAGAAACAGGATTCTGGAAACAGAGGGGGAGAAACAGGAGTCTGGAAACAGAGGTGGGGAAACAGGAGTCTGGAAACAGAGGGGGAGAAACTGGAGTCAGGAAACAGAGGGTGAGAAAGAGGAGGCTGGAAACAGAGGGGCAGAATCAGGAGGCTGGAAACAGAGGGGCAGAAACAGGAGTCTGGAAACAGAGAGGCAGAAACAGGAGTCTGGAAACAGAGGGGCAGAAACAGGAGTCTGGAAACAGAGGGGGAGAAACTGGAGTCAGGAAACAGAGGGTGAGAAAGAGGAGGCTGGAAACAGAGGGGCAGAATCAGGAGGCTGGAAACAGAGGGGCAGAAACAGGAGTCTGGAAACAGAGAGGCAGAAACAGGAGTCTGGAAACAGAGGGGCAGAAACAGGAGTCTGGAAACAGAGGGGCAGAAACAGGAGTCTGGAAACAGAGGGTGAGAAACAGGAGTCTGGAAACAGAGGGGCAGATACAGGAGTCTGGAAATAGAGGGGCAGAAACAGGAGTCTGGGAACAGAGGGGGAGAAACAGGAGGCTGGAAACAGAGGGTGAGAAACAGGAGTCTGGAAACAGAGGGTGGGAAACAGGAGTCTGGAAACTGAGGGGCAGAAACAGGAGTCTGAATGCAGAGGGGGAGAAACAGGAGTCTGGAAACAGAGGGGGAGAAACAGGAGTCTGGAAACAGAGGGGGAGAAACTGGAGTCAGGAAACAGAGGGTGAGAAAGAGGAGGCTGGAAACAGAGGGGCAGAATCAGGAGGCTGGAAACAGAGGGGCAGAAACAGGAGTCTGGAAACAGAGAGGCAGAAACAGGAGTCTGGAAACAGAGGGGCAGAAACAGGAGTCTGGAAACAGAGGGGCAGAAACAGGAGTCTGGAAACAGAGGGTGAGAAACAGGAGTCTGGAAACAGAGGGGCAGATACAGGAGTCTGGAAATAGAGGGGCAGAAACAGGAGTCTGGGAACAGAGGGGGAGAAACAGGAGGCTGGAAACAGAGGGTGAGAAACAGGAGTCTGGAAACAGAGGGTGGGAAACAGGAGTCTGGAAACTGAGGGGCAGAAACAGGAGTCTGAATGCAGAGGGGGAGAAACAGGAGTCTGGAAACAGAGGGGGAGAAACAGGAGGCTGGAAACAGAGGGGCAGAAACAGGAGGCTGGAATCAGAGGGGCAGAAACAGGAGCCTGGAAACAGAGGGGCAGAAGCAGGAGTCTGGAAACAGAGGGCGAGAAACAGGAGTCTGGAAACAGGGGGGGAGAAACAGGAGTCTGGAAACAGAGGGTGAGAAACAGGGGTCTGGAAACAGAGGGTGGGAAACAGGAGTCTGGAAACTGAGGGGCAGAAACAGGAGTCTGAATGCAGAGGGGGAGAAACAGGAGTCTGGAAACAGAGGGGGAGAAACAGGAGGCTGGAAACAGAGGGGCAGAAACAGGAGGCTGGAATCAGAGGGGCAGAAACAGGAGCCTGGAAACAGAGGGGCAGAAGCAGGAGTCTGGAAACAGAGGGCGAGAAACAGGAGGCTGGAAACAGAGGGGCAGAAACAGGAGGCTGGAAACAGAGGGGGAGAAACAGGAGTCTGGAAACAGAGGGGGAGAAACGGGAGTCTGGAAATAGACTGGCAGAAACAGGAGGCTGGCAACAGAGGGTGAGAAACAGGAGTCTGGAAACAGAGGGGCAGAAACAGGAGTCTGGAAACAGAGGAGGAGAAACAGGAGTCTGGAAACAGAGGGGCAGAAACAGGAGGCTGGAAACAGAGGGCGAGATACAGGAGGCTGGAAACAGAGGGGCAGAAACAGGAGGCTGGAAACAGAGGGTGAGAAACAGGAGTCTGGAAACTGAGGGGGAGAAACAGGAGTCTGGAAACAGAGGGGAGAAACAGGAGTCTGGAAACAGAGCGGGAGAAACAGGAGTCTGGAAACAGAGGGGGAGAAACAGGAGTCTGGAAACAGAGGGCGAGAAACAGGAGGCTGGAAACAGAGGGGCGGAAACAGGAGTCTGAAAACAGAAGGTGAGAAACTGGAGTCTGGAAACAGAGAGGCAGAAACAGGAGTCTGGAAACAGAGGGGGAGAAACAGGAGTCTGGAAACAGAGGGGGAGAAACAGGAGTCTGGAAACAGAGGGGGAGAAACAGGAGTCTGGAAACAGAGGTGGGGAAACAGGAGTCTGGAAACAGAGGGGCAGAAACAGGAGTCTGGAAACAGAGGGGGAGAAACTGGAGTCAGGAAACAGAGGGTGAGAAAGAGGAGGCTGGAAACAGAGGGGCAGAATCAGGAGGCTGGAAACAGAGGGGCAGAATCAGGTGTTTGGAAACAGAGGGTGAGAAACAGGAGTCTGGAAACAGAGGGGCAGAAACAGGAGTCTGGAAACAGAGGGGGAGAAACACGAGGCTGGAAAAAGAGGGGGAGAAACAGGAGTCTGGAAACTCAGGGTGAGAAACAGGAGTCTGGAAACAGAGGGGCAGAAACAGGAGTTTGGAAACGGAGGGGCAGAAACAGGAGTCTGGAAACGGAGGGGGAGAAACCGGATTCTGGAAACAGATGGTGAGAAACAGGAGTCTGGAAACAGAGGGGGAGAAACAGGAGTCTGGAGACAGAGGGGGAGAAACAGGAGCCAGGAAACAGAGGGTGAGAAACAGGAGTCTGGGAACAGAGGGGCAGAAACCGGAGTCTGGAAACAGAGGGGGAGAAACAGGGGTCTGGAAACAGAGGGGGAGAAACAGGAGTCTGGAAACAGAGGGGGAGAAACAGGAGTCTGGAAACAGAGGGTGAGAAACAGGAGTCTGGAAACAGAGGGGGAGAAGCAGGAGACTGGAAACAGAGGGGGAGAAACAGGAGGCAGGAAACAGAGGGGGAGAAACAGGAGTCTGGAAACAGAGGGGCAGAAACAGGACTCTGGAAACAGAGGGGCAGAAACAGGAGGCTGGAAACAGAGGGGCAGAAACAGGTGACTGGAAACAGAGGGTGAGAAACAGGAGTCTGGAAACAGAGGGGCAAAAACAGGAGTCTAGAAACAGATGGGGAGAAACATGAGTCTGGAAACAGAGGGGGAGAAACAGGAGTCTGGAAACAGAGGGGGAGAATCAGGAGTCTGGAAACAGAGGTGGAGAAACAGGAGGCTGGAAACAGAGGGGCAGAAACAGGTGGCTGGAAACAGAGGGGTAGAAACAGGAGTCTGGAAACAGAGGGGCAGAAACAGGAGTCTGGAAACAGAGGGGGAGAATCTGGAGTCTGGAAACAGAGGTCGAGAAACAGGAGGCTGGAAACAGAGGGGCAGAACAAGGAGGCTGGAAACAGAGGGGCAGAAACAGGAGACTGGAAACAGAGGGTGAGAAACAGGAGTCTGGAAACAGAGGGGCAGAAACAGGAGTCTGGAAACAGAGGGGGAGAAACAGGAGTCTGGAAACAGAGGGGGAGAAACAGTAGTCTGGAAACAGAGGGCGAGAAACAGAAGTCTGGAAACAGACGGGCAGAAGCAGGAGTCTGAAAACAGAGGGGGAAAAACAGGAGTCTGGATACAGAGGGGGAGAAACAGGAGTCTGGAAACAGAGGGGGAGAAACAGGAGTCTGGAAACAGAGGGGCAAAAACAGGTGTCAGGAAACAGAGGGGGAGAAACAGGAGGCTGGAAACAGAGGGGCAGGGACAGGAGTCAGGAAAGAGAGGGGCGGAAACAGGACTCTGGAAACAAAGGGGCAGAAACAGGAGGCTGGAAACAGAGGGGCTGAAACAGGTGACTGGAAACAGAGGGTGAGAAACAGGAGTCTGGAAACAGAGGGGGAGAAACAGGAGGCTGGAAACAGAGAGGCAGAATCAGGAGTCTGGAAACAGAGGGGCAGAAACAGGAGTCTGGAAACAGAGGGGCAGAAACAGGAGTCTGGAAACTGAGGGTGAGAAACAGGCGTCTGGAAACAGAGGGGCAGAAACAGGAGTCTGGAAACAGAGGAGCAGAAACAGGAGTCTGGAAACAGAGGGTGAGAAACAGGAGTCTGGAAACAGAGAGGCTGAAACAGGAGTCTGGAAACAGAGGGGCAGAAACAGGAGTCTGGAAGCAGAGGGGGAGAAACTGGAGTCAGGAAACAGAGGGTGAGAAAGAGGAGGCTGGAAACAGAGGGTGAGAAAGAGGAGGCTGGAAACAGAGGGGCAGAATCAGGAGGCTGGAAACAGAGGGGCAGAAACAGGAGACTGGAAACAGAGAGGCAGAAACAGGAGTCTGCAAACAGAGGGGCAGAAACAGGAGTCTGGAAACAGAGGGGGAGAAACAGGAGTCTGGTTACAGAGGGTGAGAAACAGGCGTCTGGAAACAGAGGGGCAGAAACAGGAGTCTGGAAACAGAGGGGCAGAAACAGGAGTCTGGAAACAGAGGGTGACAAACAGGAGTCTGGAAACAGAGGGGCAGAAACAGGAGTCTGGGAATAGACGGGCAGAAACAGGAGTCTGGGAACAGAGGGGGAGAAACAGGAGGCTGGAAACAGAGGGGGAGAAACAGGAGTCTGGAAACTCAGGGTGAGAAACAGGAGTCTGGAAACAGAGGGTGAGAAACAGGAGTCTGGAAACAGAGGGGGAGCAACAGGAGTCTGGAAACAGAGGGTGAGAAACAGGAGTCTGGAAACAGAGGGGGAGAAACAGGAGTCTGGAAACTGAGGGGCAGAAACAGGAGTCTGAAAACAGAGGGGCAGAAACAGGAGGCTGGAAACAGAGGGGTAGAAACAGGAGTCTGGAAACAGTGGGGGAGAAACAGGAGTCTGGAAATAGACTGGCAGAAACCGGAGTCTGGAAACAGAGGGTGAGAAACAGGAGTCTGGAAACAGAGGGGCAGAAACAGGAGTCTGGAAACAGAGGGCGAGAAGCCGGAGCCTGGAAACAGAGGGGCAGAAACAGGAGTCTGGATACAGAGGGCGAGAAACAGGAGGCTGGAAACAGAGGGGCAGAAACAGGAGGCTGGAAACAGAGGGGGAGAAACAGGAGTCTGGAAACAGAGGGGGAGAAACAGGAGTCTGGAAATAGACTGGCAGAAACAGGAGGCTGGAAACAGAGGGGGAGAAACAGGAGTCTGGAAACAGAGGGGGAGAAACAGGAGTCTGGAAATAGACTGGCAGAAACAGGAGGCTGGCAACAGAGGGTGAGAAACTGGAGTCTGGAAACAGAGGGGCAGAAACAGGAGTCTGGAAACAGAGGAGGAGAAACAGGAGTCTGGAAACAGAGGGGCAGAAACAGGAGGCTGGAAACAGAGGGCGAGAAACAGGAGGCTGGAAACAGAGGGGCAGAAACAGGAGGCTGGAAACAGATGGTGAGAAACAGGAGTCTGGAAACTGAGGGGCAGAAACAGGAGTCTGGAAACAGAGGGGAGAAACAGGAGTCTGGAAACAGAGCGGGAGAAACAGGAGTCTGGAAACAGAGGGGGAGAAACAGGAGTCTGGAAACAGAGGGCGAGAAACAGGAGGCTGGAAACAGAGGGGCGGAAACAGGAGTCTGAAAACAGAAGGTGAGAAACTGGAGTCTGGAAACAGAGAGGCAGAAACAGGAGTCTGGAAACAGAGGGGCAGAAACAGGAGTCTGGAAACAGAGGGGGAGAAACAGGAGTCTGGAAACAGAGGGGGAGAAACAGGAGTCTGGAAACAGAGGTGGGGAAACAGGAGTCTGGAAACAGAGGGGCAGAAACAGGAGTCTGGAAACAGAGGGGGAGAAACTGGAGTCAGGAAACAGAGGGTGAGAAAGAGGAGGCTGGAAACAGAGGGGCAGAATCAGGAGGCTGGAAACAGAGGGGCAGAAACAGGTGTCTGGAAACAGAGGGTGAGAAACAGGAGTCTGGAAACAGAGGGGCAGAAACAGGAGTCTGGAAACAGAGGGGGAGAAACAGGAGGCTGGAAAAAGAAGGGGAGAAACAGGTGTCTGGAAACTCAGGGTGAGAAACAGGAGTCTGGAAACAGAGGGGGAGAAGCAGGAGACTGGAAACAGAGGGGGAGAAACAGGAGGCAGGAAACAGAGGGGGAGAAACAGGAGTCTGGAAACAGAGGGGCAGAAACAGGACTCTGGAAACAGAGGGGCAGAAACAGGAGGCTGGAAACAGAGGGGCAGAAACAGGTGACTGGAAACAGAGGGTGAGAAACAGGAGTCTGGAAACTGAGGGGCAAAAACAGGAGTCTAGAAACAAATGGGGAGAAACATGAGTCTGGAAACAGAGGGGGAGAAACAGGAGTCTGGAAACAGAGGGGGAGAATCAGGAGTCTGGAAACAGAGGTGGAGAAACAGGAGGCTGGAAACAGAGGGGCAGAAACAGGTGGCTGGAAACAGAGGGGTAGAAACAGGAGTCTGGAAACAGAGGGGCAGAAACAGGAGTCTGGAAACAGAGGGGGAGAAACTGGAGTCTGGAAACAGAGGTCGAGAAACAGGAGGCTGGAAACAGAGGGGCAGAACAAGGAGGCTGGAAACAGAGGGGCAGAAACAGGAGACTGGAAACAGAGGGTGAGAAACAGGAGTATGGAAACAGAGGGGCAGAAACAGGAGTCTGGAAACAGAGGTCGAGAAACAGGAGTCTGGAAACAGAGCGGGAGAAACAGTAGTCTGGAAACAGAGGGCGAGAAACAGAAGTCTGGAAACAGACGGGCAGAAACAGGAGTCTGAAAACAGAGGGGGAGAAACAGGAGTCTGGAAACAGAGGGGCAAAAACAGGTGTCAGGAAACAGAGGGGGAGAAACAGGAGGCTGGAAACAGAGGGGCAGGGACAGGAGTCAGGAAAGAGAGGGGCGGAAACAGGACTCTGGAAACAAAGGGGCAGAAACAGGAGGCTGGAAACAGAGGGGCTGAAACAGGTGACTGGAAACAGAGGGTGAGAAACAGGAGTCTGGAAACAGAGGGGGAGAAACAGGAGGCTGGAAACAGAGGGGGAGAAACAGGAGTCTGGAAACAGAGGGGCAGAAACAGGAGTCTGGAAACTGAGGGTGAGAAACAGGCGTCTGGAAACAGAGGGGCAGAAACAGGAGTCTGGAAACAGAGGAGCAGAAACAGGAGTCTGGAAACAGAGGGTGAGAAACAGGAGTCTGGAAACAGAGAGGCTGAAACAGGAGTCTGGAAACAGAGGGGCAGAAACAGGAGTCTGGAAACAGAGGGGGAGAAACTGGAGTCAGGAAACAGAGGGTGAGAAAGAGGAGGCTGGAAACAGAGGGGCAGAATCAGGAGGCTGGAAACAGAGGGGCAGAAACAGGAGACTGGAAACAGAGAGGCAGAAACAGGAGTCTGGAAACAGAGGGGCAGAAACAGGAGTCTGGAAACAGAGGGGGAGAAACAGGAGTCTGGATACAGAGGGTGAGAAACAGGCGTCTGGAAACAGAGGGGCAGAAACAGGAGTCTGGAAACAGAGGGGCAGAAACAGGAGTCTGGAAACAGAGGGTGACAAACAGGAGTCTGGAAACAGAGGGGCAGAAACAGGAGTCTGGGAATAGACGGGCAGAAACAGGAGTCTGGGAACAGAGGGGGAGAAACAGGAGGCTGGAAACAGAGGGGGAGAAACAGGAGTCTGGAAACTCAGGGTGAGAAACAGGAGTCTGGAAACAGAGGGTGAGAAACAGGAGTCTGGAAACAGAGGGGGAGCAACAGGAGTCTGGAAACAGAGGGTGAGAAACAGGAGTCTGGAAACAGAGGGGGAGAAACAGGAGTCTGGAAACTGAGGGGCAGAAACAGGAGTCTGAAAACAGAGGGGCAGAAACAGGAGGCTGGAAACAGAGGGGTAGAAACAGGAGTCTGGAAACAGAGGGGGAGAAACAGGAGTCTGGAAATAGACTGGCAGAAACCGGAGTCTGGAAACAGAGGGTGAGAAACAGGAGTCTGGAAACAGAGGGGCAGAAACAGGAGTCTGGAAACAGAGAGCGAGAAGCAGGAGCCGGGAAACAGAGGGGCAGAAACAGGAGTCTGGAAACAGAGGGCGAGAAACAGGAGGCTGGAAACAGAGGGGCAGAAACAGGAGGCTGGAAACAGAGGGGGAGAAACAGGAGTCTGGAAACAGAGGAGGAGAAACAGGAGTCTGGAAATAGACTGGCAGAAACAGGAGGCTGGAAACAGAGGGGGAGAAACAGGAGTCTGGAAACAGAGGGGGAGAAACAGGAGTCTGGAAATAGACTGGCAGAAACAGGAGGCTGGCAACAGAGGGTGAGAAACAGGAGTCTGGAAACAGAGGGGCAGAAACAGGAGTCTGGAAACAGAGGAGGAGAAACAGGAGTCTGGAAACAGAGGGGCAGAAACAGGAGGCTGGAAACAGAGGGCGAGAAACAGGAGGCTGGAAACTGAGGGGCAGAAACAGGAGGCTGGAAACAGAGGGTGAGAAACAGGAGTCTGGAAACTGAGGGGCAGAAACAGGAGTCTGGAAACAGAGGGGAGAAACAGGAGTCTGGAAACAGAGCGGGAGAAACAGGAGTCTGGAAACAGAGGGGGAGAAACAGGTTCTGGAAACAGAGGGCGAGAAACAGGAGGCTGGAAACAGAGGGGCGGAAACAGGAGTCTGAAAACAGAAGGTGAGAAACTGGAGTCTGGAAACAGAGAGGCAGAAACAGGAGTCTGGAAACAGAGGGGGAGAAACAGGAGTCTGGAAACAGAGGGGGAGAAACAGGAGTCTGGAAACAGAGGTGGGGAAACAGGAGTCTGGAAACAGAGGGGCAGAAACAGCAGTCTGGAAACAGAGGGGGAGAAACTGGAGTCAGGAAACAGAGGGTGAGAAAGAGGAGGCTGGAAACAGAGGGGCAGAATCAGGAGGCTGGAAACAGAGGGGCAGAAACAGGAGTCTGGAAACAGAGAGGCAGAAACAGGAGTCTGGAAACAGAGGGGCAGAAACAGGAGTCTGGAAACAGAGGGGGAGAAACAGGAGTCTGGATACAGAGGGTGAGAAACAGGCGTGTGGAAACAGAGGGGCAGAAACAGGAGTCTGGAAACAGAGGGGGAGAAACAGGAGTCTGGAAACAGAGGGGCAGAAACAGGTGTCTGGAAACAGAGGGTGAGAAACAGGAGTCTGGAAACAGAGGGGCAGAAACAGGAGTCTGGAAACAGAGGGGGAGAAACAGGAGGCTGGAAACAGAGGGGGAGAAACAGGAGTCTGGAAACTCAGGGTGAGAAACAGGAGTCTGGAAACAGAGGGGCAGAAACAGGAGTCTGGAGATAGAGGGGGAGAAACAGGAGCCAGGAAACAGAGGGTGAGAAAGAGGAGTCTGGGAACAGAGGGGCAGAAACCGGAGTCTGGAAACAGAGGGGGAGAAACAGGAGTCTGGAAACAGAGGGTGAGAAACAGGAGTCTGGAAACAGAGGGGGAGAAGCAGGAGACTGGAAACAGAGGGGGAGAAACAGGAGGCAGGAAACAGAGGGGGAGAAACAGGAGTCTGGAAACAGAGGGGCAGAAACGGGACTCTGGAAACAGAGGGGCAGAAACAGGAGGCTGGAAACAGAGGGGCAGAAACAGGTGACTGGAAACAGAGGGTGAGAAACAGGAGTCTGGAAACAGAGGGGCAAAAACAGGAGTCTAGAAACAGATGGGGAGAAACATGAGTCTGGAAACAGAGGGGGAGAAACAGGAGTCTGGAAACAGAGGGGGAGAATCAGGAGTCTGGAAACAGAGGTGGAGAAACAGGAGGCTGGAAACAGAGGGGCAGAAACAGGTGGCTGGAAACAGAGGGGTAGAAACAGGAGTCTGGAAACAGAGGGGCAGAAACAGGAGTCTGGAAACAGAGGGGGAGAAACTGGAGTCTGGAAACAGAGGTCGAGAAACAGGAGGCTGGAAACAGAGGGGCAGAACAAGGAGGCTGGAAACAGAGGGGCAGAAACAGGAGACTGGAAACAGAGGGTGAGAAACAGGAGTCTGGAAACAGAGGGGGAGAAACAGGAGTCTGGAAACAGAGGGGCAAAAACAGGTGTCAGGAAACAGAGGGGGAGAAACAGGAGGCTGGAAACAGAGGGGCAGGGACAGGAGTCAGGAAAGAGAGGGGCGGAAACAGGACTCTGGGAACAAAGGGGCAGAAACAGGAGGCTGGAAACAGAGGGGCTGAAACAGGTGACTGGAAACAGAGGGTGAGAAACAGGAGTCTGGAAACAGAGGGGGAGAAACAGGAGGCTGGAAACAGAGGGGCAGAAACAGGAGTCTGGAAACAGAGAGGCAGAATCAGGAGTCTGGAAACAGAGGGGCAGAAACAGGAGTCTGGAAACAGAGGGGGAGAAACAGGAGTCTGGAAACTGAGGGTGAGAAACAGGCGTCTGGAAACAGAGGGGCAGAAACAGGAGTCTGGACACAGAGGAGCAGAACCAGGAGTCTGGAAACAGAGGGTGAGAAACAGGAGTCTGGAAACAGAGAGGCTGAAACAGGAGTCTGGAAACAGAGGGGCAGAAACAGGAGTCTGGAAACAGAGGGGGAGAAACTGGAGTCAGGAAACAGAGAGGCAGAAACAGGAGTCTGGAAACAGAGGGGCAGAAACAGGAGTCTGGAAACAGAGGGGGAGAAACTGGAGTCAGGAAACAGAGGGTGAGAAAGAGGAGGCTGGAAACAGAGGGGCAGAATCAGGAGGCTGGAAACAGAGGGGCAGAAACAGGAGACTGGAAACAGAGAGGCAGAAACAGGAGTCTGGAAACAGAGGGGCAGAAACAGGAGTCTGGAAACAGAGGGGGAGAAACAGGAGTCTGGATACAGAGGGTGAGAAACAGGCGTCTGGAAACAGAGGGGCAGAAACAGGAGTCTGGAAACAGAGGGGCAGAAACAGGAGTCTGGAAACAGAGGGTGACAAACAGGAGTCTGGAAACAGAGGGGCAGAAACAGGAGTCTGGGAATAGAGGGGCAGAAACAGGAGTCTGGGAACAGAGGGGGAGAAACAGGAGGCTGGAAACAGAGGGGGAGAAACAGGAGTCTGGAAACTCAGGGTGAGAAACAGGAGTCTGGAAACAGAGGGTGAGAAACAGGAGTCTGGAAACAGAGGGGGAGCAACAGGAGTCTGGAAACAGAGGGTGAGAAACAGGAGTCTGGAAACAGAGGGGGAGAAACAGGAGTCTGGAAACTTAGGGGCAGAAACAGGAGTCTGAAAACAGAGGGGCAGAAACAGGAGGCTGGAAACAGAGGGGTAGAAACAGGAGTCTGGAAACAGAGGGGGAGAAACAGGAGTCTGGAAATAGACTGGCAGAAACCGGAGTCTGGAAACAGAGGGTGAGAAACAGGAGTCTGGAAACAGAGGGGCAGAAACAGGAGTCTGGAAACAGAGGGCGAGAAACAGGAGCCTGGAAACAGAGGGGCAGAAACAGGAGTCTGGAAACAGAGGGCGAGAAACAGGAGGCTGGAAACAGAGGGGCAGAAACAGGAGGCTGGAAACAGAGGGGGAGAAACAGGAGTCTGGAAACAGAGGAGGAGAAACAGGAGTCTGGAAACAGAGGGGCAGAAACAGGAGGCTGGAAACAGAGGGCGAGAAACAGGAGTCTGGAAACAGAGGGGCAGAAACAGGAGGCTGGAAACAGAGGGTGAGAAACAGGAGTCTGGAAACTGAGGGGCAGAAACAGGTGTCTGGAAACAGAGGGGAGAAACAGGAGTCTGGAAACAGAGCGGGAGAAACAGGAGTCTGGAAACAGAGGGCGAGAAACAGGAGGCTGGAAACAGAGGGGCGGAAACAGGAGTCTGAAAACAGAAGGTGAGAAACTGGAGTCTGGAAACAGAGAGGCAGAAACAGGAGTCTGGAAACAGAGGGGCAGAAACAGGAGTCTGGAAACAGAGGGGGAGAAACAGGAGTCTGGAAACAGAGGGGGAGAAACAGGAGTCTGGAAACAGAGGTGGGGAAACAGGAGTCTGGAAACAGAGGGGCAGAAACAGGAGTCTGGAAACAGAGGGGGAGAAACTGGAGTCAGGAAACAGAGGGTGAGAAAGAGGAGGCTGGAAACAGAGGGGCAGAATCAGGAGGCTGGAAACAGAGGGGCAGAAACAGGAGTCTGGAAACAGAGAGGCAGAAACAGGAGTCTGGAAACAGAGGGGCAGAAACAGGAGTCTGGAAACAGAGGGGGAGAAACAGGAGTCTGGATACAGAGGGTGAGAAACAGGCGTCTGGAAACAGAGGGGCAGAAACAGGAGTCTGGAAACAGAGGGGGAGAAACAGGAGTCTGGAAACAGAGGGGCAGAAACAGGTGTCTGGAAACAGAGGGGCAGAAACAGGAGTCTGGAAACAGAGGGCGAGAAACAGGAGGCTGGAAAAAGAGGGGGAGAAACAGGAGTCTGGAAACTCAGGGTGAGAAACAGGAGTCTGGAAACAGAGGGGCAGAAACAGGAGTTTGGAAACGGAGGGGCAGAAACAGGAGTCTGGAAACGGAGGGGGAGAAACAGGATTCTGGAAACAGATGGTGAGAAACAGGAGTCTGGAAACAGAGGGTGAGAAACAGGAGTCTGGAGACAGAGGGGGAGAAACAGGAGCCAGGAAACAGAGGGTGAGAAACAGGATTCTGGGAACAGAGGGGCAGAAACCGGAGTCTGGAAACAGAGGGGGAGAAACAGGAGTCTGGAAACAGAGGGTGAGAAACAGGAGTCTGGAAACAGCGGGTGAGAAACAGGAGTCTGGAAACAGAGGGGGAGAAGCAGGAGACTGGAAACAGAGGGGGAGAAACAGGAGGCAGGAAACAGAGGGGGAGAAACAGGAGTCTGGAAACAGAGGGGCAGAAACAGGACTCTGGAAACAGAGGGGCAGAAACAGGAGGCTGGAAACAGAGGGGCAGAAACAGGTGACTGGAAACAGAGGGTGAGAAACAGGAGTCTGGAAACAGAGGGGCAAAAACAGGAGTCTAGAAACAGATGGGGAGAAACATGAGTCTGGAAACAGAGGGGGAGAAACAGGAGTCTGGAAACAGAGGGGGAGAATCAGGAGTCTGGAAACAGAGGTGGAGAAACAGGAGGCTGGAAACAGAGGGGCAGAAACAGGTGGCTGGAAACAGAGGGGTAGAAACAGGAGTCTGGAAACAGAGGGGCAGAAACAGGAGTCTGGAAACAGAGGGGGAGAAACTGGAGTCTGGAAACAGAGGTCGAGAAACAGGAGGCTGGAAACAGAGGGGCAGAACAAGGAGGCTGGAAACAGAGGGGCAGAAACAGGAGACTGGAAACAGAGGGTGAGAAACAGGAGTCTGGAAACAGAGGGGCAGAAACAGGAGTCTGGAAACAGAGGGGGAGAAACAGGAGTCTGGAAACAGAGGGGGAGAAACAGTAGTCTGGAAACAGAGGGCGAGAAACAGAAGTCTGGAAACAGACGGGCAGAAACAGGAGTTTGAAAACAGAGGGGGAAAAACAGGAGTCTGGATACAGAGGGGGAGAAACAGGAGTCTGGAAACAGAGGGGGAGAAACAGTAGTCTGGAAACAGAGGGGCAAAAACAGGTGTCAGGAAACAGAGGGGGAGAAACAGGAGGCTGGAAACAGAGGGGCAGGGACAGGAGTCAGGAAAGAGAGGGGCGGAAACAGGACTCTGGTAACAAAGGGGCAGAAACAGGAGGCTGGAAACAGAGGGGCTGAAACAGGTGACTGGAAACAGAGGGTGAGAAACAGGAGTCTGGAAACAGAGGGGGAGAAACAGGAGGCTGGAAACAGAGGGGCAGAAACAGGAGTCTGGAAACAGAGAGGCAGAATCAGGAGTCTGGAAACAGAGGGGCAGAAACAGGAGTCTGGAAACAGAGGGGGAGAAACAGGAGTCTGGAAACTGAGGGTGAGAAACAGGCGTCTGGAAACAGAGGGGCAGAAACAGGAGTCTGGAAACAGAGGAGCAGAAACAGGAGTCTGGAAACAGAGGGTGAGAAACAGGAGTCTGGAAACAGAGAGGCTGAAACAGGAGTCTGGAAACAGAGGGGCAGAAACAGGAGTCTGGAAACAGAGGGGGAGAAACTGGAGTCAGGAAACAGAGGGTGAGAAAGAGGAGGCTGGAAACAGAGGGGCAGAATCAGGAGGCTGGAAACAGAGGGGCAAAAACAGGAGACTGGAAACAGAGGGGCAGAAACAGGAGTCGGGAATCAGAGGGGGAGAAACAGGTGTCTGGAAACAGAGAGGCAGAAACAGGAGTCTGGAAACAGAGGGGCAGAAACAGGAGTCTGGAAACAGAGGGGGAGAAACTGGAGTCAGGAAACAGAGGGTGAGAATGTGGAGGCTGGAAACAGAGGGGCAGAATCAGGAGGCTGGAAACAGAGGGGCAGAAACAGGAGACTGGAAACAGACAGGCAGAAACAGGAGTCTGGAAACAGAGGGGCAGAAACAGGAGTCTGGAAACAGAGGAGGAGAAACAGGAGTCTAGATACAGAGGGTGAGAAACAGGCGTCTGGAAACAGAGGGGCAGAAACAGGAGTCTGGAAACAGAGGGGCAGAAACAGGAGTCTGGAAACAGAGGGTGAGAAACAGGAGTATGGAAACAGAGGGGCAGAAACAGGAGTCTGGAAACAGAGGTCGAGAAACAGGAGTCTGGAAACAGAGGGGGAGAAACAGTAGTCTGGAAACAGAGGGCGAGAAACAGAAGTCTGGAAACAGACGGGCAGAAACAGGAGTCTGAAAACAGAGGGGGAGAAACAGGAGTCTGGAAACAGAGGGGCAAAAACAGGTGTCAGGAAACAGAGGGGGAGAAACAGGAGGCTGGAAACAGAGGGGCAGGGACAGGAGTCAGGAAAGAGAGGGGCGGAAACAGGACTCTGGAAACAAAGGGGCAGAAACAGGAGGCTGGAAACAGAGGGGCTGAAACAGGTGACTGGAAACAGAGGGTGAGAAACAGGAGTCTGGAAACAGAGGGGGAGAAACAGGAGGCTGGAAACAGAGAGGCAGAATCAGGAGTCTGGAAACAGAGGGGCAGAAACAGGAGTCTGGAAACAGAGGGGCAGAAACAGGAGTCTGGAAACTGAGGGTGAGAAACAGGCGTCTGGAAACAGAGGGGCAGAAACAGGAGTCTGGAAACAGAGGAGCAGAAACAGGAGTCTGGAAACAGAGGGGGAGAAACTGGAGTCTGGAAACAGAGAGGCTGAAACAGGAGTCTGGAAACAGAGGGGCAGAAACAGGAGTCTGGAAACAGAGGGGGAGAAACTGGAGTCAGGAAACAGAGGGTGAGAAAGAGGAGGCTGGAAACAGAGGGGCAGAATCAGGAGGCTGGAAACAGAGGGGCAAAAACAGGAGACTGGAAACAGAGGGGCAGAAACAGGAGTCGGGAATCAGAGGGGGAGAAACAGGTGTCTGGAAACAGAGAGGCAGAAACAGGAGTCTGGAAACAGAGGGGCAGAAACAGGAGTCTGGAAACAGAGGGGGAGAAACTGGAGTCAGGAAACAGAGGGTGAGAAAGAGGAGGCTGGAAACAGAGGGGCAGAATCAGGAGGCTGGAAACAGAGGGGCAGAAACAGGAGACTGGAAACAGAGAGGCAGAAACAGGAGTCTGGAAACAGAGGGGCAGAAACAGGAGTCTGGAAACAGAGGGGGAGAAACAGGAGTCTGGATACAGAGGGTGAGAAACAGGCGTCTGGAAACAGAGGGGCAGAAACAGGAGTCTGGAAACAGAGGGGCAGAAACAGGAGTCTGGAAACAGAGGGTGACAAACAGGAGTCTGGAAACAGAGGGGCAGAAACAGGAGTCTGGGAATAGACGGGCAGAAACAGGAGTCTGGGAACAGAGGGGGAGAAACAGGAGGCTGGAAACAGAGGGGGAGAAACAGGAGTCTGGAAACTCAGGGTGAGAAACAGGAGTCTGGAAACAGAGGGTGAGAAACAGGAGTCTGGAAACAGAGGGGGAGCAACAGGAGTCTGGAAACAGAGGGTGAGAAACAGGAGTCTGGAAACAGAGGGGGAGAAACAGGAGTCTGGAAACTGAGGGGCAGAAACAGGAGTCTGAAAACAGAGGGGCAGAAACAGGAGGCTGGAAACAGAGGGGTAGAAACAGGAGTCTGGAAACAGAGGGGGAGAAAAAGGAGTCTGGAAATAGACTGGCAGAAACCGGAGTCTGGAAACAGAGGGTGAGAAACAGGAGTCTGGAAACAGAGGGGCAGAAACAGGAGTCTGGAAACAGAGAGCGAGAAGCAGGAGCCGGGAAACAGAGGGGCAGAAACAGGAGTCTGGAAACAGAGGGCGAGAAACAGGAGGCTGGAAACAGAGGGGCAGAAACAGGAGGCTGGAAACAGAGGGGGAGAAACAGGAGTCTGGAAACAGAGGAGGAGAAACAGGAGTCTGGAAATAGACTGGCAGAAACAGGAGGCTGGAAACAGAGGGGGAGAAACAGGAGTCTGGAAACAGAGGGGGAGAAACAGGAGTCTGGAAATAGACTGGCAGAAACAGGAGGCTGGCAACAGAGGGTGAGAAACAGGAGTCTGGAAACAGAGGGGCAGAAACAGGAGTCTGGAAACAGAGGAGGAGAAACAGGAGTCTGGAAACAGAGGGGCAGAAACAGGAGGCTGGAAACAGAGGGCGAGAAACAGGAGGCTGGAAACTGAGGGGCAGAAACAGGAGGCTGGAAACAGAGGGTGAGAAACAGGAGTCTGGAAACTGAGGGGCAGAAACAGGAGTCTGGAAACAGAGGGGAGAAACAGGAGTCTGGAAACAGAGCGGGAGAAACAGGAGTCTGGAAACAGAGGGGGAGAAACAGGTTCTGGAAACAGAGGGCGAGAAACAGGAGGCTGGAAACAGAGGGGCGGAAACAGGAGTCTGAAAACAGAAGGTGAGAAACTGGAGTCTGGAAACAGAGAGGCAGAAACAGGAGTCTGGAAACAGAGGGGCAGAAACAGGAGTCTGGAAACAGAGGGGGAGAAACAGGAGTCTGGAAACAGAGGGGGAGAAACAGGAGTCTGGAAACAGAGGTGGGGAAACAGGAGTCTGGAAACAGAGGGGCAGAAACAGCAGTCTGGAAACAGAGGGGGAGAAACTGGAGTCAGGAAACAGAGGGTGAGAAAGAGGAGGCTGGAAACAGAGGGGCAGAATCAGGAGGCTGGAAACAGAGGGGCAGAAACAGGAGTCTGGAAACAGAGAGGCAGAAACAGGAGTCTGGAAACAGAGGGGCAGAAACAGGAGTCTGGAAACAGAGGGGGAGAAACAGGAGTCTGGATACAGAGGGTGAGAAACAGGCGTGTGGAAACAGAGGGGCAGAAACAGGAGTCTGGAAACAGAGGGGGAGAAACAGGAGTCTGGAAACAGAGGGGCAGAAACAGGTGTCTGGAAACAGAGGGTGAGAAACAGGAGTCTGGAAACAGAGGGGCAGAAACAGGAGTCTGGAAACAGAGGGGGAGAAACAGGAGGCTGGAAACAGAGGGGGAGAAACAGGAGTCTGGAAACTCAGGGTGAGAAACAGGAGTCTGGAAACAGAGGGGCAGAAACAGGAGTCTGGAGATAGAGGGGGAGAAACAGGAGCCAGGAAACAGAGGGTGAGAAAGAGGAGTCTGGGAACAGAGGGGCAGAAACCGGAGTCTGGAAACAGAGGGGGAGAAACAGGAGTCTGGAAACAGAGGGTGAGAAACAGGAGTCTGGAAACAGAGGGGGAGAAGCAGGAGACTGGAAACAGAGGGGGAGAAACAGGAGGCAGGAAACAGAGGGGGAGAAACAGGAGTCTGGAAACAGAGGGGCAGAAACGGGACTCTGGAAACAGAGGGGCAGAAACAGGAGGCTGGAAACAGAGGGGCAGAAACAGGTGACTGGAAACAGAGGGTGAGAAACAGGAGTCTGGAAACAGAGGGGCAAAAACAGGAGTCTAGAAACAGATGGGGAGAAACATGAGTCTGGAAACAGAGGGGGAGAAACAGGTGTCTGGAAACAGAGGGGGAGAATCAGGAGTCTGGAAACAGAGGTGGAGAAACAGGAGGCTGGAAACAGAGGGGCAGAAACAGGTGGCTGGAAACAGAGGGGTAGAAACAGGAGTCTGGAAACAGAGGGGCAGAAACAGGAGTCTGGAAACAGAGGGGGAGAAACTGGAGTCTGGAAACAGAGGTCGAGAAACAGGAGGCTGGAAACAGAGGGGCAGAACAAGGAGGCTGGAAACAGAGGGGCAGAAACAGGAGACTGGAAACAGAGGGTGAGAAACAGGAGTCTGGAAACAGAGGGGGAGAAACAGGAGTCTGGAAACAGAGGGGCAAAAACAGGTGTCAGGAAACAGAGGGGGAGAAACAGGAGGCTGGAAACAGAGGGGCAGGGACAGGAGTCAGGAAAGAGAGGGGCGGAAACAGGACTCTGGGAACAAAGGGGCAGAAACAGGAGGCTGGAAACAGAGGGGCTGAAACAGGTGACTGGAAACAGAGGGTGAGAAACAGGAGTCTGGAAACAGAGGGGGAGAAACAGGAGGCTGGAAACAGAGGGGCAGAAACAGGAGTCTGGAAACAGAGAGGCAGAATCAGGAGTCTGGAAACAGAGGGGCAGAAACAGGAGTCTGGAAACAGAGGGGGAGAAACAGGAGTCTGGAAACTGAGGGTGAGAAACAGGCGTCTGGAAACAGAGGGGCAGAAACAGGAGTCTGGACACAGAGGAGCAGAACCAGGAGTCTGGAAACAGAGGGTGAGAAACAGGAGTCTGGAAACAGAGAGGCTGAAACAGGAGTCTGGAAACAGAGGGGCAGAAACAGGAGTCTGGAAACAGAGGGGGAGAAACTGGAGTCAGGAAACAGAGAGGCAGAAACAGGAGTCTGGAAACAGAGGGGCAGAAACAGGAGTCTGGAAACAGAGGGGGAGAAACTGGAGTCAGGAAACAGAGGGTGAGAAAGAGGAGGCTGGAAACAGAGGGGCAGAATCAGGAGGCTGGAAACAGAGGGGCAGAAACAGGAGACTGGAAACAGAGAGGCAGAAACAGGAGTCTGGAAACAGAGGGGCAGAAACAGGAGTCTGGAAACAGAGGGGGAGAAACAGGAGTCTGGATACAGAGGGTGAGAAACAGGCGTCTGGAAACAGAGGGGCAGAAACAGGAGTCTGGAAACAGAGGGGCAGAAACAGGAGTCTGGAAACAGAGGGTGACAAACAGGAGTCTGGAAACAGAGGGGCAGAAACAGGAGTCTGGGAATAGAGGGGCAGAAACAGGAGTCTGGGAACAGAGGGGGAGAAACAGGAGGCTGGAAACAGAGGGGGAGAAACAGGAGTCTGGAAACTCAGGGTGAGAAACAGGAGTCTGGAAACAGAGGGTGAGAAACAGGAGTCTGGAAACAGAGGGGGAGAAACAGGAGTCTGGAAACAGAGGGGCAAAAACAGGTGTCAGGAAACAGAGGGGGAGAAACAGGAGGCTGGAAACAGAGGGGCAGGGACAGGAGTCAGGAAAGAGAGGGGCGGAAACAGGACTCTGGGAACAAAGGGGCAGAAACAGGAGGCTGGAAACAGAGGGGCTGAAACAGGTGACTGGAAACAGAGGGTGAGAAACAGGAGTCTGGAAACAGAGGGGGAGAAACAGGAGGCTGGAAACAGAGGGGCAGAAACAGGAGTCTGGAAACAGAGAGGCAGAATCAGGAGTCTGGAAACAGAGGGGCAGAAACAGGAGTCTGGAAACAGAGGGGGAGAAACAGGAGTCTGGAAACTGAGGGTGAGAAACAGGCGTCTGGAAACAGAGGGGCAGAAACAGGAGTCTGGACACAGAGGAGCAGAACCAGGAGTCTGGAAACAGAGGGTGAGAAACAGGAGTCTGGAAACAGAGAGGCTGAAACAGGAGTCTGGAAACAGAGGGGCAGAAACAGGAGTCTGGAAACAGAGGGGGAGAAACTGGAGTCAGGAAACAGAGAGGCAGAAACAGGAGTCTGGAAACAGAGGGGCAGAAACAGGAGTCTGGAAACAGAGGGGGAGAAACTGGAGTCAGGAAACAGAGGGTGAGAAAGAGGAGGCTGGAAACAGAGGGGCAGAATCAGGAGGCTGGAAACAGAGGGGCAGAAACAGGAGACTGGAAACAGAGGGTGAGAAACAGGAGTCTGGAAACAGAGGGGGAGAAACAGGAGTCTGGAAACAGAGGGGCAAAAACAGGTGTCAGGAAACAGAGGGGGAGAAACAGGAGGCTGGAAACAGAGGGGCAGGGACAGGAGTCAGGAAAGAGAGGGGCGGAAACAGGACTCTGGGAACAAAGGGGCAGAAACAGGAGGCTGGAAACAGAGGGGCTGAAACAGGTGACTGGAAACAGAGGGTGAGAAACAGGAGGCTGGAAACAGAGGGGCAGAAACAGGAGTCTGGAAACAGAGAGGCAGAATCAGGAGTCTGGAAACAGAGGGGCAGAAACAGGAGTCTGGAAACAGAGGGGGAGAAACAGGAGTCTGGAAACTGAGGGTGAGAAACAGGCGTCTGGAAACAGAGGGGCAGAAACAGGAGTCTGGACACAGAGGAGCAGAACCAGGAGTCTGGAAACAGAGGGTGAGAAACAGGAGTCTGGAAACAGAGAGGCTGAAACAGGAGTCTGGAAACAGAGGGGCAGAAACAGGAGTCTGGAAACAGAGGGGGAGAAACTGGAGTCAGGAAACAGAGAGGCAGAAACAGGAGTCTGGAAACAGAGGGGCAGAAACAGGAGTCTGGAAACAGAGGGGGAGAAACTGGAGTCAGGAAACAGAGGGTGAGAAAGAGGAGGCTGGAAACAGAGGGGCAGAATCAGGAGGCTGGAAACAGAGGGGCAGAAACAGGAGACTGGAAACAGAGAGGCAGAAACAGGAGTCTGGAAACAGAGGGGCAGAAACAGGAGTCTGGAAACAGAGGGGGGAGAAACAGGAGTCTGGATACAGAGGGTGAGAAACAGGCGTCTGGAAACAGAGGGGCAGAAACAGGAGTCTGGAAACAGAGGGGCAGAAACAGGAGTCTGGAAACAGAGGGTGACAAACAGGAGTCTGGAAACAGAGGGGCAGAAACAGGAGTCTGGGAATAGAGGGGCAGAAACAGGAGTCTGGGAACAGAGGGGGAGAAACAGGAGGCTGGAAACAGAGGGGAGAAACAGGAGTCTGGAAACTCAGGGTGAGAAACAGGAGTCTGGAAACAGAGGGTGAGAAACAGGAGTCTGGAAACAGAGGGGGAGCAACAGGAGTCTGGAAACAGAGGGTGAGAAACAGGAGTCTGGAAACAGAGGGGGAGAAACAGGAGTCTGGAAACTTAGGGGCAGAAACAGGAGTCTGAAAACAGAGGGGCAGAAACAGGAGGCTGGAAACAGAGGGGTAGAAACAGGAGTCTGGAAACAGAGGGGGAGAAACAGGAGTCTGGAAATAGACTGGCAGAAACAGGAGTCTGGAAACAGAGGGTGAGAAACAGGAGTCTGGAAACAGAGGGGCAGAAACAGGAGTCTGGAAACAGAGGGCGAGAAACAGGAGCCTGGAAACAGAGGGGCAGAAACAGGAGTCTGGAAACAGAGGGCGAGAAACAGGAGGCTGGAAACAGAGGGGCAGAAACAGGAGGCTGGAAACAGAGGGGGAGAAACAGGAGTCTGGAAACAGAGGAGGAGAAACAGGAGTCTGGAAACAGAGGGGCAGAAACAGGAGGCTGGAAACAGAGGGCGAGAAACAGGAGTCTGGAAACAGAGGGGCAGAAACAGGAGGCTGGAAACAGAGGGTGAGAAACAGGAGTCTGGAAACTGAGGGGCAGAAACAGGTGTCTGGAAACAGAGGGGAGAAACAGGAGTCTGGAAACAGAGCGGGAGAAACAGGAGTCTGGAAACAGAGGGCGAGAAACAGGAGGCTGGAAACAGAGGGGCGGAAACAGGAGTCTGAAAACAGAAGGTGAGAAACTGGAGTCTGGAAACAGAGAGGCAGAAACAGGAGTCTGGAAACAGAGGGGCAGAAACAGGAGTCTGGAAACAGAGGGGGAGAAACAGGAGTCTGGAAACAGAGGGGGAGAAACAGGAGTCTGGAAACAGAGGTGGGGAAACAGGAGTCTGGAAACAGAGGGGCAGAAACAGGAGTCTGGAAACAGAGGGGGAGAAACTAGAGTCAGGAAACAGAGGGTGAGAAAGAGGAGGCTGGAAACAGAGGGGCAGAATCAGGAGGCTGGAAACAGAGGGGCAGAAACAGGAGTCTGGAAACAGAGAGGCAGAAACAGGAGTCTGGAAACAGAGGGGCAGAAACAGGAGTCTGGAAACAGAGGGGGAGAAACAGGAGTCTGGATACAGAGGGTGAGAAACAGGCGTCTGGAAACAGAGGGGCAGAAACAGGAGTCTGGAAACAGAGGGGGAGAAACAGGAGTCTGGAAACAGAGGGGCAGAAACAGGTGTCTGGAAACAGAGGGGCAGAAACAGGAGTCTGGAAACAGAGGGCGAGAAACAGGAGGCTGGAAAAAGAGGGGGAGAAACAGGAGTCTGGAAACTCAGGGTGAGAAACAGGAGTCTGGAAACAGAGGGGGAGAAGCAGGAGACTGGAAACAGAGGGGGAGAAACAGGAGGCAGGAAACAGAGGGGGAGAAACAGGAGTCTGGAAACAGAGGGGCAGAAACGGGACTCTGGAAACAGAGGGGCAGAAACAGGAGGCTGGAAACAGAGGGGCAGAAACAGGTGACTGGAAACAGAGGGTGAGAAACAGGAGTCTGGAAACAGAGGGGCAAAAACAGGAGTCTAGAAACAGATGGGGAGAAACATGAGTCTGGAAACAGAGGGGGAGAAACAGGTGTCTGGAAACAGAGGGGGAGAATCAGGAGTCTGGAAACAGAGGTGGAGAAACAGGAGGCTGGAAACAGAGGGGCAGAAACAGGTGGCTGGAAACAGAGGGGTAGAAACAGGAGTCTGGAAACAGAGGGGCAGAAACAGGAGTCTGGAAACAGAGGGGGAGAAACTGGAGTCTGGAAACAGAGGTCGAGAAACAGGAGGCTGGAAACAGAGGGGCAGAACAAGGAGGCTGGAAACAGAGGGGCAGAAACAGGAGACTGGAAACAGAGGGTGAGAAACAGGAGTCTGGAAACAGAGGGGGAGAAACAGGAGTCTGGAAACAGAGGGGCAAAAACAGGTGTCAGGAAACAGAGGGGGAGAAACAGGAGGCTGGAAACAGAGGGGCAGGGACAGGAGTCAGGAAAGAGAGGGGCGGAAACAGGACTCTGGGAACAAAGGGGCAGAAACAGGAGGCTGGAAACAGAGGGGCTGAAACAGGTGACTGGAAACAGAGGGTGAGAAACAGGAGTCTGGAAACAGATTGGGAGAAACAGGAGGCTGGAAACAGAGGGGCAGAAACAGGAGTCTGGAAACAGAGAGGCAGAATCAGGAGTCTGGAAACAGAGGGGCAGAAACAGGAGTCTGGAAACAGAGGGGGAGAAACAGGAGTCTGGAAACTGAGGGTGAGAAACAGGCGTCTGGAAACAGAGGGGCAGAAACAGGAGTCTGGACACAGAGGAGCAGAACCAGGAGTCTGGAAACAGAGGGTGAGAAACAGGAGTCTGGAAACAGAGAGGCTGAAACAGGAGTCTGGAAACAGAGGGGCAGAAACAGGAGTCTGGAAACAGAGGGGGAGAAACTGGAGTCAGGAAACAGAGAGGCAGAAACAGGAGTCTGGAAACAGAGGGGCAGAAACAGGAGTCTGGAAACAGAGGGGGAGAAACTGGAGTCAGGAAACAGAGGGTGAGAAAGAGGAGGCTGGAAACAGAGGGGCAGAATCAGGAGGCTGGAAACAGAGGGGCAGAAACAGGAGACTGGAAACAGAGAGGCAGAAACAGGAGTCTGGAAACAGAGGGGCAGAAACAGGAGTCTGGAAACAGAGGGGGAGAAACAGGAGTCTGGATACAGAGGGTGAGAAACAGGCGTCTGGAAACAGAGGGGCAGAAACAGGAGTCTGGAAACAGAGGGGCAGAAACAGGAGTCTGGAAACAGAGGGTGACAAACAGGAGTCTGGAAACAGAGGGGCAGAAACAGGAGTCTGGGAATAGAGGGGCAGAAACAGGAGTCTGGGAACAGAGGGGGAGAAACAGGAGGCTGGAAACAGAGGGGGAGAAACAGGAGTCTGGAAACTCAGGGTGAGAAACAGGAGTCTGGAAACAGAGGGTGAGAAACAGGAGTCTGGAAACAGAGGGGGAGAAACAGGAGTCTGGAAACAGAGGGGCAAAAACAGGTGTCAGGAAACAGAGGGGGAGAAACAGGAGGCTGGAAACAGAGGGGCAGGGACAGGAGTCAGGAAAGAGAGGGGCGGAAACAGGACTCTGGGAACAAAGGGGCAGAAACAGGAGGCTGGAAACAGAGGGGCTGAAACAGGTGACTGGAAACAGAGGGTGAGAAACAGGAGTCTGGAAACAGAGGGGGAGAAACAGGAGGCTGGAAACAGAGGGGCAGAAACAGGAGTCTGGAAACAGAGAGGCAGAATCAGGAGTCTGGAAACAGAGGGGCAGAAACAGGAGTCTGGAAACAGAGGGGGAGAAACAGGAGTCTGGAAACTGAGGGTGAGAAACAGGCGTCTGGAAACAGAGGGGCAGAAACAGGAGTCTGGACACAGAGGAGCAGAACCAGGAGTCTGGAAACAGAGGGTGAGAAACAGGAGTCTGGAAACAGAGAGGCTGAAACAGGAGTCTGGAAACAGAGGGGCAGAAACAGGAGTCTGGAAACAGAGGGGGAGAAACTGGAGTCAGGAAACAGAGAGGCAGAAACAGGAGTCTGGAAACAGAGGGGCAGAAACAGGAGTCTGGAAACAGAGGGGGAGAAACTGGAGTCAGGAAACAGAGGGTGAGAAAGAGGAGGCTGGAAACAGAGGGGCAGAATCAGGAGGCTGGAAACAGAGGGGCAGAAACAGGAGACTGGAAACAGAGGGTGAGAAACAGGAGTCTGGAAACAGAGGGGGAGAAACAGGAGTCTGGAAACAGAGGGGCAAAAACAGGTGTCAGGAAACAGAGGGGGAGAAACAGGAGGCTGGAAACAGAGGGGCAGGGACAGGAGTCAGGAAAGAGAGGGGCGGAAACAGGACTCTGGGAACAAAGGGGCAGAAACAGGAGGCTGGAAACAGAGGGGCTGAAACAGGTGACTGGAAACAGAGGGTGAGAAACAGGAGGCTGGAAACAGAGGGGCAGAAACAGGAGTCTGGAAACAGAGAGGCAGAATCAGGAGTCTGGAAACAGAGGGGCAGAAACAGGAGTCTGGAAACAGAGGGGGAGAAACAGGAGTCTGGAAACTGAGGGTGAGAAACAGGCGTCTGGAAACAGAGGGGCAGAAACAGGAGTCTGGACACAGAGGAGCAGAACCAGGAGTCTGGAAACAGAGGGTGAGAAACAGGAGTCTGGAAACAGAGAGGCTGAAACAGGAGTCTGGAAACAGAGGGGCAGAAACAGGAGTCTGGAAACAGAGGGGGAGAAACTGGAGTCAGGAAACAGAGAGGCAGAAACAGGAGTCTGGAAACAGAGGGGCAGAAACAGGAGTCTGGAAACAGAGGGGGAGAAACTGGAGTCAGGAAACAGAGGGTGAGAAAGAGGAGGCTGGAAACAGAGGGGCAGAATCAGGAGGCTGGAAACAGAGGGGCAGAAACAGGAGACTGGAAACAGAGAGGCAGAAACAGGAGTCTGGAAACAGAGGGGCAGAAACAGGAGTCTGGAAACAGAGGGGGAGAAACAGGAGTCTGGATACAGAGGGTGAGAAACAGGCGTCTGGAAACAGAGGGGCAGAAACAGGAGTCTGGAAACAGAGGGGCAGAAACAGGAGTCTGGAAACAGAGGGTGACAAACAGGAGTCTGGAAACAGAGGGGCAGAAACAGGAGTCTGGGAATAGAGGGGCAGAAACAGGAGTCTGGGAACAGAGGGGGAGAAACAGGAGGCTGGAAACAGAGGGGGAGAAACAGGAGTCTGGAAACTCAGGGTGAGAAACAGGAGTCTGGAAACAGAGGGTGAGAAACAGGAGTCTGGAAACAGAGGGGGAGCAACAGGAGTCTGGAAACAGAGGGTGAGAAACAGGAGTCTGGAAACAGAGGGGGAGAAACAGGAGTCTGGAAACTTAGGGGCAGAAACAGGAGTCTGAAAACAGAGGGGCAGAAACAGGAGGCTGGAAACAGAGGGGTAGAAACAGGAGTCTGGAAACAGAGGGGGAGAAACAGGAGTCTGGAAATAGACTGGCAGAAACAGGAGTCTGGAAACAGAGGGTGAGAAACAGGAGTCTGGAAACAGAGGGGCAGAAACAGGAGTCTGGAAACAGAGGGCGAGAAACAGGAGCCTGGAAACAGAGGGGCAGAAACAGGAGTCTGGAAACAGAGGGCGAGAAACAGGAGGCTGGAAACAGAGGGGCAGAAACAGGAGGCTGGAAACAGAGGGGGAGAAACAGGAGTCTGGAAACAGAGGAGGAGAAACAGGAGTCTGGAAACAGAGGGGCAGAAACAGGAGGCTGGAAACAGAGGGCGAGAAACAGGAGTCTGGAAACAGAGGGGCAGAAACAGGAGGCTGGAAACAGAGGGTGAGAAACAGGAGTCTGGAAACTGAGGGGCAGAAACAGGTGTCTGGAAACAGAGGGGAGAAACAGGAGTCTGGAAACAGAGCGGGAGAAACAGGAGTCTGGAAACAGAGGGCGAGAAACAGGAGGCTGGAAACAGAGGGGCGGAAACAGGAGTCTGAAAACAGAAGGTGAGAAACTGGAGTCTGGAAACAGAGAGGCAGAAACAGGAGTCTGGAAACAGAGGGGCAGAAACAGGAGTCTGGAAACAGAGGGGGAGAAACAGGAGTCTGGAAACAGAGGGGGAGAAACAGGAGTCTGGAAACAGAGGTGGGGAAACAGGAGTCTGGAAACAGAGGGGCAGAAACAGGAGTCTGGAAACAGAGGGGGAGAAACTAGAGTCAGGAAACAGAGGGTGAGAAAGAGGAGGCTGGAAACAGAGGGGCAGAATCAGGAGGCTGGAAACAGAGGGGCAGAAACAGGAGTCTGGAAACAGAGAGGCAGAAACAGGAGTCTGGAAACAGAGGGGCAGAAACAGGAGTCTGGAAACAGAGGGGGAGAAACAGGAGTCTGGATACAGAGGGTGAGAAACAGGCGTCTGGAAACAGAGGGGCAGAAACAGGAGTCTGGAAACAGAGGGGGAGAAACAGGAGTCTGGAAACAGAGGGGCAGAAACAGGTGTCTGGAAACAGAGGGGCAGAAACAGGAGTCTGGAAACAGAGGGCGAGAAACAGGAGGCTGGAAAAAGAGGGGGAGAAACAGGAGTCTGGAAACTCAGGGTGAGAAACAGGAGTCTGGAAACAGAGGGGCAGAAACAGGAGTTTGGAAACGGTGGGGCAGAAACAGGAGTCTGGAAACGGAGGGGGAGAAACAGGATTCTGGAAACAGATGGTGAGAAACAGGAGTCTGGAAACAGAGGGTGAGAAACAGGAGTCTGGAGACAGAGGGGGAGAAACAGGAGCCAGGAAACAGAGGGTGAGAAACAGGAGTCTGGGAACAGAGGGGCAGAAACCGGAGTCTGGAAACAGAGGGGGAGAAACAGGAGTCTGGAAACAGAGGGTGAGAAACAGGAGTCTGGAAACAGCGGGTGAGAAACAGGAGTCTGGAAACAGAGGGGGAGAAGCAGGAGACTGGAAACAGAGGGGGAGAAACAGGAGGCAGGAAACAGAGGGGGAGAAACAGGAGTCTGGAAACAGAGGGGCAGAAACAGGACTCTGGAAACAGAGGGGCAGAAACAGGAGGCTGGAAACAGAGGGGCAGAAACAGGTGACTGGAAACAGAGGGTGAGAAACAGGAGTCTGGAAACAGAGGGGCAAAAACAGGAGTCTAGAAACAGATGGGGAGAAACATGAGTCTGGAAACAGAGGGGGAGAAACAGGAGTCTGGAAACAGAGGGGGAGAATCAGGAGTCTGGAAACAGAGGTGGAGAAACAGGAGGCTGGAAACAGAGGGGCAGAAACAGGTGGCTGGAAACAGAGGGGTAGAAACAGGAGTCTGGAAACAGAGGGGCAGAAACAGGAGTCTGGAAACAGAGGGGGAGAAACTGGAGTCTGGAAACAGAGGTCGAGAAACAGGAGGCTGGAAACAGAGGGGCAGAACAAGGAGGCTGGAAACAGAGGGGCAGAAACAGGAGACTGGAAACAGAGGGTGAGAAACAGGAGTCTGGAAACAGAGGGGCAGAAACAGGAGTCTGGAAACAGAGGGGGAGAAACAGGAGTCTGGAAACAGAGGGGGAGAAACAGTAGTCTGGAAACAGAGGGCGAGAAACAGAAGTCTGGAAACAGACGGGCAGAAACAGGAGTTTGAAAACAGAGGGGGAAAAACAGGAGTCTGGATACAGAGGGGGAGAAACAGGAGTCTGGAAACAGAGGGGGAGAAACAGGAGTCTGGAAACAGAGGGGCAAAAACAGGTGTCAGGAAACAGAGGGGGAGAAACAGGAGGCTGGAAACAGAGGGGCAGGGACAGGAGTCAGGAAAGAGAGGGGCGGAAACAGGACTCTGGTAACAAAGGGGCAGAAACAGGAGGCTGGAAACAGAGGGGCTGAAACAGGTGACTGGAAACAGAGGGTGAGAAACAGGAGTCTGGAAACAGAGGGGGAGAAACAGGAGGCTGGAAACAGAGGGGCAGAAACAGGAGTCTGGAAACAGAGAGGCAGAATCAGGAGTCTGGAAACAGAGGGGCAGAAACAGGAGTCTGGAAACAGAGGGGGAGAAACAGGAGTCTGGAAACTGAGGGTGAGAAACAGGCGTCTGGAAACAGAGGGGCAGAAACAGGAGTCTGGAAACAGAGGAGCAGAAACAGGAGTCTGGAAACAGAGGGTGAGAAACAGGAGTCTGGAAACAGAGAGGCTGAAACAGGAGTCTGGAAACAGAGGGGCAGAAACAGGAGTCTGGAAACAGAGGGGGAGAAACTGGAGTCAGGAAACAGAGGGTGAGAAAGAGGAGGCTGGAAACAGAGGGGCAGAATCAGGAGGCTGGAAACAGAGGGGCAAAAACAGGAGACTGGAAACAGAGGGGCAGAAACAGGAGTCGGGAATCAGAGGGGGAGAAACAGGTGTCTGGAAACAGAGAGGCAGAAACAGGAGTCTGGAAACAGAGGGGCAGAAACAGGAGTCTGGAAACAGAGGGGGAGAAACTGGAGTCAGGAAACAGAGGGTGAGAATGAGGAGGCTGGAAACAGAGGGGCAGAATCAGGAGGCTGGAAACAGAGGGGCAGAAACAGGAGACTGGAAACAGACAGGCAGAAACAGGAGTCTGGAAACAGAGGGGCAGAAACAGGAGTCTGGAAACAGAGGAGGAGAAACAGGAGTCTAGATACAGAGGGTGAGAAACAGGCGTCTGGAAACAGAGGGGCAGAAACAGGAGTCTGGAAACAGAGGGGCAGAAACAGGAGTCTGGAAACAGAGGGTGACAAACAGGAGTCTGGAAACAGAGGGGCAGAAACAGGAGTCTGGGAATAGAGGGGCAGAAACAGAAGTCTGGGAACAGAGGGGGAGAAACAGGAGGCTGGAAACAGAGGGGGAGAAACAGGAGTCTGGAAACTCAGGGTGAGAAACAGGAGTCTGGAAACAGAGGGTGAGAAACAGGAGTCTGGAAAGAGAGGGGGAGCAACAGGAGTCTGGAAACAGAGGGTGAGAAACAGGAGTCTGGAAACAGAGGGGGAGAAACAGGAGTCTGGAAACTGAGGGGCAGAAACAGGAGTCTGAAAACAGAGGGGCAGAAACAGGAGGCTGGAAACAGAGGGGTAGAAACAGGAGTCTGGAAACAGAGGGGGAGAAACAGGAGTCTGGAAATAGATTGGCAGAAACCGGAGTCTGGAAACAGAGGGTGAGAAACAGGAGTCTGGAAACAGAGGGGCAGAAACAGGAGTCTGGAAACAGAGGGCGAGAAACAGGTGGCTTAAAACAGAGGGGCAGAAAAAGGAGGCTGGCAACAGAGGGTTAGAAACAGGAGTCTGGAAACAGGGGGGCAGAAACAGGAGTCTGGAAACAGAGGAGGAGAAACAGGAGTCTGGAAACAGAGGGGCAGAAACAGGAGGCTGGAACCAGAGGGCGAGAAACAGGAGGCTGGAAACAGAGGGGCAGAAACAGGAGGCTGGAAACAGAGGGTGAGAAACAGGAGTCTGGAAACTGAGGGGCAGAAACAAGAGTCTGGAAACAGAGGGGAGAAACAGGAGTCTGGAAACAGAGCAGGAGAAACAGGAGTCTGGAAACAGAGGGGGAGAAACAGGAGTCTGGAAACAGAGGGCGAGAAACAGGAGGCTGGAAACAGAGGGGCGGAAACAGGAGTCTGAAAACAGAGGGTGAGAAACAGGAGTCTGGAAACAGAGAGGCAGAAACAGGAGTCTGGAAACAGAGGGGGAGAAACAGGAGTCAGGAAACAGAGGGGGAGAAACAGGAGTCTGGAAACAGAGGGGCAGAAACAGGAGTCTGGAAACAGAGGTCGGGAAACAGGAGTCTGGAAACAGAGGGGCAGAAACAGGAGTCTGGAAACAGAGGGGGAGAAACTGGAGTCAGGAAACAGAGGGTGAGAAAGAGAAGGGTGGAAACAGAGGGGCAGAATCAGGAGGCTGGAAACATAGGGGCAGAAACAGGAGTCTGGAAATAGAGGGGCAGAAACAGGAGTCTGGAAACAAAGGGGGAGAAACAGGAGTCTGGATACAGAGGGTGAGAAACAGGCGTCTGGAAACAGAGGGGCAGAAACAGGTGTCTGGAAACAGAGGGGGAGAAACAGGAGTCTGGAAACAGAGGGGCAGAAACAGGAGGCTGGAAACAGAGGGCGAGAAACAGGAGTCTGGAAACAGAGGGGCAGAAACAGGAGGCTGGAAACAGAGGGTGAGAAACAGGAGTCTGGAAACTGAGGGGCAGAAACAGGTGTCTGGAAACAGGGGGGAGAAACAGGAGTCTGGAAACAGAGCGGGAGAAACAGGAGTCTGGAAACAGAGGGCGAGAAACAGGAGGCTGGAAACAGAGGGGCGGAAACAGGAGTCTGAAAACAGAAGGTGAGAAACTGGAGTCTGGAAACAGAGAGGCAGAAACAGGAGTCTGGAAACAGAGGGGCAGAAACAGGAGTCTGGAAACAGAGGGGGAGAAACAGGAGTCTGGAAACAGAGGGGGAGAAACAGGAGTCTGGAAACAGAGGTGGGGAAACAGGAGTCTGGAAACAGAGGGGCAGAAACAGGAGTCTGGAAACAGAGGGGGAGAAACTGGAGTCAGGAAACAGAGGGTGAGAAAGAGGAGGCTGGAAACAGAGGGGCAGAATCAGGAGGCTGGAAACAGAGGGGCAGAAACAGGAGTCTGGAAACAGAGAGGCAGAAACAGGAGTCTGGAAACAGAGGGGCAGAAACAGGAGTCTGGAAACAGAGGGGGAGAAACAGGAGTCTGGATACAGAGGGTGAGAAACAGGCGTCTGGAAACAGAGGGGCAGAAACAGGAGTCTGGAAACAGAGGGGGAGAAACAGGAGTCTGGAAACAGAGGGGCAGAAACAGGTGTCTGGAAACAGAGGGGCAGAAACAGGAGTCTGGAAACAGAGGGCGAGAAACAGGAGGCTGGAAAAAGAGGGGGAGAAACAGGAGTCTGGAAACTCAGGGTGAGAAACAGGAGTCTGGAAACAGAGGGGCAGAAACAGGAGTTTGGAAACGGAGGGGCAGAAACAGGAGTCTGGAAACGGAGGGGGAGAAACAGGATTCTGGAAACAGATGGTGAGAAACAGGAGTCTGGAAACAGAGGGTGATAAACAGGAGTCTGGAGACAGAGGGGGAGAAACAGGAGCCAGGAAACAGAGGGTGAGAAACAGGAGTCTGGGAACAGAGGGGCAGAAACCGGAGTCTGGAAACAGAGGGGGAGAAACAGGAGTCTGGAAACAGAGGGTGAGAAACAGGAGTCTGGAAACAGCGGGTGAGAAACAGGAGTCTGGAAACAGAGGGGGAGAAGCAGGAGACTGGAAACAGAGGGGGAGAAACAGGAGGCAGGAAACAGAGGGGGAGAAACAGGAGTCTGGAAACAGAGGGGCAGAAACAGGACTCTGGAAACAGAGGGGCAGAAACAGGAGGCTGGAAACAGAGGGGCAGAAACAGGTGACTGGAAACAGAGGGTGAGAAACAGGAGTCTGGAAACAGAGGGGCAAAAACAGGAGTCTAGAAACAGATGGGGAGAAACATGAGTCTGGAAACAGAGGGGGAGAAACAGGAGTCTGGAAACAGAGGGGGAGAATCAGGAGTCTGGAAACAGAGGTGGAGAAACAGGAGGCTGGAAACAGAGGGGCAGAAACAGGTGGCTGGAAACAGAGGGGTAGAAACAGGAGTCTGGAAACAGAGGGGCAGAAACAGGAGTCTGGAAACAGAGGGGGAGAAACTGGAGTCTGGAAACAGAGGTCGAGAAACAGGAGGCTGGAAACAGAGGGGCAGAACAAGGAGGCTGGAAACAGAGGGGCAGAAACAGGAGACTGGAAACAGAGGGTGAGAAACAGGAGTCTGGAAACAGAGGGGCAGAAACAGGAGTCTGGAAACAGAGGGGGAGAAACAGGAGTCTGGAAACAGAGGGGGAGAAACAGTAGTCTGGAAACAGAGGGCGAGAAACAGAAGTCTGGAAACAGACGGGCAGAAACAGGAGTTTGAAAACAGAGGGGGAAAAACAGGAGTCTGGATACAGAGGGGGAGAAACAGGAGTCTGGAAACAGAGGGGGAGAAACAGGAGTCTGGAAACAGAGGGGCAAAAACAGGTGTCAGGAAACAGAGGGGGAGAAACAGGAGGCTGGAAACAGAGGGGCAGGGACAGGAGTCAGGAAAGAGAGGGGCGGAAACAGGACTCTGGTAACAAAGGGGCAGAAACAGGAGGCTGGAAACAGAGGGGCTGAAACAGGTGACTGGAAACAGAGGGTGAGAAACAGGAGTCTGGAAACAGAGGGGGAGAAACAGGAGGCTGGAAACAGAGGGGCAGAAACAGGAGTCTGGAAACAGAGAGGCAGAATCAGGAGTCTGGAAACAGAGGGGCAGAAACAGGAGTCTGGAAACAGAGGGGGAGAAACAGGAGTCTGGAAACTGAGGGTGAGAAACAGGCGTCTGGAAACAGAGGGGCAGAAACAGGAGTCTGGAAACAGAGGAGCAGAAACAGGAGTCTGGAAACAGAGGGTGAGAAACAGGAGTCTGGAAACAGAGAGGCTGAAACAGGAGTCTGGAAACAGAGGGGCAGAAACAGGAGTCTGGAAACAGAGGGGGAGAAACTGGAGTCAGGAAACAGAGGGTGAGAAAGAGGAGGCTGGAAACAGAGGGGCAGAATCAGGAGGCTGGAAACAGAGGGGCAAAAACAGGAGACTGGAAACAGAGGGGCAGAAACAGGAGTCGGGAATCAGAGGGGGAGAAACAGGTGTCTGGAAACAGAGAGGCAGAAACAGGAGTCTGGAAACAGAGGGGCAGAAACAGGAGTCTGGAAACAGAGGGGGAGAAACTGGAGTCAGGAAACAGAGGGTGAGAATGAGGAGGCTGGAAACAGAGGGGCAGAATCAGGAGGCTGGAAACAGAGGGGCAGAAACAGGAGACTGGAAACAGACAGGCAGAAACAGGAGTCTGGAAACAGAGGGGCAGAAACAGGAGTCTGGAAACAGAGGAGGAGAAACAGGAGTCTAGATACAGAGGGTGAGAAACAGGCGTCTGGAAACAGAGGGGCAGAAACAGGAGTCTGGAAACAGAGGGGCAGAAACAGGAGTCTGGAAACAGAGGGTGACAAACAGGAGTCTGGAAACAGAGGGGCAGAAACAGGAGTCTGGGAATAGAGGGGCAGAAACAGGAGTCTGGGAACAGAGGGGGAGAAACAGGAGGCTGGAAACAGAGGGGGAGAAACAGGAGTCTGGAAACTCAGGGTGAGAAACAGGAGTCTGGAAACAGAGGGTGAGAAACAGGAGTCTGGAAAGAGAGGGGGAGCAACAGGAGTCTGGAAACAGAGGGTGAGAAACAGGAGTCTGGAAACAGAGGGGGAGAAACAGGAGTCTGGAAACTGAGGGGCAGAAACAGGAGTCTGAAAACAGAGGGGCAGAAACAGGAGGCTGGAAACAGAGGGGTAGAAACAGGAGTCTGGAAACAGAGGGGGAGAAACAGGAGTCTGGAAATAGATTGGCAGAAACCGGAGTCTGGAAACAGAGGGTGAGAAACAGGAGTCTGGAAACAGAGGGGCAGAAACAGGAGTCTGGAAACAGAGGGCGAGAAACAGGAGGCTTAAAACAGAGGGGCAGAAAAAGGAGGCTGGCAACAGAGGGTTAGAAACAGGAGTCTGGAAACAGGGGGGCAGAAACAGGAGTCTGGAAACAGAGGAGGAGAAACAGGAGTCTGGAAACAGAGGGGCAGAAACAGGAGGCTGGAACCAGAGGGCGAGAAACAGGAGGCTGGAAACAGAGGGGCAGAAACAGGAGGCTGGAAACAGAGGGTGAGAAACAGGAGTCTGGAAACTGAGGGGCAGAAACAAGAGTCTGGAAACAGAGGGGAGAAACAGGAGTCTGGAAACAGAGCAGGAGAAACAGGAGTCTGGAAACAGAGGGGGAGAAACAGGAGTCTGGAAACAGAGGGCGAGAAACAGGAGGCTGGAAACAGAGGGGCGGAAACAGGAGTCTGAAAACAGAGGGTGAGAAACAGGAGTCTGGAAACAGAGAGGCAGAAACAGGAGTCTGGAAACAGAGGGGGAGAAACAGGAGTCAGGAAACAGAGGGGGAGAAACAGGAGTCTGGAAACAGAGGGGCAGAAACAGGAGTCTGGAAACAGAGGTCGGGAAACAGGAGTCTGGAAACAGAGGGGCAGAATCAGGAGTCTGGAAACAGAGGGGGAGAAACTGGAGTCAGCAAAAAGAGGGTGAGAAAGAGAAGGGTGGAAACAGAGGGGCAGAATCAGGAGGCTGGAAACATAGGGGCAGAAACAGGAGTCTGGAAATAGAGGGGCAGAAACAGGAGTCTGGAAACAAAGGGGGAGAAACAGGAGTCTGGATACAGAGGGTGAGAAACAGGCGTCTGGAAACAGAGGGGCAGAAACAGGTGTCTGGAAACAGAGGGGGAGAAACAGGAGTCTGGAAACAGAGGGGCAGAAACAGGAGTCTGGAAACAGAGGGTGAGAAACAGGAGTCTGGAAACAGAGGGGCAGAAACAGGAGTCTGGAACAGAGGGGGAGAAACAGGAGGCTGGAAAAAGATGGGGAGAAACAGGAGTCTGGAAACTCAGGGTGAGAAACAGGAGTCTGGAAACAGAGGGGCAGAAACAGGAGTTTGGAAACGGAGGGGCAGAAACAGGAGTCTGGAAATGGAGGGGGAGAAACAGGAGTCTGGAAACAGATGGTGAGAAACAGGAGTCTGGAAACAGAGGGTGAGAAACAGGAGTCTGGAGACAGAGGGGGAGAAACAGGAGCCAGGAAACAGAGGGTGAGAAACAGGAGTCTGGGAACAGAGGGGCAGAAACCGGAGTCTGGAAACAGAGGGGGAGAAACTGGAGTCTGGAAACAGAGGGGGAGAAACAGGAGTCTGGAAACAGAGGGTGAGAAACAGGAGTCTGGAAACAGAGGGGGAGAAACAGGAGACTGGAAACAGAGGGGGAGAAACCGGAGGCAGGAAACAGAGGGGGAGAAACAGGAGTCTGGAAACAGAGGGGCAGAAACAGGACTCTGGAAACAGAGGGGCAGAAACAGGAGGCTGGAAACAGAGGGGCGGAAACAGGTGACTGGAAACAGAGGGTGAGAGACAGGAGTCTGGAAGCAGAGGGGCAAAAACAGTAGTCTAGAAACAGATGGGGAGAAACATGAGTCTGGAAACAGAGGGGGAGAAACAGGAGTCTGGAAACAGAGGGGGAGAATCAGGAGTCTGGAAACAGAGGTGGAGAAACAGGAGGCTGGAAACAGAGGGGCAGAAACAGGTGGCTGGAAACAGAGGGGTAGAAATAGGAGTCTGGAAACAGAGGGGCAGAAACAGGAGTCTGGAAACAGAGGGGGAGAAACTGGAGTCTGGAAACAGAGGTCGAGAAACAGGAGGCTGGAAACAGAGGGGCAGAAACAGGAGGCTGGAAACAGAGGGGCAGAAACAGGAGACTGGAAACAGAGGGTGAGAAACAGGAGTCTGGAAACAGAGGGGCAGAAACAGGAGTCTGGAAACAGAGGTGGAGAAACAGGAGTCTGGAAACAGAGGGGGTGAAACAGTAGTCTGGAAACAGAGGGCGAGAAACAGAAGTCTGGAAACAGAGGGGCAGAAACAGGAGTCTGGAAACAGACGGGCAGAAACAGGAGTCTGAAAACAGAGGGGGAGAAACAGTAGTCTGGAAACAGAGGGCGAGAAACAGAAGTCTGGAAACAAACGGGCAGAAACAGGAGTCTGAAAACAGAGGGGGAGAAACAGGAGTCTGGATACAGAGGGGGAGAAACAGGAGTCTGGAAACAGAGGGGGAGAAACAGGAGTCTGGATACAGAGGTTGAGAAACAGGAGTCTGGAAACAGAGGGGCAAAAACAGGAGTCAGGAAACAGAGGGGGAGAAACAGGAGGCTGGAAACAGAGGGGCAGGAACAGGAGTCAGGAAAGAGAGGGGCGGAAACAGGACTCTGGAAACAAAGGGGCAGAAACAGGAGGCTGGAAATAGAGGGGCTGAAACAGGTGACTGGAAACAGAGGGTGAGAAACAGGAGTCTGGAAACAGAGGGGGAGAAACAGGAGGCTGGAAACAGAGGGTGAGAAACAGGAGTCTGGAAACAGAGGGGGAGAAACAGGAGGCTGGAAACAGAGAGGCAGAATCAGGAGTCTGGAAACAGAGGGGCAGAAACAGGAGTCTGGAAACAGAGGGGCAGAAACAGGAGTCTGGAAACTGAGGGTGAGAAACAGGCGTCTGGAAACAGAGGGGCAGAAACAGGAGTCTGGAAACAGAGGAGCAGAAACAGGAGTCTGGAAACAGAGGGTGAGAAACAGGAGTCTGGAAACAGAGAGGCTGAAACAGGAGTCTGGAAACAGAGGGGCAGAAACAGGAGTCTGGAAACAGAGGGGGAGAAACTGGAGTCAGGAAACAGAGGGTGAGAAAGAGGAGGCTGGAAACAGAGGGGCAGAATCAGGAGGCTGGAAACAGAGGGGCAAAAACAGGAGACTGGAACCAGAGGGGCAGAAACAGGAGTCGGGAATCAGAGGGGGAGAAACAGGTGTCTGGAAACAGAGAGGCAGAAACAGGAGTCTGGAAACAGAGGGGCAGAAACAGGAGTCTGGAAACAGAGGGGGAGAAACTGGAGTCAGGAAACAGAGGGTGAGAAAGAGGAGGCTGGAAACAAAGGGGCAGAATCAGGAGGCTGGAAACAGAGGGGCAGAAACAGGAGACTGGAAACAGAGAGGCAGAAACAGGAGTCTGCAAACAGAGGGGCAGAAACAGGAGTCTGGAAACAGAGGGGGAGAAACAGGAGTCTGGATACAGAGGGTGAGAAACAGGCGTCTGGAAACAGAGGGGCAGAAACAGGAGTCTGGAAACAGAGGGGCAGAAACAGGAGTCTGGAAACAGAGGGTGACAAACAGGAGTCTGGAAACAGAGGGGCAGAAACAGGAGTCTGGGAATAGACGGGCAGAAACAGGAGTCTGGGATCAGAGGGGGAGAAACAGGAGGCTGGAAACAGAGGGGGAGAAACAGGAGTCTGGAAACTCAGGGTGAGAAACAGGAGTCTGGAAACAGAGGGTGAGAAACAGGAGTCTGGAAACAGAGGGGGAGCAACAGGAGTCTGGAAACAGAGGGTGAGAAACAGGAGTCTGGAAACAGAGGGGGAGAAACAGGAGTCTGGAAACTGAGGGGCAGAAACAGGAGTCTGAAAACAGAGGGGCAGAAACAGGAGGCTGGAAACAGAGGGGTAGAAACAGGAGTCTGGAAACAGAGGGGGAGAAACAGGAGTCTGGAAATAGACTGGCAGAAACCGGAGTCTGGAAACAGAGGGTGAGAAACAGGAGTCTGGAAACAGAGGGGCAGAAACAGGAGTCTGGAAACAGAGGGCGAGAAGCAGGAGCCTGGAAACAGAGGGCCAGAAACAGGAGTCTGGAAACAGAGGGCGAGAAACAGGAGGCTGGAAACAGAGGGGCAGAAACAGGAGTCTGGAAACAGAGGGGGAGAAACAGGAGTCTGGAAACAGAGGGGGAGAAACAGTAGTCTGGAAATAGACTGGCAGAAACAGGAGGCTGGAAACACAGGGGGAGAAACAGGAGTCTGGAAACAGAGGGGGAGAAACAGGAGTCTGGAAATAGACTGGCAGAAACAGGAGGCTGGCAACAGAGGGTGAGAAACAGGAGTCTGGAAACAGAGGGGCAGAAACAGGAGTCTGGAAACAGAGGAGGAGAAACAGGAGTCTGGAAACAGAGGGGCAGAAACAGGAGGCTGGAAACAGAGGGCGAGAAACAGGAGGCTGGAAACAGAGGGGCAGAAACAGGAGGCTGGAAACAGAGGGTGAGAAACAGGAGTCTGGAAACTGAGGGGCAGAAACAGGAGTCTGGAAACAGAGGGGAGAAACAGGAGTCTGGAAACAGAGCGGGAGAAACAGGAGTCTGGAAACAGAGGGGGAGAAACAGGAGTCTGGAAACAGAGGGCGAGAAACAGGAGGCTGGAAACAGAGTGGCGGAAACAGGAGTCTGAAAACAGAAGGTGAGAAACTGGAGTCTGGAAACAGAGAGGCAGAAACAGGAGTCTGGAAACAGAGGGGCAGAAACAGGAGTCTGGAAACAGAGGGGGAGAAACAGGAGTCTGGAAACAGAGGGGGAGAAACAGGAGTCTGGAAACAGAGGTGGGGAAACAGGAGTCTGGAAACAGAGGGTGAGAAACAGGCGTCTGGAAACAGAGGGGCAGAAACAGGAGTCAGGAAACAGAGGGTGAGAAAGAGGAGGCTGGAAACAGAGGGGCAGAATCAGGAGGCTGGAAACAGAGGGGCAGAAACAGGAGTCTGGAAACAGAGAGGCAGAAACAGGAGTCTGGAAACAGAGGGGCAGAAACAGGAGTCTGGAAACAGAGGGGGAGAAACAGGAGGCTGGAAACAGAGGGGCAGAAACAGGAGTCTGGAAACAGAGAGGCAGAAACAGGAGTCTGGAAACAGAGGGGCAGAAACAGGAGTCTGGAAACAGAGGGGGAGAAACAGTAGTATGGATACAGAGGGTGAGAAACAGGCGTCTGGAAACAGAGGGGCAGAAACAGGAGTCTGGAAACAGAGGGGGAGAAACAGGAGTCTGGAAACAGAGGGGCAGAAACAGGTGTCTGGAAACAGAGGGTGAGAAACAGGAGTCTGGAAACAGAGGGGCAGAAACAGGAGTCTGGAAACAGAGGGGGAGAAACAGGAGGCTGGAAAAAGAGGGGGAGAAACAGGAGTCTGGAAACTCAGGGTGAGAAACAGGAGTCTGGAAACAGAGGGGCAGAAACAGGAGTCTGGAGACAGAGGGGGAGAAACAGGAGCCAGGAAACAGAGGGTGAGAAACAGGAGTCTGGGAACAGAGGGGCAGAAACCGGAGTCTGGAAACAGAGGGGGAGAAACAGGAGTCTGGAAACAGAGGGTGAGAAACAGGAGTCTGGAAACAGAGGGGGAGAAGCAGGAGACTGGAAACAGAGGGGGAGAAACAGGAGGCAGGAAACAGAGGGGGAGAAACAGGGGTCTGGAAACAGAGGGGCAGAAACAGGACTCTGGAAACAGAGGGGCAGAAACAGGAGGCTGGAAACAGAGGGGCAGAAACAGGTGACTGGAAACAGAGGGTGAGAAACAGGAGTCTGGAAACAGAGGGGCAAAAACAGGAGTCTAGAAACAGATGGGGAGAAACATGAGTCTGGAAACAGAGGGGGAGAAACAGGAGTCTGGAAACAGAGGGGGAGAATCAGGAGTCTGGAAACAGAGGTGGAGAAACAGGAGGCTGGAAACAGAGGGTCAGAAACAGGTGGCTGGAAACAGAGGGGTAGAAACAGGAGTCTGGAAACAGAGGGGCAGAAACAGGAGTCTGGAAACAGAGGGGGAGAAACTGGAGTCTGGAAACAGAGGTCGAGAAACAGGAGGCTGGAAACAGAGGGGCAGAACAAGGAGGCTGGAAACAGAGGGGCAGAAACAGGAGACTGGAAACTGAGGGTGAGAAACAGGAGTCTGGAAACAGAGGGGGAGAAACAGGAGTCTGGAAACAGAGGGGCAAAAACATGTGTCAGGAAACAGTGGGGGAGAAACAGGAGGCTGGAAACAGAGGGGCAGGGACAGGAGTCAGGAAAGAGAGGGGCGGAAACAGGACTCTGGAAACAAAGGGGCAGAAACAGGAGGCTGGAAACAGAGGGGCTGAAACAGGTGACTGGAAACAGAGGGTGAGAAACAGGAGTCTGGAAACATAGGGGGAGAAACAGGAGGCTGGAAACAGAGGGGCAGAAACAAGAGTCTGGAAACAGAGAGGCAGAATCAGGAGTCTGGAAACAGAGGGGCAGAAACAGGAGTCTGGAAACAGAGGGGGAGAAACAGGAGTCTGGAAACTGAGGGTGAGAAACAGGCGTCTGGAAACAGAGGGGCAGAAACAGGAGTCTGGAAACAGAGGAGCAGAAACAGGAGTCTGGAAACAGAGGGTGAGAAACAGGAGTCTGGAAACAGAGAGGCTGAAACAGGAGTCTGGAAACAGAGGGGCAGAAACAGGAGTCTGGAAACAGAGGGGGAGAAACTGGAGTCAGGAAACAGAGGGTGAGAAAGAGGAGGCTGGAAACAGAGGGGCAGAATCAGGAGGCTGGAAACAGAGGGGCAAAAACAGGAGACTGGAAACAGAGGCGCAGAAACAGGAGTCGGGAATCAGAGGGGGAGAAACAGGTGTCTGGAAACAGAGAGGCAGAAACAGGAGTCTGGAAACAGAGGGGCAGAAACAGGAGTCTGGAAACAGAGGGGGAGAAACTGGAGTCAGGAAACAGAGGGTGAGAAAGAGGAGGCTGGAAACAGAGGGGCAGAATCAGGAGGCTGGAAACAGAGGGGCAGAAACAGGAGTCTGGAAACAGAGGGGGAGAAACAGGAGTCTGGATACAGAGGGTGAGAAACAGGCGTCTGGAAACAGAGGGGCAGAAACAGGAGTCTGGAAACAGAGGGGCAGAAACAGGAGTCTGGAAACAGAGGGCGAGAAACAGGAGTCTGGAAACAGAGGGGCAGAAACAGGAGGCTGGAAACAGAGGGGGAGAAACAGGAGTCTGGAAACAGAGGAGGAGAAACAGGAGTCTGGAAATAGAGGGGCAGAAACAGGAGTCTGGATACAGAGGGTGAGAAACAGGCGTCTGGAAACAGAGGGGCAGAAACAGGAGTCTGGAAACAGAGGGGCAGAAACAGGAGTCTGGAAACAGAGGGTGACAAACAGGAGTCTGGAAACAGAGGGGAAGAAACAGGAGTCTGGGAATAGAGGGGCAGAAACAGGAGTCTGGGAACAGAGGGGGAGAAACAGGAGGCTGGAAACAGAGGGGGAGAAACAGGAGTCTGGAAACTCAGGTTGAGAAACAGGAGTCTGGAAACAGAGGGTGAGAAACAGGAGTCTGGAAACAGAGGGGGAGCAACAGGAGTCTGGAAACAGAGGGTGAGAAACAGGAGTCTGGAAATAGACTGGCAGAAACCGGAGTCTGGAAACAGAGGGTGAGAAACAGGAGTCTGGAAACAGAGGGGCAGAAACAGGAGTCTGGAAACAGAGGGCGAGAAGCAGGAGCCTGGAAACAGAGGGCCAGAAACAGGAGTCTGGAAACAGAGGGCGAGAAACAGGAGGCTGGAAACAGAGGGGCAGAAACAGGAGTCTGGAAACAGAGGGGGAGAAACAGGAGTCTGGAAACAGAGGGGGAGAAACAGTAGTCTGGAAATAGACTGGCAGAAACAGGAGGCTGGAAACACAGGGGGAGAAACAGGAGTCTGGAAACAGAGGGGGAGAAACAGGAGTCTGGAAATAGACTGGCAGAAACAGGAGGCTGGCAACAGAGGGTGAGAAACAGGAGTCTGGAAACAGAGGGGCAGAAACAGGAGTCTGGAAACAGAGGAGGAGAAACAGGAGTCTGGAAACAGAGGGGCAGAAACAGGAGGCTGGAAACAGAGGGCGAGAAACAGGAGGCTGGAAACAGAGGGGCAGAAACAGGAGGCTGGAAACAGAGGGTGAGAAACAGGAGTCTGGAAACTGAGGGGCAGAAACAGGAGTCTGGAAACAGAGGGGAGAAACAGGAGTCTGGAAACAGAGCGGGAGAAACAGGAGTCTGGAAACAGAGGGGGAGAAACAGGAGTCTGGAAACAGAGGGCGAGAAACAGGAGGCTGGAAACAGAGTGGCGGAAACAGGAGTCTGAAAACAGAAGGTGAGAAACTGGAGTCTGGAAACAGAGAGGCAGAAACAGGAGTCTGGAAACAGAGGGGCAGAAACAGGAGTCTGGAAACAGAGGGGGAGAAACAGGAGTCTGGAAACAGAGGGGGAGAAACAGGAGTCTGGAAACAGAGGTGGGGAAACAGGAGTCTGGAAACAGAGGGTGAGAAACAGGCGTCTGGAAACAGAGGGGCAGAAACAGGAGTCAGGAAACAGAGGGTGAGAAAGAGGAGGCTGGAAACAGAGGGGCAGAATCAGGAGGCTGGAAACAGAGGGGCAGAAACAGGAGTCTGGAAACAGAGAGGCAGAAACAGGAGTCTGGAAACAGAGGGGCAGAAACAGGAGTCTGGAAACAGAGGGGGAGAAACAGGAGGCTGGAAACAGAGGGGCAGAAACAGGAGTCTGGAAACAGAGAGGCAGAAACAGGAGTCTGGAAACAGAGGGGCAGAAACAGGAGTCTGGAAACAGAGGGGGAAAAACAGTAGTATGGATACAGAGGGTGAGAAACAGGCGTCTGGAAACAGAGGGGCAGAAACAGGAGTCTGGAAACAGAGGGGGAGAAACAGGAGTCTGGAAACAGAGGGGCAGAAACAGGTGTCTGGAAACAGAGGGTGAGAAACAGGAGTCTGGAAACAGAGGGGCAGAAACAGGAGTCTGGAAACAGAGGGGGAGAAACAGGAGGCTGGAAAAAGAGGGGGAGAAACAGGAGTCTGGAAACTCAGGGTGAGAAACAGGAGTCTGGAAACAGAGGGGCAGAAACAGGAGTCTGGAGACAGAGGGGGAGAAACAGGAGCCAGGAAACAGAGGGTGAGAAACAGGAGTCTGGGAACAGAGGGGCAGAAACCGGAGTCTGGAAACAGAGGGGGAGAAACAGGAGTCTGGAAACAGAGGGTGAGAAACAGGAGTCTGGAAACAGAGGGGGAGAAGCAGGAGACTGGAAACAGAGGGGGAGAAACAGGAGGCAGGAAACAGAGGGGGAGAAACAGGGGTCTGGAAACAGAGGGGCAGAAACAGGACTCTGGAAACAGAGGGGCAGAAACAGGAGGCTGGAAACAGAGGGGCAGAAACAGGTGACTGGAAACAGAGGGTGAGAAACAGGAGTCTGGAAACAGAGGGGCAAAAACAGGAGTCTAGAAACAGATGGGGAGAAACATGAGTCTGGAAACAGAGGGGGAGAAACAGGAGTCTGGAAACAGAGGGGGAGAATCAGGAGTCTGGAAACAGAGGTGGAGAAACAGGAGGCTGGAAACAGAGGGTCAGAAACAGGTGGCTGGAAACAGAGGGGTAGAAACAGGAGTCTGGAAACAGAGGGGCAGAAACAGGAGTCTGGAAACAGAGGGGGAGAAACTGGAGTCTGGAAACAGAGGTCGAGAAACAGGAGGCTGGAAACAGAGGGGCAGAACAAGGAGGCTGGAAACAGAGGGGCAGAAACAGGAGACTGGAAACTGAGGGTGAGAAACAGGAGTCTGGAAACAGAGGGGGAGAAACAGGAGTCTGGAAACAGAGGGGCAAAAACATGTGTCAGGAAACAGTGGGGGAGAAACAGGAGGCTGGAAACAGAGGGGCAGGGACAGGAGTCAGGAAAGAGAGGGGCGGAAACAGGACTCTGGAAACAAAGGGGCAGAAACAGGAGGCTGGAAACAGAGGGGCTGAAACAGGTGACTGGAAACAGAGGGTGAGAAACAGGAGTCTGGAAACATAGGGGGAGAAACAGGAGGCTGGAAACAGAGGGGCAGAAACAAGAGTCTGGAAACAGAGAGGCAGAATCAGGAGTCTGGAAACAGAGGGGCAGAAACAGGAGTCTGGAAACAGAGGGGGAGAAACAGGAGTCTGGAAACTGAGGGTGAGAAACAGGCGTCTGGAAACAGAGGGGCAGAAACAGGAGTCTGGAAACAGAGGAGCAGAAACAGGAGTCTGGAAACAGAGGGTGAGAAACAGGAGTCTGGAAACAGAGAGGCTGAAACAGGAGTCTGGAAACAGAGGGGCAGAAACAGGAGTCTGGAAACAGAGGGGGAGAAACTGGAGTCAGGAAACAGAGGGTGAGAAAGAGGAGGCTGGAAACAGAGGGGCAGAATCAGGAGGCTGGAAACAGAGGGGCAAAAACAGGAGACTGGAAACAGAGGCGCAGAAACAGGAGTCGGGAATCAGAGGGGGAGAAACAGGTGTCTGGAAACAGAGAGGCAGAAACAGGAGTCTGGAAACAGAGGGGCAGAAACAGGAGTCTGGAAACAGAGGGGGAGAAACTGGAGTCAGGAAACAGAGGGTGAGAAAGAGGAGGCTGGAAACAGAGGGGCAGAATCAGGAGGCTGGAAACAGAGGGGCAGAAACAGGAGTCTGGAAACAGAGGGGGAGAAACAGGAGTCTGGATACAGAGGGTGAGAAACAGGCGTCTGGAAACAGAGGGGCAGAAACAGGAGTCTGGAAACAGAGGGGCAGAAACAGGAGTCTGGAAACAGAGGGCGAGAAACAGGAGTCTGGAAACAGAGGGGCAGAAACAGGAGGCTGGAAACAGAGGGGGAGAAACAGGAGTCTGGAAACAGAGGAGGAGAAACAGGAGTCTGGAAATAGAGGGGCAGAAACAGGAGTCTGGATACAGAGGGTGAGAAACAGGCGTCTGGAAACAGAGGGGCAGAAACAGGAGTCTGGAAACAGAGGGGCAGAAACAGGAGTCTGGAAACAGAGGGTGACAAACAGGAGTCTGGAAACAGAGGGGAAGAAACAGGAGTCTGGGAATAGAGGGGCAGAAACAGGAGTCTGGGAACAGAGGGGGAGAAACAGGAGGCTGGAAACAGAGGGGGAGAAACAGGAGTCTGGAAACTCAGGTTGAGAAACAGGAGTCTGGAAACAGAGGGTGAGAAACAGGAGTCTGGAAACAGAGGGGGAGCAACAGGAGTCTGGAAACAGAGGGTGAGAAACAGGAGTCTGGAAACTGAGGGGCAGAAACAGGAGTCTGAAAACAGAGGGGCAGAAACAGGAGGCTGGAAACAGAGGGGTAGAAACAGGAGTCTGGAAACAGATGGGGAGAAACAGGAGTCTGGAAATAGACTGGCAGAAACCGGAGTCTGGAAACAGAGGGTGAGAAACAGGAGTCTGGAAACAGAGGGGCAGAAACAGGAGTCTGGAAACAGAGGGCGAGAAACAGGAGCCTGGAAACAGAGGGGCAGAAACAGGAGTCTGGAAACAGAGGGCGAGAAACAGGAGGCTGGAAACAGAGGGGCAGAAACAGGAGGCTGGAAACAGAGGGGGAGAAACAGGAGTCTGGAAACAGAGGAGGAGAAACAGGAGTCTGGAAACAGAGGGGCAGAAACAGGAGGCTGGAAACAGAGGGCGAGAAACAGGAGGCTGGAAACAGAGGGGCAGAAACAGGAGGCTGGAAACAGAGGGTGAGAAACAGGAGTCTGGAAACTGAGGGGCAGAAACAGGAGTCTGGAAACAGAGGGGAGAAACAGGAGTCTGGAAACAGAGCGGGAGAAACAGGAGTCCGGAAACAGAGGGGGAGAAACAGGAGTCTGGAAACAGAGGGCGAGAAACAGGAGTCTGAAAACAGAAGGTGAGAAACTGGAGTCTGGAAACAGAGAGGCAGAAACAGGAGTCTGGAAACAGAGGGGCAGAAACAGGAGTCTGGAAACAGAGGGGGAGAAACAGGAGTCTGGAAACAGAGGGGGAGAAACAGGAGTCTGGAAACAGAGGTGGGGAAACAGGAGTCTGGAAACAGAGGGGCAGAAACAGGAGTCTGGAAACAGAGGGGGAGAAACTGGAGTCAGGAAACAGAGGGTGAGAAAGAGGAGGCTGGAAACAGAGGGGCAGAATCAGGAGGCTGGAAACAGAGGGGCAGAAACAGGAGTCTGGAAACAGAGAGGCAGAAACAGGAGTCTGGAAACAGAGGGGCAGAAACAGGAGTCTGGAAACAGAGGGGGAGAAACAGGAGTCTGGATACAGAGGGTGAGAAACAGGCGTCTGGAAACAGAGGGGCAGAAACAGGAGTCTGGAAACAGAGGGGGAGAAACAGGAGTCTGGAAACAGAGGGGCAGAAACAGTTGTCTGGATACAGAGGGTGAGAAACAGGAGTCTGGAAACAGAGGGGCAGAAACAGGAGTCTGGAAACAGAGGGCGAGAAACAGGAGGCTGGAAAAAGATGGGGAGAAACAGGAGTCTGGAAACTCAGGGTGAGAAACAGGAGTCTGGAAACAAAGGGGCAGAAACAGGAGTTTGGAAACGGAGGGGCAGAAACAGGAGTCTGGAAACGGAGGGGGAGAAACAGGATTCTGGAAACAGATGGTGAGAAACAGGAGTCTGGAAACAGAGGGTGAGAAACAGGAGTCTGGAGACAGAGGGGGAGAAACAGGAGCCAGGAAACAGAGGGTGAGAAACAGGAGTCTGGGAACAGAGGGGCAGAAACCGGAGTCTGGAAACAGAGGGGGAGAAACAGGAGTCTGGAAACAGAGGGGGAGAAACAGGAGTCTGGAAACAGAGGGTGAGAAACAGGAGTCTGGAAACAGAGGGGGAGAAGCAGGAGACTGGAAACAGAGGGAGAGAAACAGGAGGCAGGAAACAGAGGGGGAGAAACAGGAGTCTGGAAACAGAGGGGCAGAAACAGGACTCTGGAAACAGAGGGGCAGAAACAGGAGGCTGGAAACAGAGGGGCAGACACAGGTGACTGGAAACAGAGGGTGAGAAACAGGAGTCTGGAAACAGAGGGGCAAAAACAGGAGTCTAGAAACAGATGGGGAGAAACATGAGTCTGGAAACAGAGGGGGAGAAACAGGAGTCTGGAAACAGAGGGGGAGAATCAGGAGTCTGGAAACAGAGGTGGAGAAACAGGAGGCTGGAAACAGAGGGGCAGAAACAGGTGGCTGGAAACAGAGGGGTAGAAACAGGAGTCTGGAAACTGAGGGGCAGAAACAGGAGTCTGGAAACAGAGGGGGAGAAACTGGAGTCTGGAAACAGAGGTCGAGAAACAGGAGGCTGGAAACAGAGGGGCAGAAACAGGAGTCTGGAAACAGAGGGGGAGAAACTGGAGTCAGGAAACAGAGGGTGAGAAAGAGGAGGCTGGAAACAGAGGGGCAGAATCAGGAGGCTGGAAACAGAGGGGCAAAAACAGGAGACTGGAAACAGAGGGGCAGAAACAGGAGTCGGGAATCAGAGGGGGAGAAACAGGTGTCTGGAAACAGAGAGGCAGAAACAGGAGTCTGGAAACAGAGGGGCAGAAACAGGAGTCTGGAAACAGAGGGGGAGAAACTGGAGTCAGGAAACAGAGGGTGAGAAAGAGGAGGCTGGAAACAGAGGGGCGGAATCAGGAGGCTGGAAACAGAGGGGCAGAAACAGGAGACTGGAAACAGAGAGGCAGAAACAGGAGTCTGGAAACAGAGGGGCAGAAACAGGAGTCTGGAAACAGAGGGGGAGAAACAGGAGTCTGGATACAGAGGGTGAGAAACAGGCGTCTGGAAACAGAGGGGCAGAAACAGGAGTCTGGAAACAGAGGGGCAGAAACAGGAGTCTGGAAACAGAGGGTGACAAACAGGAGTCTGGAAACAGAGGGGCAGAAACAGGAGTCTGGGAATAGACGGGCAGAAACAGGAGTCTGGGAACAGAGGGGGAGAAACAGGAGGCTGGAAACAGAGGGGGAGAAACAGGAGTCTGGAAACTCAGGGTGAGAAACAGGAGTCTGGAAACAGAGGGTGAGAAACAGGAGTCTGGAAACAGAGGGGGAGAAGCAGGAGACTGGAAACAGAGGGGGAGAAACAGGAGGCAGGAAACAGAGGGGGAGAAACAGGGGTCTGGAAACAGAGGGGCAGAAACAGGACTCTGGAAACAGAGGGGCAGAAACAGGAGGCTGGAAACAGAGGGGCAGAAACAGGTGACTGGAAACAGAGGGTGAGAAACAGGAGTCTGGAAACAGAGGGGCAAAAACAGGAGTCTAGAAACAGATGGGGAGAAACATGAGTCTGGAAACAGAGGGGGAGAAACAGGAGTCTGGAAACAGAGGGGGAGAATCAGGAGTCTGGAAACAGAGGTGGAGAAACAGGAGGCTGGAAACAGAGGGTCAGAAACAGGTGGCTGGAAACAGAGGGGTAGAAACAGGAGTCTGGAAACAGAGGGGCAGAAACAGGAGTCTGGAAACAGAGCGGGAGAAACTGGAGTCTGGAAACAGAGGTCGAGAAACAGGAGGCTGGAAACAGAGGGGCAGAACAAGGAGGCTGGAAACAGAGGGGCAGAAACAGGAGACTGGAAACAGAGGGTGAGAAACAGGAGTCTGGAAACAGAGGGGGAGAAACAGGAGTCTGGAAACAGAGGGGCAAAAACATGTGTCAGGAAACAGAGGGGGAGAAACAGGAGGCTGGAAACAGAGGGGCAGGGACAGGAGTCAGGAAAGAGAGGGGCGGAAACAGGACTCTGGAAACAAAGGGGCAGAAACAGGAGGCTGGAAACAGAGGGGCTGAAACAGGTGACTGGAAACAGAGGGTGAGAAACAGGAGTCTGGAAACAGAGGGGGAGAAACAGGAGGCTGGAAACAGAGGGGCAGAAACAAGAGTCTGGAAACTGAGAGGCAGAATCAGGAGTCTGGAAACAGAGGGGCAGAAACAGGAGTCTGGAAACAGAGGGGGAGAAACAGGAGTCTGGAAACTGAGGGTGAGAAACAGGCGTCTGGAAACAGAGGGGCAGAAACAGGAGTCTGGAAACAGAGGAGCAGAAACAGGAGTCTGGAAACAGAGGGTGAGAAACAGGAGTCTGGAAACAGAGAGGCTGAAACAGGAGTCTGGAAACAGAGGGGCAGAAACAGGAGTCTGGAAACAGAGGGGGAGAAACTGGAGTCAGGAAACAGAGGGTGAGAAAGAGGAGGCTGGAAACAGAGGGGCAGAATCAGTAGGCTGGAAACAGAGGGGCAAAAACAGGAGACTGGAACCAGAGGGGCAGAAACAGGAGTCGGGAATCAGAGGGGGAGAAACAGGTGTCTGGAAACAGAGAGGCAGAAACAGGAGTCTGGAAACAGAGGGGCAGAAACAGGAGTCTGGAAACAGAGGGGGAGAAACTGGAGTCAGGAAACAGAGGGTGAGAAAGAGGAGGCTGGAAACAGAGGGGCAGAATCAGGAGGCTGGAAACAGAGGGGCAGAAACAGGAGACTGGAAACAGAGAGGCAGAAACAGGAGTCTGGAAACAGAGGGGCAGAAACAGGAGTCTGGAAACAGAGGGGGAGAAACAGGAGTCTGGATACAGAGGGTGAGAAACAGGCGTCTGGAAACAGAGGGGCAGAAACAGGAGTCTGGAAACAGAGGGGCAGAAACAGGAGTCTGGAAACAGAGGGCGAGAAACAGGAGGCTGGAAACAGAGGGGCAGAAACAGGAGGCTGGAAACAGAGGGGGAGAAACAGGAGTCTGGAAACAGAGGAGGAGAAACAGGAGTCTGGAAATAGAGGGGCAGAAACAGGAGTCTGGATACAGAGGGTGAGAAACAGGCGTCTGGAAACAGAGGGGCAGAAACAGGAGTCTGGAAACAGAGGGGCAGAAACAGGAGTCTGGAAACAGAGGGTGACAAACAGGAGTCTGGAAACAGAGGGGCAGAAACAGGAGTCTGGGAATAGAGGGGCAGAAACAGGAGTCTGGGAACAGAGGGGGAGAAACAGGAGGCTGGAAACAGAGGGGGAGAAACAGGAGTCTGGAAACTCAGGTTGAGAAACAGGAGTCTGGAAACAGAGGGTGAGAAACAGGAGTCTGGAAACAGAGGGGGAGCAACAGGAGTCTGGAAACAGAGGGTGAGAAACAGGAGTCTGGAAACTGAGGGGCAGAAACAGGAGTCTGAAAACAGAGGGGCAGAAACAGGAGGCTGGAAACAGAGGGGTAGAAACAGGAGTCTGGAAACAGAGGGTGAGAAACAGGAGTCTGGAAACAGAGGGGCAGAAACAGGAGTCTGGAAACAGAGGGCGAGAAACAGGAGCCTGGAAACAGAGGGGCAGAAACAGGAGTCTGGAAACAGAGGGCGAGAAACAGGAGGCTGGAAACAGAGGGGCAGAAACAGGAGGCTGGAAACAGAGGGGGAGAAACAGGAGTCTGGAAACAGAGGAGGAGAAACAGGAGTCTGGAAACAGAGGGGCAGAAACAGGAGGCTGGAAACAGAGGGCGAGAAACAGGAGGCTGGAAACAGAGGGGAAGAAACAGGAGGCTGGAAACAGAGGGTGAGAAACAGGAGTCTGGAAACTGAGGGGCAGAAACAGGAGTCTGGAAACAGAGGGGAGAAACAGGAGTCTGGAAACAGAGCGGGAGAAACAGGAGTCCGGAAACAGAGGGGGAGAAACAGGAGTCTGGAAACAGAGGGCGAGAAACAGGAGGCTGGAAACAGAGGGGCGGAAACAGGAGTCTGAAAACAGAAGGTGAGAAACTGGAGTCTGGAAACAGAGAGGCAGAAACAGGAGTCTGGAAACAGAGGGGCAGAAACAGGAGTCTGGAAACAGAGGGGGAGAAACAGGAGTCTGGAAACAGAGGGGGAGAAACAGGAGTCTGGAAACAGAGGTGGGGAAACAGGAGTCTGGAAACAGAGGGGCAGAAACAGGAGTCTGGAAACAGAGGGGGAGAAACTGGAGTCAGGAAACAGAGGGTGAGAAAGAGGAGGCTGGAAACAGAGGGGCAGAATCAGGAGGCTGGAAACAGAGGGGCAGAAACAGGAGTCTGGAAACAGTGAGGCAGAAACAGGAGTCTGGAAACAGAGGGGCAGAAACAGGAGTCTGGAAACAGAGGGGGAGAAACAGGAGTCTGGATACAGAGGGTAAGAAACAGGCGTCTGGAAACAGAGGGGCAGAAACAGGAGTCTGGAAACAGAGGGGGAGAAACAGGAGTCTGGAAACAGAGGGGCAGAAACAGTTGTCTGGATACAGAGGGTGAGAAACAGGAGTCTGGAAACAGAGGGGCAGAAACAGGAGTCTGGAAACAGAGGGCGAGAAACAGGAGGCTGGAAAAAGAGGGGGAGAAACAGGAGTCTGGAAACTCAGGGTGAGAAACAGGAGTCTGGAAACAGAGGGGCAGAAACAGGAGTTTGGAAACGGAGGGGCAGAAACAGGAGTCTGGAAACGGAGGGGGAGAAACAGGATTCTGGAAACAGATGGTGAGAAACAGGAGTCTGGAAACAGAGGGTGAGAAACAGGAGTCTGGAGACAGAGGGGGAGAAACAGGAGCCAGGAAACAGAGGGTGAGAAACAGGAGTCTGGGAACAGAGGGGCAGAAACCGGAGTCTGGAAACAGAGGGGGAGAAACAGGAGTCTGGAAACAGAGGGGGAGAAACAGGAGGCTGGAAACAGAGGGTGAGAAACAGGAGTCTGGAAACAGAGGGGGAGAAGCAGGAGACTGGAAACAGAGGGGGAGAAACAGGAGGCAGGAAACAGAGAGGGAGAAACAGGAGTCTGGAAACAGAGGGGCAGAAACAGGACTCTGGAAACAGAGGGGCAGAAACAGGAGGCTGGAAACAGAGGGGCAGAAACAGGTGACTGGAAACAGAGTGTGAGAAACAGGAGTCTGGAAACAGAGGGGCAAAAACAGGAGTCTAGAAACAGATGGGGAGAAACATGAGTCTGGAAACAGAGGGGGAGAAACAGGAGTCTGGAAACAGAGGGGGAGAATCAGGAGTCTGGAAACAGAGGTGGAGAAACAGGAGGCTGGAAACAGAGGGGCAGAAACAGGTGGCTGGAAACAGAGGGGTAGAAACAGGAGTCTGGAAACTGAGGGGCAGAAACAGGAGTCTGGAAACAGAGGGGGAGAAACTGGAGTCTGGAAACAGAGGTCGAGAAACAGGAGGCTGGAAACATTGGGGCAGAACAAGGAGGCTGGAAACAGAGGGGCAGAAACAGGAGACTGGAAACAGAGGGTGAGAAACAGGAGTCTGGAAACAGAGGGGGAGAAACAGTAGTCTGGAAACAGAGGGCGAGAAACAGAAGTCTGGAAACAGACGGGCAGAAACAGGAGTTTGAAAACAGAGGGGGAAAAACAGGAGTCTGGATACAGAGGGGGAGAAACAGGAGTCTGGAAACAGAGGGGGAGAAACAGGAGTCTGGAAACAGAGGGGCAAAAACAGGAGTCTGGAAACAGAGGGGGAGAAACAGGAGGCTGGAAAGATGGGGCAGAAACAGGAAGCTGGAAACAGAGGGGCAGAAACAGGAGTCTGGAAACAGTGGGGCAGAAACAGGAGTCTGGAAACAGAGGGGCAGAAACAGGTGTCTGGAAAAAGAGGGCGAGTAACAGGAGGCTGGAAACAGAGGGGCAGAATCAGGAGACTGGAAGCAGAGGGGCAGAAACAGGAGACTGGAAACAGAGGGGGGGAAACAGGATTCTGGAAACAGAGGGGGAGAAACAGGAGTCTGGAAACAGAGGGGGAAAAACAGGAGTCTGGAAACAGAAGGGGAGAAACAGGAATCTGGAAACAGATGGGGAGAAACAGGAGTCTGGAAACAGAGGGTGAGAATCAGGAGACTGGAAACAGAGGGGCAGAAACAGGAGCCTGGAAACAAAGGGGCAGAAACCGGAGACTGGAAACAGAGGCGAAGAAACAGGAGTCTGGAAACAGAGGGGCAGAAACAGGAGTCTGGAAACAGAGGGGGAGAAACAGGAGTCCGGAAACAGAGGTGGGGAAACAGGAGTCTGGAAACAGAGGGGCAGAAACAGGAGTCTGAAAACTGAGGAGGAGAAACAGTAGTCTGGAAACTGAGGGGGAGGAACAGGAGGCTGCAAACAGAGGAGGAGAAACAGGAGGCTGGAAACAGAGGGGCAGAAACAGGAGTCTGAAAACAGTGGAGGAGAAACAGGAGGCTGGAAACAGAGGGGCAGAAACAGGAGGCTGGAAACAGAGGGGGAGAAACAGGAGTCTGGAAACAGAGGGGCAGAAACAGGAGTTTGGAAACAGAGAGGCAGAAAGAGGAGGCTGGAAACAGAGGGGCAGAAAGAGGAGTCTGGAAACAGAGGGGCAGAAACAGGAGTCTGGAAACAGAGGGGGAGAAACAGGAGTCTGGAAGCAGAGGGAGAGAAACAGGAGGCTGGAAACAGAGTGGCAGAAACAGGAGGCTGGAAATAGAGGGGCAGAAACAGGAGACTGGAAACAGAGGGTGAGAAACAGGAGTCTGGAAACAGAGGGGCAGAAACAGGAGTCTGGAAACAGAGGGGGAGAAACAGGAGTCTGGAAACAGAGTGGCAGAAACAGGAGTCTGGAAACAGAGGGGGAGAAACAGGAGTCTGGAAACAGAGGGGCAGAAACAGGTGTCTGGAAAAAGAGGGCGAGTAACAGGAGGCTGGAAACAGAGGGGCAGAATCAGGAGACTGGAAGCAGAGGGGCAGAAACAGGAGACTGGAAACAGAGGGGGGGAAACAGGATTCTGGAAACAGAGGGGGAGAAACAGGAGTCTGGAAACAGAGGGGGAGAAACAGGAGTCTGGAAACAGAAGGGGAGAAACAGGAATCTGGAAACAGAGGGGGAGAAACAGGAGTCTGGAAACAGAGGGAGAGAAACAGGAGGCTGGAAACAGAGGGGCAGAAACAGGAGTCTGGAAACAGAGGGGCAGAAACAGGAGACTGGAAACAGAGGGTGAGAAACAGGATTCTGGAAACAGAGGGGGAGAAATAGGAGTCTGGAAACAGAGGGGGAGAAACAGGAGTCTGGAAACAGAGGGGCAGAAACAGGAGTCTGGAAACAGAGGGGGAGAAACAGGAGTCTGGAAACAGTGGGGGAGAAACAGGAGGCTGGAAAGAGGGGGCAGAAACAGGAGGCTGGAAACAGAGGGGCAGAAACAGGAGTCTGGAAACAGTGGGGCAGAAACAGGAGTCTGGAAACAGAGGGGCAGAAACAGGAGTCTGGAAAAAAGGGCGAGAAACAGGAGGCTGGAAACAGAGGGGCAGAATCAGGAGACTGGAAACAGAGGGGCAGAAACAGGTGTGTGGAAACAGAGGGGCAGAAACAGGTGTCTGGAAACAGAGGGGGAGAAACAGGAGTCTGGAAACAGAGGGGGAGAAACAGGAGTCTGGAAACAGATGGGGAGAAACAGGAGTCTGGAAACAGAGGATGAGAAGCAGGAGACTGGAAACAGAGGGGGAGAAACAGGAGTCTGGAAACAGAGGGTGAGAAACAGGCGTCTGGAAACAGAGGGGCAGAAACAGGAGCCTGGAAACAGAGGGGCAGAAACAGGAGTCTGGAAACAGAGGGGCAGAAACAGGAGACTGGAAACAGAGGGGCAGAATCAGGAGTCTGGAAACAGAGGGGGAGAAACAGGAGTCTGGAAACAGAGGGAGAGAATCAGGAGGCGGGAAACAGAGGGGCAGAAACAGGAGGATGGAAACAGAGGGGGAGAAACAGGAGACTGGAAACAGAGGGTGAGAAACAGGAGTCTGGAAACAGAGGGGCAGAAACAGGAGTCTGGAAACAGAGGGGGAGAAACAGGAGTCTGGAAACAGAGCTGCAGAAACAGGAGTCTGAAAACAGAGGGGGAGAAACTGGAGACTGGAAACAGAGGGGGAGAATCAGCGGGCTGGAAACAGAGGGGCAGAAACAGGAGGATGGAAACAGAGGGGGAGACACTGGAGTCTGGAAACAGAAGGGCAGAAACAGGAGTCTGGAAACAGAGGGGGAGAAACAGGAGTCTGGAAACAGAGGGAGAGAAACAGGAGGCTGGAAACTGAGGGGCAGAAAGAGGAGGCTGGAAACAGAGGGGCAGAAACAGGAGACTGGAAAGAGAGGGTGAGAAACAGGAGTCTGGAAACAGAGGGGGAGAAATAGGAGTCTGGAAACAGAGGGGGAGAAACAGGAGTCTGGAAACAGAGGGGCAGAAACAGGAGTCTGGAAACAGAGGGGCAGAAACAGGAGTCTGGAAACAGAGGGGGAGAAACAGGAGTCTGGAAACAGAGTGGGAGAAACAGGAGGCTGGAAAGAGGGGGCAGAAACAGGAGGCTGGAAACAGAGGGGCAGAAACAGCAGTCTGGAAACAGTGGGGCAGAAACAGGAGCCTGGAAACAGAGGGGCAGAAACAGGAGTCTGGAAAAAGAGGGCGAGTAACTGGAGGCTGGAAACAGAGGGGCAGAATCAGGAGACCTGAAACAGAGGGGCAGAAACAGGAGACTGGAAACAGAGGTGGGGAAACAGGAGTCTGGAAACAGAGGGGGAGAAACAAGAGTCTGGAAACAGAGGGGGAGAAACAGGAGTCTGGAAACAGAAGGGGAGAAACAGGAATCTGGAAACAGATGGGGAGAAACAGGAGTCTGGAAACAGAGGGTGAGAATCAGGAGACTGGAAACAGAGGGGCAGAAACAGGAGCCTGGAAACAAAGGGGCAGAAACCGGAGTCTGGAAACAGAGGCGAAGAAACAGGAGTCTGGAAACAGAGGGGCAGAAACAGGAGTCTGGAAACAGAGGGGGAGAAACAGGAGTCTGGAAACATAGAGGCAGAAACAGGAGTCTCGAAACAGAGGGTGAGAAACTGGAGTCAGGAAACAGAGGGTGAGAAAGAGGAGGCTGGAAACAGAGGGACAGAAACAGGAGTCTGGAAACAGAGGGGGAGAAACAGGAGGCTGGAAACAGAGGGGGAGAAACAGGAGGCTGGAAACAGAGGGGCAGAAACAGGAGTCTGGAAACAGAGGGGGAGAAACAGGAGTCTGGAAACAGAGGGTGAGAAACAGGCGTCTGGAAACAGAGGGGCAGAAACAGGAGTCTGGAAACAGAGGGGCAGAAACAGGAGTCTGGAAACAGAGGGGGAGAAACAGGAGTCTGGAAACAGAGGGAGAGAAACAGGAGTCTGGAAACAGATGGGGAGAAACAGGAGTCCGGAAACAGAGGTGGGGAAACAGGAGTCTGGAAACAGAGGGGCAGAAACAGGAGTATGGAAGCAGAGGCGAAGAAACAGGAGTTTGGAAACAGAGGGGCAGAAACAGGAGTCTGGAAACAGAGGGGCAGAAACAGGAGTCTGGAAACAGAGGGGCAGAAACAGGAGTCTGGAAACAGAGGGGGAGAAACAGGAGTCTGGAAACAGAGTGGGAGAAACAGGAGGCTGGAAAGAGGGGGCAGAAACAGGAGGCTGGAAACAGAGGGGCAGAAACAGCAGTCTGGAAACAGTGGGGCAGAAACAGGAGCCTGGAAACAGAGGGGCAGAAACAGGAGTCTGGAAAAAGAGGGCGAGTAACTGGAGGCTGGAAACAGAGGGGCAGAATCAGGAGACCTGAAACAGAGGGGCAGAAACAGGAGACTGGAAACAGAGGTGGGGAAACAGGAGTCTGGAAACAGAGGGGGAGAAACAAGAGTCTGGAAACAGAGGGGGAGAAACAGGAGTCTGGAAACAGAAGGGGAGAAACAGGAATCTGGAAACAGATGGGGAGAAACAGGAGTCTGGAAACAGAGGGTGAGAATCAGGAGACTGGAAACAGAGGGGCAGAAACAGGAGCCTGGAAACAAAGGGGCAGAAACCGGAGTCTGGAAACAGAGGCGAAGAAACAGGAGTCTGGAAACAGAGGGGCAGAAACAGGAGTCTGGAAACAGAGGGGGAGAAACAGGAGTCTGGAAACATAGAGGCAGAAACAGGAGTCTCGAAACAGAGGGTGAGAAACTGGAGTCAGGAAACAGAGGGTGAGAAAGAGGAGGCTGGAAACAGAGGGACAGAAACAGGAGTCTGGAAACAGAGGGGGAGAAACAGGAGGCTGGAAACAGAGGGGGAGAAACAGGAGGCTGGAAACAGAGGGGCAGAAACAGGAGTCTGGAAACAGAGGGGGAGAAACAGGAGTCTGGAAACAGAGGGTGAGAAACAGGCGTCTGGAAACAGAGGGGCAGAAACAGGAGTCTGGAAACAGAGGGGCAGAAACAGGAGTCTGGAAACAGAGGGGGAGAAACAGGAGTCTGGAAACAGAGGGAGAGAAACAGGAGTCTGGAAACAGATGGGGAGAAACAGGAGTCCGGAAACAGAGGTGGGGAAACAGGAGTCTGGAAACAGAGGGGCAGAAACAGGAGTATGGAAGCAGAGGCGAAGAAACAGGAGTTTGGAAACAGAGGGGCAGAAACAGGAGGCTGGAAACAGTGGGTGAGAAACAGGAGTCTGGAAACAGAGTGGCAGAAACAGGAGTCTCGAAACAGAGTGGGAGAAACATGAGTCTGGAAACAGAGAGGCAGAAACAGGAGGCTGGAAACAGTGGGTGAGAAACAGGAGTCTGGAAACAGAGAGGCAGAAACAGGAGTCTGGAAACAGAGGGGGAGAAACAGGAGGCTGGAAACAGAGGGGGAGAAACAGGATGCTGGAAACAGAGGGGCAGAAACAGGAGTCTGGAAACAGAGGGGGAGAAACAGGAGTCTGGAAACAGAGGGTGAGAAACAGGAGTCTGGAAACAGAGGAGCAGAAACAGGAGTCTGGAAACAGAGGGGCAGAAACAGGAGTCTGGAAACAGAGGGGGAGAAACAGGAGGCTGGAAAAAGAGGGCGAGAAACAGGAGGCTGGAAACAGAGGGGCAGAATCAGGAGAGTGGAAACAGAGGGGCAGAAACAGCAGACTGGAAACAGAGGGGGGGAAACAGGAGTCTGGAAACAGAGGGGGAGAAACAGGAGTCTGGAAACAGAGGGGGAGAAACAGGAGTCTGGAAACAGAAGGGGAGAAACAGGAGCCTGGAAACAGATGGGGAGAAACAGGAGTCTGGAAACAGAGGGTGAGAAACAGGAGACTGGAAACAGAGGGAGAGAAAGAGGAGGCTGGAAACAGAGGGGCAGATTCAGGAGACTGGAAACAGAGGGGCAGAAACAGGAGTCTGGAAACAGAGAGGCAGAAACAGGAGGCTGGAAATAGTGGGTGAGAAACAGGAGTCTGGAAACAGAGAGGCAGAAACAGGAGTCTGGAAACAGACGGGGAGAAACAGGAGACTGGAAACAGAGGGGGAGAAACAGGAGGCTGGAAACAGAGGGGCAGAAACAGGAGTCTGGAAACAGTGGGGCAGAAACAGGAGTCTGGAAACAGAGGGGCAGAAACAGGAGTCTGGAAAAAGAGTGCGAGAAACAGGAGGCTGGAAACAGAGGGGCAGAATCAGGAGACTGGAAACAGAGGGGCAGAAACAGCAGACTGGAAACAGAGGGGGGGAAACAGGAGTCTGGAAACAGAGGGGGAGAAACAGGAGTCTGGAAACAGAGGGGGAGAATCAGGAGACTGGAAACAGAAGGGGAGAAACAGGAGTCTGGAAACAGATGCGGAGAAACAGGAGTCTGGAAGCAGAGAGTGAGAAACAGGAGACTGGAAACAGAGGGTGAGAAAGAGGAGGCTGGAAACAGAGGGGCAGATTCAGGAGACTGGAAACAGAGGGGCTGAAACAGGAGTCTGGAAACAGAGGGGCAGAAACAGGAGTCTGGAAACAGAGGGGCAGAAACAGGAGACTGGAAACAGAGGGGCAGAAACAGGAGTCTGGAAACAGAGGGGGAGAAACAGGAGTCTGGAAACAGAGGGAGAGAATCAGGAGGCGGGAAACAGAGGGGCAGAAACAGGAGGATGGAAACAGAGGGGGAGAAACAGGAGACTGGAAACAGAGGGTGAGAAACAGGAGTCTGGAAACAGAGGGGCAGAAACAGGAGTCTGGAAACAGAGGGGGAGAAACAGGAGTCTGGAAACAGAGCTGCAGAAACAGGAGTCTGAAAACAGAGGGGGAGAAACTGGAGACTGGAAACAGAGGGGGAGAATCAGCGGGCTGGAAACAGAGGGGCAGAAACAGGAGGCTGGAAACAGAGGGGGAGACACTGGAGTCTGGAAACAGAAGGGCAGAAACAGGAGTCTGGAAACAGAGGGGGAGAAACAGGAGTCTGGAAACAGAGGGAGAGAAACAGGAGGCTGGAAACTGAGGGGCAGAAAGAGGAGGCTGGAAACAGAGGGGCAGAAACAGGAGACTGGAAAGAGAGGGTGAGAAACAGGAGTCTGGAAACAGAGGGGGAGAAATAGGAGTCTGGAAACAGAGGGGGAGAAACAGGAGTCTGGAAACAGAGGGGCAGAAACAGGAGTCTGGAAACAGAGGGGCAGAAACAGGAGTCTGGAAACAGAGGGGGAGAAACAGGAGTCTGGAAACAGAGTGGGAGAAACAGGAGGCTGGAAAGAGGGGGCAGAAACAGGAGGCTGGAAACAGAGGGGCAGAAACAGCAGTCTGGAAACAGTGGGGCAGATACAGGAGCCTGGAAACAGAGGGGCAGAAACAGGAGTCTGGAAAAAGAGGGCGAGTAACTGGAGGCTGGAAACAGAGGGGCAGAATCAGGAGACCTGAAACAGAGGGGCAGAAACAGGAGACTGGAAACAGAGGTGGGGAAACAGGAGTCTGGAAACAGAGGGGGAGAAACAAGAGTCTGGAAACAGAGGGGGAGAAACAGGAGTCTGGAAACAGAAGGGGAGAAACAGGAGTCTGGAAACAGAGGGGCAGAAACAGGAGTCTGGAAACAGAGGGGGAGAAACAGGAGTCTGGAAACATAGAGGCAGAAACAGGAGTCTCGAAACAGAGGGTGAGAAACTGGAGTCAGGAAACAGAGGGTGAGAAAGAGGAGGCTGGAAACAGAGGGACAGAAACAGGAGTCTGGAAACAGAGGGGGAGAAACAGGAGGCTGGAAACAGAGGGGGAGAAACAGGAGGCTGGAAACAGAGGGGCAGAAACAGGAGTCTGGAAACAGAGGGGGAGAAACAGGAGTCTGGAAACAGAGGGTGAGAAACAGGCGTCTGGAAACAGAGGGGCAGAAACAGGAGTCTGGAAACAGAGGGGCAGAAACAGGAGTCTGGAAACAGAGGGGGAGAAACAGGAGTCTGGAAACAGAGGGAGAGAAACAGGAGTCTGGAAACAGATGGGGAGAAACAGGAGTCCGGAAACAGAGGTGGGGAAACAGGAGTCTGGAAACAGAGGGGCAGAAACAGGAGTATGGAAGCAGAGGCGAAGAAACAGGAGTTTGGAAACAGAGGGGCAGAAACAGGAGGCTGGAAACAGTGGGTGAGAAACAGGAGTCTGGAAACAGAGTGGCAGAAACAGGAGTCTCGAAACAGAGTGGGAGAAACATGAGTCTGGAAACAGAGAGGCAGAAACAGGAGGCTGGAAACAGTGGGTGAGAAACAGGAGTCTGGAAACAGAGAGGCAGAAACAGGAGTCTGGAAACAGAGGGGGAGAAACAGGAGGCTGGAAACAGAGGGGGAGAAACAGGATGCTGGAAACAGAGGGGCAGAAACAGGAGTCTGGAAACAGAGGGGGAGAAACAGGAGTCTGGAAACAGAGGGTGAGAAACAGGAGTCTGGAAACAGAGGAGCAGAAACAGGAGTCTGGAAACAGAGGGGCAGAAACAGGAGTCTGGAAACAGAGGGGGAGAAACAGGAGGCTGGAAAAAGAGGGCGAGAAACAGGAGGCTGGAAACAGAGGGGCCGAATCAGGAGAGTGGAAACAGAGGGGCAGAAACAGCAGACTGGAAACAGAGGGGGGGAAACAGGAGTCTGGAAACAGAGGGGGAGAAACAGGAGTCTGGAAACAGAGGGGGAGAAACAGGAGTCTGGAAACAGAAGGGGAGAAACAGGAGCCTGGAAACAGATGGGGAGAAACAGGAGTCTGGAAACAGAGGGTGAGAAACAGGAGACTGGAAACAGAGGGAGAGAAAGAGGAGGCTGGAAACAGAGGGGCAGATTCAGGAGACTGGAAACAGAGGGGCAGAAACAGGAGTCTGGAAACAGAGAGGCAGAAACAGGAGGCTGGAAATAGTGGGTGAGAAACAGGAGTCTGGAAACAGAGAGGCAGAAACAGGAGTCTGGAAACAGACGGGGAGAAACAGGAGACTGGAAACAGAGGGGGAGAAACAGGAGGCTGGAAACAGAGGGGCAGAAACAGGAGTCTGGAAACAGTGGGGCAGAAACAGGAGTCTGGAAACAGAGGGGCAGAAACAGGAGTCTGGAAAAAGAGTGCGAGAAACAGGAGGCTGGAAACAGAGGGGCAGAATCAGGAGACTGGAAACAGAGGGGCAGAAACAGCAGACTGGAAACAGAGGGGGGGAAACAGGAGTCTGGAAACAGAGGGGGAGAAACAGGAGTCTGGAAACAGAGGGGGAGAAACAGGAGTCTGGAAACAGAAGGGGAGAAACAGGAGTCTGGAAACAGATGCGGAGAAACAGGAGTCTGGAAGCAGAGAGTGAGAAACAGGAGACTGGAAACAGAGGGTGAGAAAGAGGAGGCTGGAAACAGAGGGGCAGATTCAGGAGACTGGAAACAGAGGGGCTGAAACAGGAGTCTGGAAACAGAGGGTGAGAAACAGATGTCTGGAAACAGAGAGGCAGAAACAGGAGTCTGGAAACAGAGGGGCAGAAACAGGAGTCTAGAAACAGAGGGTGAGAAACAGGAGTCTGGAAACAGAGCGGCAGAAACAGGAGCCTGGAAACAAAGGGGCAGAAACCGGAGTATGGAAACAGAGGCGAAGAAACCGGAGTTTGGAAACAGAGGGGCAGAATCAGGAGGCTGGAAACAGTGGGTGAGAAGCAGGAGTCTGGAAACAGAGAGGCAGAAACAGGAGTCTCGAAACAGAGGGGGAGAAACAGGAGTCTGGAAACAGAGAGGCAGAAACAGGAGTCTCGAAACAGAGGGGGAGAAACAGGAGTCTGGAAACAGAGAGGCAGAAACAGGAGGCTGGAAACAGTGGGTGAGAAACAGGAGTCTGGAAACAGAGAGGCAGAAACAGGAGTCTGGAAACAGAGGGGGAGAAACAGGAGGCTGGAAACAGAGGGGGAGAAACAGGAGGCTGGAAACAGAGGGGCAGAAACAGGAGTCTGGAAACAGATGGGGAGAAACAGGAGTCTGGAAACAGAGAGTGAGAAACAGGCGTCTGGAAACTGAGGGGCAGAAACAGGAGTCTAGAAACAGAGGGGCAGAAACAGGAGTCTGGAAACAGAGGGGGAGAAACAGGAGTCTGGAAACAGAGGGAGAGAAACAGGAGTCTGGAAACAGATGGGGAGAAACAGGAGTCCGGAAACAGAGGTGGGGAAACAGGAGTCTGGAAACAGTGGGGCAGAAAGAGGAGGCTGGAAACAGAGGGGCACAAACAGGAGTCTGGAAATAGAGGGGCAGAAACAGGAGTCTGGAAACAGAGGGGGAGAAACAGGAGTCTGGAAACAGAGGGAGAGAAACAGGAGGCTGGAAACAGAGCGGCAGAAAAAGGAGGCTGGAAACAGAGGGGCAGTAGCAGGAGACTGGAAACAGAGGGTGAGAAACAGGAGTCTGGAAACAGAGGGGGGAAACAGGAGTCTGGAAACAGAGGGGGAGAAACAGGAGTCTGGAAACAGAGGGGGAGAAACAGGAGTCTGGAAACAGAAGGGGAGAAACAGGAGTTTGGAAACAGATGCGGAGAAACAGGAGTCTGGAAACAGAGGGTGAGAAACAGGAGACTGGAAACAGAGGGTGAGAAAGAGGAGGCTGGAAACAGAGGGGCAGATTCAGGAGTCTGGAAACAGAGGGTGACAAACAGGAGTCTGGAAACAGAGGGGCAGAAACAGGAGTCTGGAAACAGAGGGTGAGAAACAGGAGTCTGGAAACAGAGAGGCAGAAACAGTAGTCTGGAAGCAGAGGGTGAGAAACAGGAGAGTGGAAACAGAGGGTGAGAAAGAGGAGGCTGGAAACAGAGGGGCAGATTCAGGAGACTGGAAACAGAGGGGCAGAAACAGGAGTCTGGAAACAGAGGGTGAGAAACAGGAGTCTGGAAACAGAGAGGCAGAAACAGGAGTCTGGAAACAGAGGGGCAGAAACAGTAGTGTGGAAACAGGGGGGCAGAAACAGCAGTCTAGAAACAGAGGGTGAGAAACAGGAGTCTGGAAACAGAGGGGCAGAAACAGCAGTCTGGAAACAGAGGGGCAGAAACAGGAGTCTAGAAACAGAGGGTGAGAAACAGGAGTCTGGAAACAGAGCGGCAGAAACAGGAGACTGGAAACAAAGGGGCAGAAACCGGAGTATGGAAACAGAGGCGAAGAAACAGGAGTTTGGAAACAGAGGGGCAGAAACAGGAGGCTGGAAACAGTGGGTGAGAAACAGGAGTCTGGAAACAGAGAGGCAGAAACAGGAGTCTCGAAACAGAGGGGGAGAAACAGGAGTCTGGAAACAGAGAGGCAGAAACAGGAGTCTGGAAGCAGAGGGGGAGAAACAGGAGGCTGGAAACAGAGGGGGAGAAACAGGAGGCTGGAAACAGAGGGGCAGAAACAGGAGTCTGGTAACAGCCGGGGAGAAACAGGAGTCTGGAAACAGAGGGTGAGAAACAGGCGTCTGGAAACAGAGGGGCAGAAACAGGAGTCTGGAAACAGAGGGGCAGAAACAGGAGTCTGGAAACAAAGGGGGAGAAACAGGAGGCTGGAAAAAGAGGGCGAGAAACAGGAGGCTGGAAACAGAGGAGGAGAAACAGGAGTCTGGAAACTGAGGGGGAGAAACAGGAGGCTGGAAACAGAGGAGGAGAAACAGGAGTCTGGAAACAGAGGGGCAGAAACAGGAGTCTGAAAACAGAGGAGGAGAAACAGGAGGCTGGAAACAGAGGGGCAGAAACAGGAGGCTGGAAACAGAGGGGGAGAAACAGGAGTCTGGAAACAGAGGGGCAGAAACAGGAGGCTGGAAATAGAGAGGCAGAAAGAGGAGGCTGGAAACGGAGGGGCAGAAACAGGAGTCTGGAAACAGAGGGGCAGAAACAGGAGTCTGGAAACAGAGGGGGAGAAACAGGAGTCTGGAAACAGAGGGAGAGAAACAGGAGGCCGGAAACAGAGCGGCAGAAACAGGAGGCTGGAAACAGAGGGGCAGAAGCAGGAGACTGGAAACAGAGGGTGAGAAACAGAAGTCTGGAAACAGAGGGGGGGAAACAGGAGTCTGGAAACAGAGGGGGAGAAACAGGAGTCTGGAAACAGAGGGGGAGAAACTGGAGCCTGGAAACAGAAGGGGAGAAACAGGAGTCTGGAAACAGATGCGGAGAAACTGGAGTCTGGAAACAGAGGGTGAGAAACAGGAGACTGGAAACAGAGGGTGAGAAAGAGGAGGCTGGAAACAGAGGGTCAGATTCAGGAGTCTGGAAACAGAGGGTGACAAACAGGAGTCTGGAAACAGAGGGGCAGAAACAGGCGTCTGGAAACAGAGGGTGAGAAACAGGAGTCTGGAAACAGAGAGGCAGAAACAGGAGTCTGGAAACAGAGGGGCAGAAAAAGTAGTGTGGAAACAGGGGGGCAGAAACAGCAGTCTGGAAACAGAGGGTGAGAAACAGGAGTCTGGAAACAGAGGGGCAGAAACAGCAGTCTGGAAACAGAGGGGCAGAAACAGGAGTCTAGAAACAGAGGGTGAGAAACAGGAGTCTGGAAACAGAGCGGCAGAAACAGGAGCCTGGAAACAAAGGGGCAGAAACCGGAGTATGGAAACAGAGGCGAAGACACAGGAGTTTGGAAACAGAGGGGCAGAAACAGGAGGCTGGAAACAGTGGGTGAGAAACAGGAGTCTGGAAACAGAGAGGCAGAAACAGGAGTCTCGAAACAGAGGGGGAGAAACATGAGTCTGGAAACAGAGAGGCAGAAACAGGAGGCTGGAAACAGTGGGTGAGAAAGAGGAGTCTGGAAACAGAGAGGCAGAAACAGGAGTCTGGAAACAGAGGGGGAGAAACAGGAGGCTGGAAACAGAGGGGGAGAAACAGGAGGCTGGAAACAGAGGGGCAGAAACAGGAGTCTGGAAACAGAGGGGGAGAAACAGGAGTCTGGAAACAGAGGGTGAGAAACAGGCGTCTGGAAACAGAGGGGCAGAAACAGGAGTCTGGAAACAGAGGGGCAGAAACAGGAGTCTGGAAACAGAGGGGGAGAAACAGGAGGCTGGAAAAAGAGGGCGAGAAACAGGAGGCTGGAAACAGAGGGGCAGAATCAGGAGACTGGAAACAGAGGGGCAGAAACAGCAGGCTGGAAACAGAGGGGGGGAAACAGGAGTCTGGAAACAGAGGGGGGGAAACAGGTGTCTGGAAACAGAGGGGGAGAAACAGGAGTCTGGAAACAGAAGGGGAGAAACAGGAGTCTGGAAACAGATGGGGAGAAACAGGAGTCTGGAAACAGAGGGTGAGAAAGAGGAGGCTGGAAACAGAGGGGCAGATTCAGGAGAATGGAAACAGAGGGGCAGAAACAGGAGTCTGGAAACAGAGGGTGAGAAACAGGTGTCTGGAAACAGAGAGGCAGAAACAGGAGTCTGGAAACCGAGGGGCAGAAACAGTAGAGTGGAAACAGAGGGGCAGAAACAGCAGTCTGGAAACAGAGGGTGAGAAACAGGAGTCTGGAAACAGAGGGGCAGAAACAGCAGTCTGGAAACAGAGGGGCAGAAACAGGAGTCTAGAATCAGAGGGTGAGAAACAGGAGTCTGGAAACAGAGCGGCAGAAACAGGAGCCTGGAAACAAAGGGGCAGAAACCGGAGTATGGAAACAGAGGCGAAGAAACAGGAGTTTGGAAATAGAGGGGCAGAATCAGGAGGCTGGAAACAGTGGGTGAGAAACAGGAGTCTGGAAACAGAGAGGCAGAAACAGGAGTCTCGAAACAGAGGGGGAGAAACAGGAGTCTGGAAACAGAGAGGCAGAAACAGGAGTCTCGAAACAGAGGGGGAGAAACAGGAGTCTGGAAACAGAGAGGCAGAAACAGGAGGCTGGAAACAGTGGGTGAGAAACAGGAGTCTGGAAACAGAGAGGCAGAAACAGGAGTCTGGAAACAGAGGGGGAGAAACAGGAGGCTGGAAACAGAGGGGGAGAAACAGGAGGCTGGAAACAGAGGGGCAGAAACAGCAGTCTGGAAACAGAGGGGGAGAAACAGGAGTCTGGAAACAGAGGGTGAGAAACAGGCGTCTGGAAACAGAGGGGCAGAAACAGGAGTCTGGAAACAGAGGGGCAGAAACAGGAGTCTGGAAACAAAGGGGGAGAAACAGGAGGCTGGAAAAAGAGGGCGAGAAACAGGAGGCTGGAAACAGAGGAGGAGAAACAGGAGTCTGGAAACTGAGGGGGAGAAACAGGAGGCTGGAAACAGAGGAGGAGAAACAGGAGTCTGGAAACAGAGGGGCAGAAACAGGAGTCTGAAAACAGAGGAGGAGAAACAGGAGGCTGGAAACAGAGGGGCAGAAACAGGAGGCTGGAAACAGAGGGGGAGAAACAGGAGTCTGGAAACAGAGGGGCAGAAACAGGAGGCTGGAAATAGAGAGGCAGAAAGAGGAGGCTGGAAACGGAGGGGCAGAAACAGGAGTCTGGAAACAGAGGGGCAGAAACAGGAGTCTGGAAACAGAGGGGGAGAAACAGGAGTCTGGAAACAGAGGGAGAGAAACAGGAGGCCGGAAACAGAGCGGCAGAAACAGGAGGCTGGAAACAGAGGGGCAGAAGCAGGAGACTGGAAACAGAGGGTGAGAAAAAGAAGTCTGGAAACAGAGGGGGGGAAACAGGAGTCTGGAAACAGAGGGGGAGAAACAGGAGTCTGGAAACAGAGGGGGAGAAACTGGAGCCTGGAAACAGAAGGGGAGAAACAGGAGTCTGGAAACAGATGCGGAGAAACTGGAGTCTGGAAACAGAGGGTGAGAAACAGGAGACTGGAAACAGAGGGTGAGAAAGAGGAGGCTGGAAACAGAGGGTCAGATTCAGGAGTCTGGAAACAGAGGGTGACAAACAGGAGTCTGGAAACAGAGGGGCAGAAACAGGCGTCTGGAAACAGAGGGTGAGAAACAGGAGTCTGGAAACAGAGAGGCAGAAACAGGAGTCTGGAAACAGAGGGGCAGAAAAAGTAGTGTGGAAACAGGGGGGCAGAAACAGCAGTCTGGAAACAGAGGGTGAGAAACAGGAGTCTGGAAACAGAGGGGCAGAAACAGCAGTCTGGAAACAGAGGGGCAGAAACAGGAGTCTAGAAACAGAGGGTGAGAAACAGGAGTCTGGAAACAGAGCGGCAGAAACAGGAGCCTGGAAACAAAGGGGCAGAAACCGGAGTATGGAAACAGAGGCGAAGACACAGGAGTTTGGAAACAGAGGGGCAGAAACAGGAGGCTGGAAACAGTGGGTGAGAAACAGGAGTCTGGAAACAGAGAGGCAGAAACAGGAGTCTCGAAACAGAGGGGGAGAAACATGAGTCTGGAAACAGAGAGGCAGAAACAGGAGGCTGGAAACAGTGGGTGAGAAAGAGGAGTCTGGAAACAGAGAGGCAGAAACAGGAGTCTGGAAACAGAGGGGGAGAAACAGGAGGCTGGAAACAGAGGGGGAGAAACAGGAGGCTGGAAACAGAGGGGCAGAAACAGGAGTCTGGAAACAGAGGGGGAGAAACAGGAGTCTGGAAACAGAGGGTGAGAAACAGGCGTCTGGAAACAGAGGGGCAGAAACAGGAGTCTGGAAACAGAGGGGCAGAAACAGGAGTCTGGAAACAGAGAGGGAGAAACAGGAGGCTGGAAAAAGAGGGCGAGAAACAGGAGGCTGGAAACAGAGGGGCAGAATCAGGAGACTGGAAACAGAGGGGCATCAACAGCAGGCTGGAAACAGAGGGGGGGAAACAGGAGTCTGGAAACAGAGGGGGAGAAACAGGAGTCTGGAAACAGAGGGGAGAAACAGGAGTCTGGAAACAGAAGGGGAGAAACAGGAGTCTGGAAACAGATGGGGAGAAACAGGAGTCTGGAAACAGAGGGTGAGAAACAGGAGACTGGAAACAGAGGGTGAGAAAGAGGAGGCTGGAAACAGAGGGGCAGATTCAGGAGACTGGAAACAGAGAGGCAGAAACAGGAGTCTGGAAACAGAGGGTGAGAAACAGTAGAGTGGAAACAGAGGGGCAGAAACAGCAGTCTGGAAACAGAGGGTGAGAAACAGGAGTCTGGAAACAGAGGGGCAGAAACAGCAGTCTGGAAACAGAGGAGCAGAAACAGGAGTCTGGAAACAGATGGGGAGAAACAGGAGTCCGGAAACAGAGGTGGGGAAACAGGAGTCTGGAAACAGAGGGGCAGAAACAGGAGTCTGAAAACAGAGGAGGAGAAACAGGAGTCTGGAAACTGAGGGGGAGAAACAGGAGGCTGGAAACAGAGGAGGAGAAACAGGAGGCTGGAAACAGAGGGGCAGAAACAGGAGTCTGAAAACAGAGGAGGAGAAACAGGAGGCTGGAAACAGAGGGGCAGAAACAGGAGGCTGGAAACAGAGGGGGAGAAACAGGAGTCTGGAAACAGAGGGGAAGAAACAGGCGGCTGGAAACGGAGAGGCAGAAAGAGGAGGCTGGAATCAGAGGGGCAGAAACAGGAGTCTGGAAACAGAGGGGCAGAAACAGGAGTCTGGAAACAGAGGGGGAGAAACAAGAGTCTGGAAACAGAGGGAGAGAAACAGGAGGTTGGAAACAGAGGGGCAGAAACAGGAGGCTGGAAACAGAGGGGCAGAAACAGGAGACTGGAAACAGAGGGTGAGAAACAGGAGTCTGGAAACAGAGGGGGAGAAATAGGAGTCTGGAAACAGAGGGGGAGAAACAGGTGTCTGGAATCAGAGGGTCAGAAGCAGGAGTCTGGAAACAGAGGGGGAGAAACAGGAGTCTGGAAACAGAGGGGGTGAAACAGGAGGCTGGAAAGAGGGGGCAGAAACAGGAGGCTGGAAACAGAGGGGCAGAAACAGGAGTCTGGAAACAGTGGGGCAGAAACAGGAGTCTGGAAACAGAGGGGCAGAAACAGGAGTCTGGAAACAGAGGGGCAGAATCAGGAGACTGGAAACAGAGGGGCAGAAACAGCAGACTGGAAACAGAGGGGGGGAAACAGGAGTCTGGAAACAGAGGGGGAGAAACAGGAGTCTGGAAACAGAGGGGGAGAAACAGGAGTCTGGAAACAGAAAGGAAAAAAAAGAAGTCTGGAAACAGATGCGGAGAAACAGGTGTCTGGAAGCAGAGGGTGAGAAACAGGAGACTGGAAACAGAGGGTGAGAAAGAGGAGGCTGGAAGCAGAGGGGCAGATTCAGGAGACTGGAAACAGAGGGGCAGAAACAGGAGTCTGGAAACAGAGGGTGAGAAACAGGAGTCTGGAAACAGAGAGGCAGAAACAGGAGTCTGGAAACAGAGGGGCAGAAACAGTAGTGTGGAAACAGGGGGGCAGAAACAGCAGTCTGGAAACAGAGGGTGAGAAACAGGAGTCTGGAAACAGAGGGGCAGAAACAGCAGTCTGGAAACAGTGGGGCAGAAACAGGAGTCTAGAAACAGAGGGTGAGAAACAGGAGTCTGGAAACAGAGCGGCAGAAACAGGAGCCTGGAAACAAAGGGGCAGAAACCGGAGTATGGAAACAGAGGTGAAGAAACAGGAGTTTGGAAACAGAGGGGCAGAAACAGGAGGCTGGAAACAGTGGGTGAGAAACAGGAGTCTGGAAACAGAGAGGCAGAAACAGGAGTCTCGAAACAGAGGGGGAGAAACAGGAGTCTGGAAACAGAGAGGCAGAAACAGGAGGCTGGAAACAGTGGGTGAGAAACAGGAGTCTGGAAACAGAGAGGCAGAAACAGGAGTCTGGAAACTGAGGGGGAGAAACAGGAGGCTGGAAACAGAGGGGGAGAAACAGGAGGCTGGAAACAGAGGGGCAGAAACAGGAGTCTGGTAACAGACGGGGAGAAACAGGAGTCTGGAAACAGAGGGTGAGAAACAGGCGTCTGGAAACAGAGGGGCAGAAACAGGAGTCTGGAAACAGAGGGGCAGAAACAGGAGTCTGGAAACAGAGGGGGAGAAACAGGAGGCTGGAAAAAGAGGGCGAGAAACAGGAGGCTGGAAACAGAGGGGCAGAATCAGGAGACTGGAAACAGAGGGGCAGAAACAGCAGACTGGAAACAGAGGGGGGGAAACAGGAGTCTGGAAACAGAGGGGGAGAAACAGGAGTCTGGAAACAGAGGGGGAGAAACAGGAGTCTGGAAACAGAAGGGGAGAACCAGGAGTCTGGAAACAGATGCGGAGAAACAGGAGTCTGGAAACAGAGTGTGAGAAACAGGAGACTGGAAACAGAGGGTGAGAAAGAGGAGGCTGGAAACAGAGGGGCAGATTCAGGAGACTGGAAACAGAGGGGCAGAAACAGGAGTCTGGAAACAGAGGGGCAGGAACAGTAGAGTGGAAACAGAGGGGCAGAAACAGCAGTCTGGAAACAGAGGGTGAGAAACAGGAGTCTGGAAACAGAGGGGCAGATACAGCAGTCTGGAAACAGAGGGGCAGAAACAGGAGTCTAGAAACAGAGGGTGAGAAACAGGAGTCTGGGAACAGAGCGGCAGAAACAGGAGCCTGGAAACAAAGGGGCAGAAACCGGAGTATGGAAACAGAGGCGAAGAAACCGGAGTTTGGAAACAGAGGGGCAGAATCAGGAGGCTGGAAACAGTGGGTGAGAAACAGGAGTCTGGAAACAGAGAGGCAGAAACAGGAGTCTCGAAACAGAGGGGGAGAAACAGGAGTCTGGAAACAGAGAGGCAGAAACAGGAGTCTCGAAACAGAGGGGGAGAAACAGGAGTCTGGAAACAGAGAGGCAGAAACAGGAGGCTGGAAACAGTGGGTGAGAAACAGGAGTCTGGAAACACAGAGGCAGAAACAGGAGTCTGGAAGCAGAGGGGGAGAAACAGGAGGCTGGAAACAGAGGGGGAGAAACAGGAGGCTGGAAACAGAGGGGCAGAAACAGGAGTCTGGAAACAGAGGGGCAGAAACAGGAGTCTGGAAACAGAGGGGCAGAAACAGGAGTCTGAAAACAGAGGAGGAGACACAGGAGGCTGGAAACAGTGGGGCAGAAACAGGAGGCTGGAAACAGAGGGGGAGAAACAGGAGTCTGGAAACAGAGGGGCAGAATCAGGAGGCTGGAAACAGAGAGGCAGAAAGAGGAGGCTGGAAACAGAGGGGCAGAAACAGGAGTCTGGAAACAGAGGGGCAGAAACAGGAGTCTGGAAACAGAGGGGGAGAAACAGGAGTCTGGAAACAGAGGGAGAGAAACGGAGGCTGGAAACAGAGGAGGAGAAACAGGAGTCTGGAAACAGAGGGGCAGAAACAGGAGTCTGAAAACAGAGGAGGAGAAACAGGAGGCTGGAAACAGAGGGGCAGAAACAGGAGGCTGGAAACAGAGGGGGAGAAACAGGAGTCTGGATACAGAGGGGCAGAAACAGGAGGCTGGAAACAGAGGGGCAGAAACAGGAGTCTGAAAACAGAGGAGGCGAAACAGTAGGCTGGAAACAGAGGGGCAGAAACAGGAGGCTGGAAACAGAGGGGGAGAAACAGGAGTCTGGAAACAGAGGGGCAGAAACAGGAGGCTGGAAACAGAGAGGCAGAAAGAGGAGGCTGGAAACAGAGGGGCAGAAACAGGAGTCTGGAAACAGAGGGGCAGAAACAGGAGTCTGGAAACAGAGGGGGAGAAACAGGAGTCTGGAAACAGAGGGAGAGAAAATTGAGACTGGAAACAGAGCGGCAGAAACAGGAGGCTGGAAACAGAGGGGCAGAAGCAGGAGACTGGAAACAGAGGGTGAGAAACAGGAGTCTGGAAACAGACGGGCAGAAACAGGAGTCTGGAAACAGAGGGGGGGAAACAGGAGTCTGGAAACAGAGGGGGAGAAACAGGAGTCTGGAAACAGAGGGGGAGAAACAGGAGTCTGGAAACAGAAGGGGAGAAACAGGAGTCTGGAAACAGATGCGGAGAAACAGGCGTCTGGAAACAGAGGGGCAGAAACAGGAGTCTGGAAACAGAGGGGCAGAAACAGGAGTCTGGAAACAGAGGGTGAGAAACAGGTGTCTGGAAACAGAGAGGCAGAAACAGGAGTCTGGAAACAGAGGGGCAGAAATAGTAGTGTGGAAACAGGGGGGCAGAAACAGCAGTCTGGAAACAGAGGGTGAGAAACAGGAGTCTGGAAACAGAGCGGCAGAAACAGGAGCCTGGAAACAAAGGGGCAGAAACCGGAGTATGGAAACAGACGCGAAGAAACAGGAGTTTGGAAACAGAGGGGCAGAAACTGGAGGCTGGAAACAGTGGGTGAGAAACAGGAGTCTGGAAACAGAGAGGCAGAAACAGGAGTCTCGAAACAGAGGGGGAGAAACAGGAGTCTGGAAACAGAGAGGCAGAAACAGGAGTCTCGAAACAGAGGGGGAGAAACAGGAGTCTGGAAACAGAGAGGCAGAAACAGGAGGCTGGAAACAGTGGGTGAGAAACAGGAGTCTGGAAACAGAGAGGCAGAAACAGGAGTCTGGAAACAGAGGGGTAGAAACAGGAGGCTGGAAACAGAGGGGGAGAAACAGGAGGCTGGAAACAGAGGGGCAGAAACAGCAGTCTGGAAACAGAGCGGGAGAAACAGGAGTCTGGAAACAGAGGGTGAGAAACAGGCGTCTGGAAGCAGAGGGGCAGAAACAGGAGTCTGGAAACAGAGGGGCAGAAACAGGAGTCTGGAAACAGAGGGGGAGAAACAGGAGTCTGGAAACAGAGGGAGAGAAACAGGAGGCTGGAAACAGAGGGGGAGAAACAGGAGTCTGGAAACAGAGGGGCAGAAACAGGAGTCTCGAAACAGAGGGGCAGAAAGAGGAGGCTGGAAACAGAGGGGCAGAAACAGGAGTCTGGAAACAGAGGGGCAGAAACAGGAGTCTGGAAACAGAGGGGGAGAAACAGTAGTCTGGAAACAGAGGGAGAGAAACAGGAGGCTGGAAACAGAGGGGCAGAAACAGGAGGCTGGAAACAGAGGGGCAGGAACAGGAGAATGGAAACAGAGGGTGAGAAACAGGAGTCTGGAAACAGAGGGGGAGAAATAGGAGTCTGGAAACAGAGGGGGAGAAACAGGAGTCTGGAAACAGAGGGGCAGAAGCAGGAGTCTGGAAGCAGAGGGGGAGAAACAGGAGTCTGGAAACAGAGGGGGAGAAACAGGAGGCTGGAAAGAGGGGGCAGAAACAGGAGGCTGGAAACAGAGGGGCAGAAGCAGGAGTCTGGAAACAGAGGGGCAGAAACAGGAGTCTGGAAAAAGAGTGCGAGAAACAGGAGGCTGGAAACAGAGGGGCAGAATCAGGAGACTGGAAACAGAGGGGCAGAAACAGGAGTCTGGAAAAAGAGTGCGAGAAACAGGAGGCTGGAAACAGAGGGGCAGAATCAGGAGACTGGAAACAGAGGGGCAGAAACAGCAGACTGGAAACAGAGGGGGGGAAACAGGAGTCTGGAAACAGAGGGGGAGAAACAGGAGTCTGGAAACAGAGGGGGAGAAACAGGAGTCTGGAAACAGAAGGGGAGAAACAGGAGTCTCGAAACAGATGCAGAGAAACAGGAGTCTGGAAGCAGAGGGTGAGAAACAGGAGACTGGAAACAGAGGGTGAGAAAGAGGAGGCTGGAAACAGAGGGGCAGATTCAGGAGACTGGAAACAGAGGGCGAGAAACAGGAGTCTGGGAACAGAGGGTGAGAAACAGGAGTCTGGAAACAGAGAGGCAGAAACAGGAGTCAGGAAACAGAGGGGCAGAAACAGTAGTGTGGAAACAGGGGGGCAGAAACAGCAGTCTGGAAACAGAGGGTGAGAAACAGGAGTCTGGAAACAGAGGGGCAGAAACAGCAGTCTGGAAACAGAGGGGCAGAAACAGGAGTCTAGAAACAGAGGGTGAGAAACAGGAGTCTGGAAACAGAGCGGCAGAAACAGGAGCCTGGAAACAAAGGGGCAGAAACCGGAGTATGGAAACAGAGGCGAAGAAACAGGAGTTTGGAAAAAGAGGGGCAGAAACAGGAGGCTGGAAACAGTGGGTGAGAAACAGGAGTCTGGAAACAGAGAGGCAGAAACAGGAGTCTCGAAACAGAGGGGGAGAAACAGGAGTCTGGAAACAGAGAGGCAGAAACAGGAGGCTGGAAACAGTGGGTGAGAAACAGGAGTCTGGAAACAGAGAGGCAGAAACAGGAGTCTGGAAACAGAGGGGGAGAAACAGGAGGCTGGAAACAGAGGGGGAGAAACAGGAGGCTGGAAACAGAGGGGCAGAAACAGGAGTCTGGTAACAGACGGGGAGAAACAGGAGGCTGGAAACAGAGGGTGAGAAACAGGTATCTGGAAACAGAGGGGCAGAAACAGGAGTCTGTAAACAGAGGGGCAGAAACAGGAGTCTGGAAACAGAGGGGGAGAAACAGGAGGCTGGAAAAAGAGGGCGAGAAACAGGAGGCTGGAAACAGAGGGGCAGAATCAGGAGACTGGAATCAGAGGGGCAGATACAGCAGACTGGAAGCAGAGGGGGGGAAACAGGAGTCTGGAAACAGAGGGGGAGAAACAGGAGTCTGGAAACAGAGGGGGAGAAACAGGAGTCTGGAAACAGAAGGGGAGAAACAGGAGTCTGGAAACAGATGGGGAGAAACAGGAGTCTGGAAACAGAGGGTGAGAAACAGGAGACTGGAAACAGAGGGTGAGAAAGAGGAGGCTGGAAACAGAGGGGCAGATTCAGGAGACTGGAAACAGAGGGGCAGAAACAGGAGTCTGGAAACAGAGGGTGAGAAACAGGTGTCTGGAAACAGAGATGCAGAAACAGGAGTCTGGAAACAGAGGGGCAGAAACAGCAGACTGGAAACAGAGGGGGAGAATCAGGAGGCTGGAAACAGTGGGTGAGCAACAGGAGTCTGGAAACAGAGAGGCAGAAACAGGAGTCTCGAAACAGAGGGGGAGAAACAGGAGTCTGGAAACAGAGAGGCAGAAACAGGAGTCTCGAAACAGAGGGGGAGAAACAGGAGTCTGGAAACAGAGGGGCAGAAACAGGAGTCTGGAAACAGAGGGGGAGAAACAGGAGTCTGGAAACAGAGGGAGAGAAACAGGAGGCTGGAAACAGAGGGGCAGAAACAGGAGTCTGGAAACAGAGGGGCAGAAATAGGAGACTGGGAACTGAGGGGGAGAAACAGGAGGCTGGAAACAGAGGAGGAGAAACAGGAGTCTGGAAACAGAGGGGGAGAAACAGGAGTCTGGAAACAGAGGGGGAGAAACAGGAGGCTGGAAAGAGGGGGCAGAAACAGGAGGCTGGAAACAGAGGGGCAGAAACAGGAGTCTGGAAACAGTGGGGCAGAAACAGGAGTCTGGAAACAGAGGGGCAGAAACAGGAGTCTGGAAAAAGAGTGCGAGAAACAGGAGGCTGGAAACAGAGGGGCAGAATCAGGAGACTGGAAACAGAGGGGCAGAAACAGCAGACTGGAAACAGAGGGGGGAAACAGGAGTCTGGAAACAGAGGGGGAGAAACAGGAGTCTGGAAACAGAGGGGGAGAAACAGGAGTCTGGAAACAGAATGGGAGAAACAGGAGTCTGGAAACAGATGCGGAGAAACAGGAGTCTGGAAGCAGAGGGTGAGAGACAGGAGACTGGAAACAGAGGGTGAGAAAGAGGAGGCTGGAAACAGAGGGGCAGATTCAGGAGACTGGAAACAGAGGGGCAGAAACAGGAGTCTGGAAACAGAGGGTGAGAAACAGATGTCTGGAAACAGAGAGGCAGAAACAGGAGTCTGGAATCAGAGGGGCAGAGACAGTAGAGTGGAAACAGAGGGGCAGAAACAGCAGTCTGGAAACAGTGGGTGAGAAACAGGAGTCTGGAAACAGAGGGGCAGAAACAGGAGTCTGGAAACAGAGGGGGAGAAACAGGAGTCCAGAAACAGAGGGTGAGAAACAGGAGTCTGGAAACAGAGCGGCAGAAACAGGAGCCTGGAAACAAAGGGGCAGAAACCGGAGTATGGAAACAGAGGCGAAGAAACCGGAGTTTGGAAACAGAGGGGCAGAATCAGGAGGCTGGAAACAGTGGGTGAGAAACAGGAGTCTGGAAACAGAGAGGCAGAAACAGGAGCCTGGAAACAAAGGGGGAGAAACAGGAGTCTGGAAACAGAGAGGCAGAAACAGGAGTCTCGAAACAGAGGGGGAGAAACAGGAGTCTGGAAACAGAGAGGCAGAAACAGGAGGCTGGAAACAGTGGGTGAGAAACAGGAGTCTGGAAACAGAGAGGCAGAAACAGGAGTCTGGAAACAGAGGGGGAGAAACAGGAGGCTGGAAACAGAGGGGGAGAAACAGGAGGCTGGAAACAGAGGGGCAGAAACAGGAGTCTGGAAACAGAGGGGGAGAAACAGGAGTCTGGAAACAGAGGGTGAGAAACAGGCGTCTGGAAACAGAGGGGCAGAAACAGGAGTCTGGAAACAGAGGGGCAGAAACAGGAGTCTGGAAACAGAGGGGGAGAAACAGGAGTCTGGAAACAGAGGGAGAGAAACAGGAGTCTGGAAACAGATGGGGAGAAACAGGAGTCCGGAAACAGAGGTGGGGAAACAGGAGTCCGGAAACAGAGGTGGGGAAACAGGAGTCTGGAAACAGAGGGGCAGAAACAGGAGTCTGAAAACAGAGGAGGAGAAACAGGAGTCTGGAAACTGAGGGGGAGAAACAGGAGGCTGGAAACAGAGGAGGAGAAACAGGAGTCTGGAAACAGAGGGGCAGAAACAGGAGTCTGAAAACAGAGGAGGAGAAACAGGAGGCTGGAAACAGAGGGACAGAAACAGGAGTCTGGAAACAGAGGGGGAGAAACAGGAGTCTGGAAACAGAGGGGCAGAAACAGGAGGCTGGAAACAGAGAGGCAGAAAGAGGAGGCTGGAAACAGAGGGGCAGAAACAGGAGTCTGGAAACAGAGGGGCAGAAACAGGAGTCTGGAAACAGAGGGGGAGAAACAGGAGTCTGGAAACAGAGGGGGAGAAACAGGAGTCTGGAAACAGAGGGAGAGAAACAGGAGGCTGGAAACAGAGCGGCAGAAACAGGAGGCTGGAAACAGAGGGGGAGAAGCAGGGGTCTGGAAACAGAGGGGGAGAAACAGGAGTCTGGAAACAGAGGGGGAGAAACAGGAGTCTGGAAACAGAAGGGGAGAAACAGGAGTCTGGAAACAGATGCGGAGAAACAGGAGTCTGGAAACAGAGGGTGAGAAACAGGAGACTGGAAACAGAGGGTGAGAAAGAGGAGGCTGGAAACAGAGGGGCAGATTCAGGAGTCTGGAAACAGAGGGTGAGAAACAGGAGTCAGGAAACAGAGGGGCAGAAACAGGAGTCTGGAAACAGAGGGTGAGAAACAGGAGTCTGGAAACAGAGGGGCAGAAACAGCAGTCTGGAAACAGAAGGGCAGGAACAGGAGTCTGGAAAAAGATGCGGAGAAACAGGAGTCTGGAAACAGAGGGTGAGAAACAGGAGACTGGAAACAGAGGGTGAGAAAGAGGAGGCTGGAAACAGAGGGGCAGATTCAGGAGTCTGGAAACAGAGGGTGAGAAACAGGAGTCTGGAAACAGAGGGGCAGAAACAGGAGTCTGGAAATAGAGGGTGAGAAACAGGAGTCTGGAAACAGAGGGGCAGAAACAGCAGTCTGGAAACAGAAGGGCAGGAACAGGAGTCTAGAAACAGAGGAGGAGAAACAGGAGTCTGAAAACAGAGGAGGAGAAACAGGAGTCTGGAAACTGAGGGGGAGAAACAGGAGGCTGGAAACAGAGGAGGAGAAACAGGAGGCTGGAAACAGAGGGGCAGAAACAGGAGTCTGAAAACAGAGGAGGAGAAACAGGAGGCTGGAAACAGAGGGGCAGAAACAGGAGGCTGGAAACAGAGGGGGAGAAACAGGAGTCTGGAAACAGAGGGGCAGAAACAGGAGGCTGGAAACAGAGAGGCAGAAAGAGGAGGCTGGAAACAGAGGGGCACAAACAGGAGTCTGGAAACAGAGGGGGAGAAACAGGAGTCTGGAAACAGAGGGAGAGAAACAGGAGGCTGGAAACAGAGGGGCAGAAACAGGAGGCTGGAAACAGAGGGGCAGAAACAGGAGACTGGAAACAGAGGGTGAGAAACAGGAGTCTGGAAACAGAGGGGGAGAAATAGGAGTCTGGAAACAGAGGGGGAGAAACAGGAGTCTGGAAACAGAAGGGGAGAAACAGGAGTCTGGAAACAGATGCGGAGAAACAGGAGTCTGGAAGCAGAGGGTGAGAAACAGGAGACTGGAAACAGAGGGTGAGAAAGAGGAGGCTGGAAACAGAGGGGCAGATTCAGGAGACTGGAAACAGAGGGGCAGAAACAGGAGTCTGGAAACAGAGGGTGAGAAACAGATGTCTGGAAACAGAGAGGCAGAAACAGGAGTCTGGAATCAGAGGGGCAGAAACAGTAGAGTGGAAACAGAGGGGCAGAAACAGCAGTCTGGAAACAGAGGGTGAGAAACAGCAGTCTGGAAACAGAGGGTCAGAAACAGCAGTCTGGAAACAGAGGGGCAGAAACAGGAGTCTAGAAACAGAGGGTGAGAAACAGGAGTCTGGAAACAGAGCGGCAGAAACAGGAGCCTGGAAACAAAGGGGCAGAAACCGGAGTATGGAAACAGAGGCGAAGAAACCGGAGTTTGGAAACAGAGGGGCAGAATCAGGAGGCTGGAAACAGTGGGTGAGAAACAGGAGTCTGGAAACAGAGAGGCAGAAACAGGAGTCTCGAAACAGAGGGGGAGAAACAGGAGTCTGGAAACAGAGAGGCAGAAACAGGAGTCTCGAAACAGAGGGGGAGAAACAGGAGTCTGGAAACAGAGAGGCAGAAACAGGAGGCTGGAAACAGTGGGTGAGAAACAGGAGTCTGGAAACAGAGAGGCAGAAACAGGAGTCTGGAAACAGAGGGGGAGAAACAGGAGGCTGGAAACAGAGGGGGAGAAACAGGAGGTTGGAAACAGAGGGGCAGAAACAGGAGTCTGGAAACAGAGGGGGAGAAACAGGAGTCTGGAAACAGAGGGTGAGAAACAGGCGTCTGGAAACAGAGGGGCAGAAACAGGAGTCTGGAAACAGAGGGGCAGAAACAGGAGTCTGGAAACAGAGGGGGAGAAACAGGAGTCTGGAAACAGAGGGAGAGAAACAGGAGTCTGGAAACAGATGGGGAGAAACAGGAGTCCGGAAACAGAGGTGGGGAAACAGGAGTCTGGAAACAGAGGGGCAGAAACAGGAGTCTGAAAACAGAGGAGGAGAAACAGGAGTCTGGAAACTGAGGGGGAGAAACAGGAGGCTGGAAACAGAGGAGGAGAAACAGGAGTCTGGAAACAGAGGGGCAGAAACAGGAGTCTGAAAACAGAGGAGGAGAAACAGGAGGCTGGAAACAGAGGGGCAGAAACAGGAGGCTGGAAACAGAGGGGGAGAAACAGGAGGCTGGAAACAGAGTGGCAGAAAGAGGAGGCTGGAAACAGAGGGGCAGAAACAGGAGTCTGGAAACAGAGGGGCAGAATCAGGAGTCTGGAAACAGAGGGGGAGAAACAGGAGGCTGGAAACAGAGGGGCAGAAACAGGAGGCTGGAAACAGAGGGGGAGAAACAGGAGTCTGGAAACAGAGGGGCAGAAACAGGAGGCTGGAAACAGAGAGGCAGAAAGAGGAGGCTGGAAACAGAGGGGCAGAAACAGGAGTCTGGAAACAGAGGGGGAGAAACAGGAGTCTGGAAACAGAGGGAGAGAAACAGGAGGCTGGAAACAGAGGGGCAGAAACAGGAGGCTGGAAACAGAGGGGCAGAATCAGGAGACTGGAAACAGAGGGGCAGAAACAGCAGACTGGAAACAGAGGAGGGGAAACAGGAGTCTGGAAACAGAGGGGGAGAAACAGGAGTCTGGAAACAGAAGGGGAGAAACAGGAGTCTGGAAACAGATGCGGAGAAACAGGAGTCTGGAAGCAGAGGGTGAGAAACAGGAGACTGGAAACAGAGGGTGAGAAAGAGGAGGCTGGAAACAGAGGGGCAGATTCAGGAGACTGGAAACAGAGGGGCAGAAACAGGAGTCTGGAAGCAGAGGGTGAGAAACAGATGTCTGGAAACAGAGAGGCAGAAACAGGAGTCTGGAATCAGAGGGGCAGAAACAGTAGAGTGGAATCAGAGGGGCAGAAACTGCAGTCTGGAAACAGAGGGTGAGAAACAGGAGTCTGGAAAAAGAGGGTCAGAAACAGCAGTCTGGAAACAGAGGGGCAGAAACAGGAGTCTAGAAACAGAGGGTGAGAAACAGGAGTCTGGAAACAGAGCGGCAGAAACAGGAGCCTGGAAACAAAGGGGCAGAAACCGGAGTATGGAAACAGAGGCGAAGAAACCGGAGTTTGGAAACACAGGGGCAGAATCAGGAGGCTGGAAACAGTGGGTGAGAAACAGGAGTCTGGAAACAGAGAGGCAGAAACAGGAGTCTCGAAACAGAGGGGGAGAAACAGGAGTCTGGAAACAGAGAGGCAGAAACAGGAGTCTCGAAACAGAGGGGGAGAAACAGGAGTCTGGAAACAGAGAGGCAGAAACAGGAGGCTGGAAACAGTGGGTGAGAAACAGGAGTCTGGAAACAGAGAGGCAGAAACAGGAGTCTGGAAACAGAGGGTGAGAAACGGAGGCTGGAAACAGAGGGGCAGAAACAGGAGTCTGGAAACAGAGGGGCAGAAACAGGAGTCTGGAAACAGAGGGGGAGAAACAGGAGTCTGGAAACAGAGGGGCAGAAACAGGAGTCTGGAAACAGAGGGGGAGAAACAGGAGTCTGGAAACAGAGGGTGAGAAACAGGCGTCTGGAAACAGAGGGGCAGAAACAGGAGTCTGGAAACAGAGGGGCAGAAACAGGAGTCTGGAAACAGAGGGGGAGAAACAGGAGTCTGGAAACAGAGGGAGAGAAACAGGAGTCTGGAAACAGATGGGGAGAAACAGGAGTCCGGAAACAGAGGTGGGGAAACAGGAGTCTGGAAACAGAGGGGCAGAAACAGGAGTCTGAAAACAGAGGAGGAGAAACAGGAGTCTGGAAACTGAGGGGGAGAAACAGGTGGCTGGAAACAGAGGAGGAGAAACAGGAGTCTGGAAACAGAGGGGCAGAAACAGTAGTCTGAAAACAGAGGAGGAGAAACAGGAGGCTGGAAACAGAGGGGCAGAAACAGGAGGCTGGAAACAGAGGGGGAGAAACAGGAGTCTGGAAACAGAGGAGGAGAAACAGGAGTCTGGAAACAGAGGGGCAGAAACAGTAGTCTGAAAACAGAGGAGGAGAAACAGGAGTCTGGAAACAGAGGGGCAGAAACAGGAGGCTGGAAACAGAGAGGCAGAAAGAGGAGGCTGGAAACAGAGGGGCAGAAACAGGAGTCTGGAAACAGAGGGGCAGAAACAGGAGTCTGGAAACAGAGGGGGAGAAACAGGAGTCTGGAAACAGAGGGAGAGAATCAGGAGGCTGGAAACAGAGCGGCAGAAACAGGAGGCTGGAAACAGAGGGGCAGAAGCAGGAGACTGGAAACAGAGGGTGAGAAACAGGAGTCTGGAAACAGAAGGGCAGAAACAGGAGTCTGGAAACAGAGTGGGGGAAACAGGAGTCTGGAATCAGAGGGGGAGAAACAGGAGTCTGGAAACAGAGGGGGAGAAACAGGAGTCTGGATACAGAAGGGGAGAAACAGGAGTCTGGAAACAGATGCGGAGAAACAGGAGTCTGGAAACAGAGGGTGAGAAACAGGAGACTGGAAACAGAGGGTGAGAAAGAGGAGGCTGGTAACAGAGGGGCAGATTCAGGAGTCTGAAAACAGAGGGTGAGAAACAGGAGTCTGGAAACAGAGAGGCAGAAACAGGAGTCTGGAAACAGAGGGGCAGAAAAAGTGGTGTGGAAACAGGGGGGCAGAAACAGCAGTCTGGAAACAGAGGGTGAGAAACAGGAGTCTGGAAACAGAGGGGCAGAAACAGCAGTCTGGAAACAGAGGGGCAGAAACAGGAGTCTAGAAACAGAGGGTGAGAAACAGGAGTCTGGAAACAGAGCGGCAGAAACAGGAGCCTGGAAACAAAGGGGCAGAAACCGGAGTATGGAAACAGAGGCGAAGAAACAGTAGTTTGGAAACAGAGGGGCAGAAACCGGAGGCTGGAAACAGTGGTTGAGAAACAGGAGTCTGGAAACAGAGAGGCAGAAACAGGAGTCTCGAAACAGAGGGGGAGAAACATGAGTCTGGAAACAGAGAGGCAGAAACAGGAGGCTGGAAACTGTGGGTGAGAAACAGGAGTCTGGAAACAGAGAGGCAGAAACAGGAGTCTGGAAACAGAGGGGGAGAAACAGGAGGCTGGAAACAGAGGGGGAGAAACAGGAGGCTCGAAACAGAGGGGCAGAAACAGGAGTCTGGAAACAGAGGGGGAGAAACAGGAGTCTGGAAACAGAGGGTGAGAAACAGGCGTCTGGAAACAGAGGGGCAGAAACAGGAGTCTGGAAACAGAGGGGCAGAAACAGGAGTCTGGAAACAGAGGGGGAGAAACAGGAGGCTGGAAAAAGAGGGCGAGAAACAGGAGGCTGGAAACAGAGGGGCAGAATCAGGAGACTGGAAACAGAGGGGCAGAAACAGCAGACTGGAAACAGAGCGGGGGAAACAGGAGTCTGGAAACAGAGGGGGAGAAACAGGAGTCTGGAAACAGAGGGGGAGAAACAGGAGTCTGGAAACAGAAGGGGAGAAACAGGAGTCTGGAAACAGATGGGGAGAAACAGGAGTCTGGAAACAGAGGGTGAGAAACAGGAGACTGGAAACAGCGGGTGAGAAAGAGGAGGCTGGAAACAGAGGGGCAGATTCAGAAGACTGGAAACAGAGGGGCAGAAACAGGAGTCTGGAAACAGAGGGTGAGAAACAGGTGTCTGGAAACAGAGAGGCAGAAACAGGAGTCTGGAATCAGAGGGGCAGAAACAGTAGAGTGGAAACAGAGGGGCAGAAACAGCAGTCTGGAAACAGAGGGTGAGAAACAGGAGTCTGGAAACAGAGGGGCAGAAACAGCAGTCTGGAAACAGAGGGGCAAAAACAGGAATCTAGAATCAGAGGGTGAGAAACAGGAGTCTGGAAACAGAGCGGCAGAAACAGGAGCCTGGAAACAAAGCGGCAGAAACCGGAGTATGGAAACAGAGGCAAAGAAACAGGAGTTTGGAAACAGAGTGGCAGAATAAGGAGGCTGGAAACAATGGGTGAGAAACAGGAGTCTGGAAACAGAGAGGCAGAAACAGGAGTCTCGAAACAGAGGGGGAGAAACAGGAGTCTGGAAACAGAGAGGCAGAAACAGGAGTCTCGAAACAGAGGGGGAGAAACAGGAGTCTGGAAACAGAGAGGCAGAAACAGGACGCTGGAAACAGTGGGTGAGAAACAGGAGTGTGGAAACAGAGAGGCAGAAACAGGATTCTGGAAACAGAGGGGGAGAAACAGGAGGCTGGAAACAGAGGGGGAGAAACAGGAGGCTGGAAACAGAGGGGCAGAAACAGCAGTCTGGAAACAGAGGGGGAGAAACAGGAGTCTGGAAACAGAGGGTGAGAAACAGGCGTCTGGAAGCAGAACGGCAGAAACAGGAGTCTGGAAACAGAGGGAGAGAAACAGGAGGCTGGAAACAGAGGGGGAGAAACAGGGGTGTGGAATCAGAGGGGGAGAAACAGGAGTCTGGAAACAGATGGGGAGAAACAGGAGTCCGGAAACAGAGGTGGAGAAACAGGAGTCTGGAAACAGAGGGGCAGAAACAGGAGTCTGAAAACAGAGGAGGAGAAACAGGAGTCTGGAACTGAGGGGGAGAAACAGGAGGCTGGAAACAGAGGAGGAGCAACAGGAGGCTGGAAACAGAGGGGCAGAAACAGGAGTCTGAAAACAGAGGAGGAGAAACAGGAGGCTGGAAACAGAGGGGCAGAAACAGGAGGCTGGAAACAGAGGGGGAGAAACAGGAGTCTGGAAACAGAGGGGCAGAAATAGGAGTCTGGAAACAGAGGGGCAGAAACAGGAGTCTGGAAACAGAGGGGGAGAAACAGGAGTCTGGAAACAGAGGGAGAGAAACAGGAGGCTGGAAACAGAGGGGCAGGAACAGGAGGCTGGAAACAGAGGGGCAGAAACAGAGACTGGAAACAGAGGGTGAGAAACAGGAGTCTGGAAACAGAGGGGGAGAAATAGGAGTCTGGAAACAGAGGGGGAGAAACAGGAGTCTGGAAACAGAGGGGCAGAAGCAGGAGTCTGGAAACAGAGGGGGAGAAACAGGAGTCTGGAAACAGAGGGGGAGAATCAGGAGGCTGGAAAGAGGGGGCAGAAACAGGAGGCTGGAAACAGAGGGGCAGAAACAGGAGTCTGGAAACAGTGGGGCAGAAACAGGAGTCTGGAAACAGAGGGGCAGAAACAGGAGTCTGGAAAAAGAGTGCGAGAAACAGGAGGCTGGAAACAGAGGGGCAGAATAAGGAGACTGGAAACAGAGGGGCAGAAACAGCAGACTGGAAACAGAGGGGGGGAAACAGGAGTCTGGAAACAGAGGGGGAGAAACAGGAGTCTGGAAACAGAAGGGGAGAAACAGGAGTCTGGAAACAGAAGGGGAGAGACAGGAGTCTGGAAACAGATGCGGAGAAACAGGAGTCTGGAAGCAGAGGGTGAGAAACAGGAGACTGGAAACAGAGGGTGAGAAAGAGGAGGCTGGAAACAGAGGGGCAGATTCAGGAGACTGGAAACAGAGGGGCAGAGACAGGAGTCTGGAAACAGAGGGTGAGAAACAGTAGTGTGGAAACAGGGGGGCAGAAACAGCAGTCTGGAAACAGAGGGTGAGAAACAGGAGTCTGGAAACAGAGGGGCAGAAACAGCAGTCTGGAAACAGAGGGGCAGAAACAGGAGCCTAGAAACAGAGGGTGAGAAACAGGAGTCTGGAAACAGAGCGGCAGAAACAGGAGCCTGGAAACAGAGGGGGAGAAACAGGAGGCTGGAAACAGAGGGGGAGAAACAGGAGGCTGGAAACAGAGGGGCAGAAACAGGAGTCTGGTAACAGAGGGGGAGAAACAGGAGTCTGGAAACAGAGGGTGAGAAACAGGCGTCTGGAAACAGAGGGGCAGAAACAGGAGTCTGGAAACAGAGGGGGAGAAACAGGAGGCTGGAAAAAGAGGGCGAGAAACAGGAGGCTGGAAACAGAGGGGCAGAATCAGGAGACTGGAAACAGAGGGGCAGAAACAGCAGACTGGAAACAGAGGGGGGGAAACAGGAGTCTGGAAACAGAGGGGGAGAAACAGGAGTCTGGAAACAGAGGGGGAGAAACAGGAGTCTGGAAACAGAAGGGGAGAAACAGGAGTCTGGAAACAGATGGGGAGAAACTGGAGTCTGGAAACAGAGGGTGAGAAACAGGAGACTGGAAACAGAGGGTGAGAAAGAGGAGGCTGGAAACAGAGGGGCAGATTCAGGAGACTGGAAACAGAGGGGCAGAAACAGGAGTCTGGAAACAGAGGGTGAGAAACAGGTGTCTGGAAACAGAGAGGCAGAAACAGGAGTCTGGAAACAGAGGGGCAGAAACAGTAGAGTGGAAACAGAGGGGCAGAAACAGCAGTCTGGAAACAGAGGGTGAGAAACAGGAGTCTGGAAACAGAGGGGCAGAAACAGCAGTCTGGAAACAGAGGGGCAGAAACAGGAGTCTAGAAACAGAGGGTGAGAAACAGGAGTCTGGAAACAGAGGGGCAGAAACAGGAGCCTGGAAACAAAGGGGCAGAAACCGGAGTATGGAAACAGAGACGAAGAAACAGGAGTTTGGAAGCAGAGGGGCAGAATCAGGAGGCTGGAAACAGTGGGTGAGAAACAGGAGTCTGGAAACAGGGAGGCAGAAACAGGAGTCTCGAAACAGAGGGGGAGAAACAGGAGTCTGGAAACAGAGAGGCAGAAACAGGAGTCTCGAAACAGAGGGGGAGAAACAGGAGTCTGGAAACAGAGGGGCAGAAACAGGAGGCTGGAAACAGTGGGTGAGAAACAGGAGTCTGGAAACAGAGAGGCAGAAACAGGAGTCTGGAAACAGAGGGGGAGAAACAGGAGGCTGGAAACAGAGGGGGAGAAACTGGAGGCTGGAAACAGAGGGGCAGAAACAGGAGTCTGGAAACAGAGGGGGAGAAACAGGACTCTGGAAACAGAGGGTGAGAAACAGGCGTCTGGAAGCAGAGGGGCAGAAACAGGAGTCTGGAAACAGAGGGAGAGAAACAGGAGGCTGGAAACAGAGGGGGAGAAACAGGAGTCTGGAAACAGAGGGAGAGAAACAGGAGGCTGGAAACAGAGGGGGAGAAACAGGAGTGTGGAAACAGAGGGGGAGAAACAGGAGGCTGGAAACAGATGGGGAGAAACAGGAGTCCGGAAACAGAGGGGCAGAAACAGGAGTCTGAAAACAGAGGAGGAGAAACAGGAGGCTGGAAACAGAGGGGCAGAAACAGGAGGCTGGAAACAGAGGGGGAGAAACAGGAGTCTGGAAACAGAGGGGCAGGAACAGGAGGCTGGAAACAGAGAGGCAGAAAGAGGAGGCTGGAAACAGAGGGGCAGAAACAGGAGTCTGGAAACAGAGGGGCAGAAACAGGAGTCTGGAAACAGAGGGGGAGAAACAGGAGTCTGGAAACAGAGGGAGAGAAACAGGAGGCTGGAAACAGAGGGGCAGAAACAGGAGGCTGGAAACAGAGGGGCAGAAACAGGAGACTGGAAACAGAGGGTGAGAAACAGGAGTCTGGAAACAGAGGGGGAGAAATAGGAGTCTGGAAACAGATGGGGAGAAACAGGAGTCTGGAAACAGAGGGGCAGAAGCAGGAGTCTGGAAACAGAGGGGGAGAAACAGGAGTCTGGAAACAGAGGGGAAGAAACAGGAGGCTGGAAAGAGGGGGCAGAAACAGGAGTCTGGAAACAGAGGGGCAGAAACAGGAGTCTGGAAACAGTGGGGCAGAAACAGGAGCCTGGAAACAGAGGGGCAGAAACAGGAGTCTGCAAAAAGAGTGCGAGAAACAGGAGGCTGGAAACAGAGGGGCAGAATCAGGAGACTGGAAACAGAGGGGCAGAAACAGCAGACTGGACACAGAGGGGGGGAAACAGGAGTCTGGAAACAGAGGGGGAGAAACAGGAGTCTGGAAACAGAGGGGGAGAACCAGGAGTCTGGAAACAGAAGGGGAGAAACAGGAGTCTGGAAACAGATGCGGAGAAACAGGAGTCTGGAAGCAGAGGGTGAGAAACAGGAGACTGGAAACAGAGGGTGAGAAAGAGGAGGCTGGAAACAGAGGGGCAGATTCAGGAGACTGGAAACAGAGGGGCAGAAACAGGAGTCTGGAAACAGAGGGTGAGAAACAGTAGTGTGGAAACAGGGGGGCAGAAACAGCAGTCTGGAAACAGAGGGTGAGAAACAGGAGTCTGGTAACAGAGGGGCACAAACAGCAGTCTGGAAACAGAGGGGCAGAAACAGGAGTCTAGAAACAGAGGGTGAGAAACAGGAGTCTGGAAACAGAGCGGCAGAAACAGGAGCCTGGAAACAAAGGGGCAGAAACCGGAGTATGGAAACAGAGGCGAAGAAACAGTAGTTTGGAAAAAGAGGGGCAGAAACAGGAGGCTGGAAACAGTGGGTGAGAAACAGGAGTCTGGAAACAGAGAGGCAGAAACAGGAGTCTTGAAACAGAGGGGGAGAAACAGGAGGCTGGAAAGAGAGGGGGAGAAACAGGAGGCTGGAAACAGAGGGGCAGAAACAGGAGTCTGGTAACAGACGGGGAGAAACAGGAGTCTGGAAACAGAGGGTGAGAAACAGGCGTCTGGAAACAGAGGGGCAGAAACAGGAGTCTGCAAATAGAGGGGCAGAAACAGGAGTCTGGAAACAGAGGGGGAGAAACAGGAGGCTGGAAAAAGAGGGCGAGAAACAGGAGGCTGGAAACAGAGGGGCAGAATCAGGAGACTGGAAACAGAGGGGCAGAAACAGCAGACTGGAAACAGAGGGGGGGAAACAGGAGTATGGAAACAGAGGGGGAGAAACAGGAGTCTGGAAACAGAGGGGGAGAAACAGGAGTCTGGAAACAGAAGGGGAGAAACAGGAGTCTGGAAACAGATGGGGAGAAACAGGAGTCTGGAAACAGAGTGTGAGAAACAGGAGAGTGGAAACAGAGGGTGAGAAAGAGGAGCTGGAAACAGAGGGGCAGATTCAGGAGACTGGAAACAGAGGGGCAGAAACAGGAGTCTGGAAACAGAGGGTGAGAAACAGGTGTCTGGAAACAGAGGGGCAGAAACAGCAGTCTGTTTCAGAGGGGCAGAAACAGGAGTCTAGAAACAGAGGGTGAGAAACAGGAGTCTGGAAACAGAGCGGCAGAAACAGGAGCCTGGAAACAAAGGAGCAGAAACCGGAGTATGGAAACAGAGGCGAAGAAACCGGAGTTTGGAAACAGAGGGGCAGAATCAGGAGGCTGGAAACAGTGGGTGAGAAACAGGAGTCTGGAAACAGAGAGGCAGAAACAGGAGTCTCGAAACAGAGGGGGAGAAACAGGAGTCTGGAAACAGAGAGGCAGAAACAGGAGTCTCGAAACAGAGGGGGAGAAACAGGAGTCTGGAAACAGAGAGGCAGAAACAGGAGGCTGGAAACAGTGGGTGAGAAACAGGAGTCTGGAAACAGAGAGGCAGAAACAGGAGTCTGGAAACAGAGGGGGAGAAACAGGAGGCTGGAAACAGAGGGGGAGAAACAGGAGGCTGGAAACAGAGGGGCAGAAACAGGAGTCTGGAAACAGAGGGGGAGAAACAGGAGTCTGGAAACAGAGGGTGAGAAACAGGCGTCTGGAAACAGAGGGGCAGAAACAGGAGTCTGGAAACAGAGAGGCAGAAACAGGAGTCTGGAAACAGAGGGGGAGAAACAGGAGTCTGGAAACAGAGGGAGAGAAACAGGAGTCTGGAAACAGATGGGGAGAAACAGGAGTCCGGAAACAGAGGTGGGGAAACAGGAGTCTGGAAAAAGAGGGGCAGAAACAGGAGTCTGAAAACAGAGGAGGAGAAACAGGAGTCTGGAAACTGAGGGGGAGAAACAGGAGGCTGGAAACAGAGGAGGAGAAACAGGAGTCTGGAAACAGAGGGGCAGAAACAGGAGGCTGGAAACAGAGGGGGAGAAACAGGAGTCTGGAAACAGAGGGGCATAAACAGGAGGCTGGAAACAGAGAGGCAGAAAGAGGAGGCTGGAAACAGAGGGGCAGAAACAGGAGTCTGGAAACACAGGGGCAGAAACAGGAGTCTGGAAACAGAGGGGGAGAAACAGGAGTCTGGAAACAGAGGGAGAGAAACAGGAGGCTGGAAACAGAGGAGGAGAAACAGGAGTCTGGAAACAGAGGGGCAGAAACAGGAGTCTGAAAACAGAGGGGGAGAAACAGGAGGCTGGAAACAGAAGGGCAGAAACAGGAGGCTGGAAACAGAGGGGGAGAAACAGGAGTCTGGAAACAGAGGGGCAGAAACAGGAGGCTGGAAACAGAGAGGCAGAAAGAGGAGGCTGGAAACAGAGGGGCAGAAACAGGAGTCTGGAAGCAGAGGGGCAGAAACAGGAGTCTGGAAACAGAGGGGGAGAAACAGGAGTCTGGAAACAGAGGGAGAGAAACAGGAGGCTGGAAACAGAGGGGGAGAAACAGGAGTCTGGAAACAGAGGGGGAGAAACAGGAGTCTGGAAACAGATGGGGAGAAACAGGAGTCCGGAAACAAAGGTGGGGAAACAGGAGTCTGGAAACAGAGGGGCAGAAACAGGAGTCTGAAAACAGAGGAGGAGAAACAGGAGTCTGGAAACTGAGGGGGAGAAACAGGAGGCTGGAAACAGAGGAGGAGAAACAGGAGGCTGGAAACAGAGGGGCAGAAACAGGAGTCTGAAAACAGAGGAGGAGAAACAGGAGGCTGGAAACAGAGGGGCAGAAACAGGAGGCTGGAAACAGAGGTGGAGAAACAGGAGTCTGGAAACAGAGGGGCAGAAACAGGAGGCTGGAAACAGAGAGGCAGAAAGAGGAGGCTGGAAACAGAGGGGCAGAAACAGGAGTCTGGAAACAGAGGGGCAGAAACAGGAGTCTGGAAACAGAGGGGGAGAAACAGGAGTCTGGAAACAGAGGGAGAGAAACAGGAGGCTGGAAACAGAGGGGCAGAAACAGGAGGCTGGAAACAGAGGGGCAGAAACAGGAGAATGGAAACAGAGGGTGAGAAACAGGAGTCTGGAAACAGAGGGGGAGAAATAGGAGTCTGGAAACAGAGGGGGAGAAACAGGAGTCTGGAAACAGAGGGGCAGAAGCAGGAATCTGGAAACAGAGGGGGAGAAACAGGAGTCTGGAAACAGAGGGGGAGAAACAGGAGGCTGGAAAGAGGGGGCAGAAACAGGAGGCTGGAAACAGAGGGGCAGAAACAGGAGTCTGGAAACAGTGGGGCAGAAACAGGAGTCTGGAAACAGAGGGGCAGAAACAGGAGTCTGGAAAAAGAGTGCGAGAAACAGGAGGCTGGAAACAGAGGGGCAGAATCAGGAGACTGGAAACAGAGGGGCAGAAACAGCAGACTGGAAACAGAGGGGGGGGAATCAGGAGTCTGGAAACAGAGGGGGAGAAACAGGAGTCTGGAAACAGAGAGGGAGAAACAGGAGTCTGGAAACAGAAGGGGAGAAACAGGAGTCTGGAAACAGATGCGGAGAAACAGGAGTCTGGAAGCAGAGGGTGAGAAACAGGAGACTGGAAACAGAGGGTGAGAAAGAGGAGGCTGGAAACAGAGGGGCAGATTCAGGAGACTGGAAACAGAGGGGCAGAAACAGGAGTCTGGAAACAGAGGGTGAGAAACAGGAGTCTGGAAACAGAGAGGCAGAAACAGGAGTCTGGAAACTGAGGGGCAGAAACAGTAGTGTGGAAACAGGGGGGCAGAAACAGCAGTCTGGAAACAGAGGGTGAGAAACAGGAGTCTGGAAACAGAGGGGCAGAAACAGCAGTCTGGAAACAGAGGGGCAGAAACAGGAGTCTAGAAACAGAGGGTGAGAAACAGGAGTCTGGAAACAGAGCGGCAGAAACAGGAGCCTGGAAACAAAGGGGCAGAAACCGGAGTATGGAAACAGAGGCGAAGAAACAGGAGTTTGGAAACAGAGGGGCAGAAACAGGAGGCTGGAAACAGTGGGTGAGAAACAGGAGTCTGGAAACAGAGAGGCAGAAACAGGAGTCTCGAAACAGAGGGGGAGAAACAGTAGGCTGGAAACAGTGGGTGAGAAACTGGAGTCTGGAAACAGAGAGGCAGAAACAGGAGTCTGGAAACAGAGGGGGAGAAACAGGAGGCTGGAAACAGAGGGGGAGAAACAGGAGGCTGGAAACAGAGGGGCAGAAACAGGAGTCTGGTAACAGATGGGGAGAAACAGGAGTCTGGAAACAGAGGGGGAGAAACAGGAGGCTGGAAAATGAGGGCGAGAAACAGGAGGCTGGAAACAGAGGGGCAGAATCAGGAGAGTGGAAACAGAGGGGCAGAAACAGCAGACTGGAAACAGAGGGGGGGAAACAGGAGTCTGGAAACAGAGGGGGAGAAACAGGAGTCTGGAAACAGAGGGGGAGAAACAGGAGTCTGGAAACAGAAGGGGAGAAACAGGAGTCTGGAAACAGATGCTGAGAAACAGGAGTCTGGAAACAGAGGGTGAGAAACAGGAGACTGGAAACAGAGGGTGAGAAAGAGGAGGCTGGAAACAGAGGGGCAGATTCAGGAGACTGGAAACAGAGGGGCAGAAACAGGAGTCTGGAAACAGAGGATGAGAAACAGGTGTCTGGAAACAGAGAGGCAGAAACAGGAGTCTGGAATCAGAGGGGCAGAAACAGTAGAGTGGAAACAGAGGGGCAGAAACAGCAGTCTGGAAACAGAGGGTGAGAAACAGGAGTCTGGAAACAGAGGGGCAGAAACAGCAGTCTGGAAACAGAGGGGCAGAAACAGGAGTCTAGAAACAGAGGGTGAGAAACAGGAGTCTGGAAACAGAGCGGCAGAAACAGGAGCCTGGAAACAAAGGGGCAGAAACCGGAGTATGGAAACAGAGGCGAAGAAACCGGAGTTTGGAAACAGAGGGGCAGAATCAGGAGGCTGGAAACAGTGGGTGAGAAACAGGAGTCTGGAAACAGAGAGGCAGAAACAGGAGTCTCGAAACAGAGGGGGAGAAACAGGTGCCTGGAAACAGAGAGGCAGAAACAGGAGTCTCGAAACAGAGGGGGAGAAACAGGAGTCTGGAAACAGAGAGGCAGAAACAGGAGTCTGGAAACAGAGGGGGAGAAACAGGAGGCTGGAAACAGAGGGGGAGAAACAGGAGGCTGGAAACAGAGGGGCAGAAGCAGGAGTCTGGAAACAGAGGGGGAGAAACAGGAGTCTGGAAACAGAGGGTGAGAAACAGGCGTCTGGAAACAGAGGGGCAGAAACAGGAGTCTGGAAACAGAGGGGCAGAAACAGGACTCTGGAAACAGAGGGGGAGAAACAGGAGTCTGGAAACAGAGGGAGAGAAACAGGAGTCTGGAAACAGATGGGGAGAAACAGGAGTCCGGAAACAGAGGTGGGGAAACAGGAGTCTGGAAACAGAGGGGCAGAAACAGGAGTCTGAAAACAGAGGAGGAGAAACAGGAGTCTGGAAACTGAGGGGGAGAAACAGGAGGCTGGAAACAGAGGAGGAGAAACAGGAATCTGGAGACAGAGGGGCAGAAACAGGAGTCTGAAAACAGAGGAGGAGAAACAGGAGGCTGGAAACAGAGGGGCAGAAACAGGAGGCTGGAAACAGAGGGGGAGAAACAGGAGTCTGGAAACAGAGGGGCAGAAACAGGAGGCTGGAAACAGAGAGGCAGAAAGAGGAGGCTGGAAACAGAGGGGCAGAAACAGGAGTCTGGAAACAGAGGGGCAGAAACAGGAGTCTGGAAACAGAGGGGGCGAAACAGGAGTCTGGAAACAGAGGGAGAGAAACAGGAGGCTGGAAACAGAGCGGCAGAAACAGGAGGCTGGAAACAGAGGGGCAGAAGCTGGAGACTGGAAACAGAGGGTGAGAAACAGGAGTCTGGAAACAGATGGGCAGAAACAGGAGTCTGGAAACAGAGGGGGGGAAACAGGAATCTGGAAACAGAGGGGGAGAAACAGGAGTCTGGAAACAGAGGGGGAGAAACAGGAGTCTGGAAACAGAAGGGGAGAAACAGGAGTCTGGAAACAGATGCGGAGAAACAGGAGTCTGGAAACAGAGGGTGAGAAACAGGAGACTGGAAACAGAGGGTGAGAAAGAGGAGGCTGGAAACAGAGGGGCAGATTCAGGAGTCTGGAAACAGAGGGTGAGAAACAGGAGTCTGGAAACAGAGGGGCAGAAACAGGATTCTGGAAACAGAGGGTGAGAAACACGAGTCTGGAAACAGAGAGGCAGAAACAGGAGTCTGGAAACAGAGGGGCAGAAATAGTAGTGTGGAAACAGGGGGGCAGAAACAGCAGTCTGGAAACAGAGGGTGAGAAACAGGAGTCTGGAAACAGAGGGGCAGAAACAGCAGTCTGGAAACAGAGGGGCAGAAACAGGAGTCTAGAAACAGAGGGTGAGAAACAGGAGTCTGGAAACAGAGCGGCAGAAACAGGAGCCTGGAAACAAAGGGGCAGAAACCGGAGTATGGAAACAGAGGCGAAGAAACAGGAGTTTGGAAACAGAGGGGCAGAAACAGGAGGCTGGAAACAGTGGGTGAGAAACAGGAGTCTGGAAACAGAGAGGCAGAAACAGGAGTCTGGAAACAGAGGGGGAGAAGCAGGAGGCTGGAAACAGAGGGGGAGAAACAGGAGGCTGGAATCAGAGGGGCAGAAACAGGAGTCTGGAAACAGAGGGGGAGAAACAGGAGTCTGGAAACAGAGGGTGAGAAACAGGCGTCTGGAAACAGAGGGGCAGAAACAGGAGTCTGGAAACAGAGGGGCAGAAACAGGAGTCTGGAAACAGAGGGGGAGAAACAGGAGGCTGGAAAAAGAGGGCGAGAAACAGGAGGCTGGAAACAGAGGGGCAGAATCAGGAGACTGGAAACAGAGGGGCAGAAACAGCAGACTGGAAACAGAGGAGGGAAACAGGAGTCTGGAAACAGAGGGGGAGAAACAGGAGTCTGGAAACAGAGGGGGAGAAACAGGAGTCTGGAAACAGAAGGGGAGAAACAGGAGTCTGGAAACAGATGGGGAGAAACAGGAGTCTGGAAACAGAGGGTGAGAAACAGGAGACTGGAAACAGAGGGTGAGAAAGAGGAGGCTGGAAACAGAGGGGCAGATTCAGGAGACTGGAAACAGAGGGGCAGAAACAGGAGTCTGGAAACAGAGGGTGAGAAACAGGTGTCTGGAAACAGAGAGGCAGAAACAGGAGTCTGAAAACAGAGGGGCAGAAACAGTAGAGTGGAAACAGAGGGGCAGAAACAGCAGTCTGGAAACAGAGGGTGAGAAACAGGAGTCTGGAAACAGAGTGGCAGAAACAGCAGTCTGGAAACAGAGGGGCAGAAACAGGAGTCTCGAAACAGAGGGGGAGAAACAGGAGTCTGGAAACAGAGAGGCAGAAACAGGAGTCTCGAAACAGAGGGGGAGAAACATGAGTCTGGAAACAGAGAGGCAGAAACAGGAGGCTGGAAACAGTGAGTGAGAAATAGGAGTCTGGAAACAGAGTGGCAGAAACAGGAGTCTGGAAACAGAGGGGGAGAAACAGGAGGCTGGAAACAGAGGGGGAGAAACAGGAGGCTGGAAACAGAGGGGCAGAAACAGCAGTCTGGAAACAGAGGGGGAGAAACAGGAGTCTGGAAACAGAGGGTGAGAAACAGGCGTCTGGAAGCAGAGGGGCAGAAACAGGAGTATGGAAACAGAGGGGCAGAAACAGGAGTCTGGAAACAGAGGGGGAGAAACAGGAGTCTGGAAACAAATGGTGAGAAACAGGAGTCTGGAAACAGAGGGGCCGAAACAGGAGTCTGGAAACAGAGGGGGAGAAACAGGAGTCTGGAAACAGAGGGGGAGAAACAGGAGTCTGGAAACAGATGGGCAGAAACAGGAGTCTGGAAACAGAGGGGGAGAAAAAGGGGGCTGGAAACAGAGAGGCTGAAACAGGAGGCTGGAAACAGCGGGGCAGAAACAGGAGTGTGGAAACAGAGGGGGAGAAACAGGAGTCTGGAAACAGAGAGGGAGAAACAGGAGTCTGGAAACAGAGGGTGAGAAACAGGACTCTGGAAACAAAGGAGCAGTATCAGGAGGCTGGAAACAGAGGGGCAGAAACAGTAGTCTGGAAACAGAGGGTGAGAAACAGGAGTCTGGAAACAGAGAGGCAGAAACAGGAGTCTGGAAACAGAGGGGCCGAAACAGGAGTCTGGAAACAGAGGGGGAGAAACAGGAGTCTGGAAAGACAGGGTGAGAAACAGGCATCTGGAAACAAAGGGGCAGAAACAGGAGTCTGGAAACAGAGGGGCAGAAACAGGTGTCTGGAAACAGAGGGTGAGAAACAGGAGTCTGGAAACAGAGGGGGAGAAACAGGAGTCTGGAAACAGAGGGGGAGAAACAGGAGTCTGGAAACAGACGGGGAGAAACAGGAGTCTGGAATCTGAGGGGCAGAAACAGGAGGCTGGAAACAGAGGGGGAGAAACAGGAGTCTGGAAACAGAGGGGGAGAAACAGGAGGCTGGAAACAGAGGGGCAGAAACAGGAGTCTGGAAACAGAGAGGCAGAAACAGGAGCCTGGAAATAGAGGGGCAGAAACAGGAGTCTGGAAACAGAGGGGGAGAAACAGGAGTCTGGAAGCAGAGAGGCAGAAACAGGAGTCTGGAAACAGAGGGGCAGAACCAGGAGTCTGGAAACAGAGGGGGAGAAACAGGAGTCTGGAAACAGAGGGTGAGAAACAGGAGTCTGCAAACAGAGTGTGAGAAACAGGAGTCTGGAAACAGAGGGGGAGAAACAGGAGGCTGGAAACAGAGGGGCAGAAACAGGAGTCTGGAAACAGAGGGGCAGAAACAGGTGTCTGGAAACAGAGGGGGAGAAACAGGAGGCTGGATGCAGACGGGCAGAAACAGGAGGCTGGAAACAGAGGGGGAGAAACAGGAGTCTGGAAACTCAGGGTGAGAAACAGGAGCCTGGAAACAACTGGTGAGAAACAGGAGTCTGGAAACAGAGGGGCAGAAACAGGAGTCTGGAAACAGAGGGGGAGAAACAGGAGTCTGGAAACAAATGGTGAGAAACAGGAGTCTGGAAACAGAGGGGCAGAAACAGGAGTCTGGAAAGAGAGGGGGAGAAACAGGAGTCTGGAAACAGAGGGGGAGAAACAGGAGTCTGGAAACAGATGGGCAGAAACAGGAGTCTGGAAACAGAGGGGGAGAAACAGGAGGCTGGAAACAGAGGGGCAGAAACAGGAGGCTGGAAACAGATGGGCAGAAACAGGAGTCTGGAAACAGAGGGGGAGAAACTGGAGGCTGGATGCAGAGGGGCAGAAACAGGAGGCTGGAAACAGAGGGGGAGAAACAGGAGTCTGGAAACAGAGGGGGAGAAACAGGAGTCTGGAAACAGAGGGTTAGAAACAGGAGTCTGGAAACAGAGGGGCAGAATCAGGAGGCTGGAAACAGAGGGGGAGAAACAGGAGTCTGGAAACAGTGGGTGAGAAACAGGAGTCTGGAAACAGAGGGGCAGAAACAGGTGTCTGGAAACAGTGGGGGGGAAACAGGAGTGTGGAAACAGAGGGGCAGAAACAGGAGTCTGGAAACAGAGGGGCAGAAACAGGAGTCTGGAAACAGAGGGGCAGAAACAGGAGTCAGGAAACAGAGGGGCAGAAACAGGAGTCTGGAAACAGAGGGGAAGAAACAGGAGGCTGGAAACAGAGGGTGAGAAACAGGAGGCTGGAAACAGAGGCGGAGAAACAGGAGTCTGGAAACTCAGGGTGAGAAACAGGAGTCTGGAAAGAGAGGGGCAGAAACAGGAGTCTGGAAACAGAGGGGGAGAAACAGGAGTCTGGAAAGAGAGGGGCAGAAACAGGAGTCTGGAAACAGAGGGGGAGAAACAGGAGTCTGGAAACAGAGGGGGAGAAACAGGAGTCTGGAAACAGAGGGGGAGAAACAGGAGTCTGGAAACAGAGGGGGAGAAACAGGAGTCTGGAAACAGAGGGGGAGAAACAGGAGTCTGGAAACAGAGGGGGAGAAACAGGAGTGTGGAAACAGAGGGGGAGAAACAGGAGTCTGGAAACAGAGGGGGAAAAAAGGAGGCTGGAAACAGAGGGGCAGAAACAGGAGCCTGGAAACAGAGGGGCAGAAACAGGAGTCTGGAAACAGAGGGGGAGAAACAGGAGTCTGGAAGCAGAGAGGCAGAAACAGGAGTCTGGAAACAGAGGGGCAGAAACAGCAGTCTGGAAACAGAGGGGGAGAAACAGGAGTCTGGAAGCAGAGGATGAGAAACAGGAGTCTGGAAACAGAGTGTGAGAAACAGGAGTCTGGAAACAGAGGGGGAGAAACAGCAGTCTGGAAACAGAGGGGCAGAAACAGGAGTCTGGAAACAGAGGGGCAGAAACAGGAGTCTGGAAACAGAGGGGGAGAAAGAGGAGGCTGGATGCAGAGGGGCAGAAACAGGAGGCTGGAAACTCATGGTGAGAAACAGGAGTCTGGAAACTCAGGGTGAGAAACAGGAGTCTGGAAACAACTGCTGAGAAACAGGAGTCTGGAAACAGAGGGGCAGAAACAGGAGGCTGGAAACAGAGGGGGAGAAACAGGAGTCTGGAAACACAGGGGCAGAAACAGGAGTCTGGATACAGATGGGGAGAAACAGGAGTCTGGAAACAAATGGTGAGAAACAGGAGTCTGGAAACAGAGGGGCAGAAACAGGAGGCTGGAAACAGAGGGGCAGAAACAGGAGGCTGGAAACAGAGGGGCAGAAACAGGAGTCTGGAAACAGAGGGGGAGAAACAGGAGTCTGGAAACAGAGGGGGAGAAACAGGAGTCTGGAAACAGATGGGCAGAAACAGGAGTCTGGAAACCGAGGGGGAGAAAAAGGGGGCTGGAAACAGAGGGGCAGAAACAGGAGGCTGGAAACAGAGGGGCAGAAACAGGAGTGTGGAAACAGAGGGGGAGAAACTGGAGGCTGGATGCAGAGGGGCAGAAACAGGAGGCTGGAAACAGAGGGGGAGAAACAGGCGGCTGGATGCAGAGGGGCAGAAACAGGAGGCTGGAAACAGAGGGGGAGAAACAGGAGGCTGGAAACAGAGGGGCAGAAACAGGAGGCTGGAAACAGAGGGGCAGAAACAGTAGTGTGGAAACAGAGGGGGAGAAACAGGAGGCTGGATACAGAGGGGCAGAATCAGGAGGCTGGAAACAGAGGGGGAGAAACAGGAGTCTGGAAACTCAGGGTGAGAAACAGGAGTCTGGAAACAGAGGGGCACAAACAGGAGTCTGGAAACAGAGGGGGAGAAACAGGAGGCTGGATGCAGAGGGGCAGAAACAGGAGGCTGGAAACAGAGGGGGAGAAACAGGAGTCTGGAAACTCAGGGTGAGAAACAGGAGTCTGGAAACAACTGGTGAGAAACAGGAGTCTGGAAACAGAGGGGCAGAAACAGGAGTCTGGAAACAGATGGGGAGAAACAGGAGTCTGGAAACAAATGATGAGAAACAGGAGTCTGGAAACAGAGGGGCAGAAACAGGAGTCTGGAAACAGAGGGGGAGAAACTGGAGTCTGGAAACAGAGGGGGAGAAACAGGAGTCTGGAAACAGAGGGGGAGAAACAGGAGTCTGGAAACAGATGGGCAGAAACAGGAGGCTGGAAACAGAGGGGCAGAAACAGGAGTGTGGAAACAGAGGGGGAGAAACAGGAGTCTGGAAACACAGGGGGAGAAACAGGAGTCTGGAAACATAGGGTGAGGCAGAGGACTCTGGAAACATCGGAGCAGAATCAGGAGGCTGGAAACAGAGGGGCAGAAACAGTAGTCTGGAAACAGAGGGTGAGAAACAGGAGTCTGGAAACAGAGAGGCAGGAACAGGAGTCTGGAAACAGAGGGGCCGAAACAGGAGTCTGGAAACAGAGGGGGAGAAACAGGAGTCTGGAAATACAGGGTGAGCAACAGGCGTCTGGAAACAAAGGGGCAGAAACAGGAGTCTGGAAACAGAGGGGCAGAAACTGGTGTCTGGAAACAGAGGGTGAGAAACAGGAGTCTGCAAACAGAGTGTGAGAAACAGGAGTCTGGAAACAGAGGGGGAGAAACAGGAGTCTGGAAACAGAGGGGCAGAAACAGGAGTCTGGAAACAGAGGGGGAGAAACAGGAGTCTGGAAACTCAGGGTGAGAAACAGGAGCCTGGAAACAACTGGTGAGAAACAGGAGTCTGGAAACAGAGGGGCAGAAACAGGAGTCTGGAAACAGAGGGGGAGAAACAGGAGTCTGGAAACAAATGGTGAGAAAAAGGAGTCTGGAAACAGAGGGGCAGAAACAGGAGTCTGGAAAGAGAGGGGGAGAAACAGGAGTCTGGAAACAGAGGGGGAGAAACAGGAGTCTGGAAACAGATGGGCAGAAACAGGAGTCTGGACACAGAGGGGGAGAAACAGGAGGCTGGAAACAGATGGGCAGAAACAGGCAGCTGGAAACAGATGGGCAGAAACAGGAGTCTGGAAACAGAGGGGGAGAAACTGGAGGCTGGATGCAGAGGGGCAGAAACAGGAGGCTGGAAACAGAGGGGGAGAAACAGGAGGCTGGAAACAGAGGGGCAGAAACAGGAGGCTGGAAACAGAGGGGCAGAAACAGTAGTGTGGAAACAGAGGGGGAGAAACAGGAGGCTGGATACAGAGGGGCAGAATCAGGAGGCTGGAAACAGAGGGGGAGAAACAGGAGTCTGGAAACTCAGGGTGAGAAACAGGAGTCTGGAAACAGAGGGGCACAAACAGGAGTCTGGAAACAGAGGGGGAGAAACAGGTGTCTGGAAACAAATGGTGAGAAACAGGAGTCTGGAAACAGAGCGTGTGAAACAGGAGTCTGGAAACAGAGAGGCAGAAACAGGAGTCTGGAAACAGAGGGGCAGAAACAGGAGTCTGGAAACAGAGGGGGAGAAACAGGAGTCTGGAAACAAAGGGTGATAAACAGGAGTCTGGAAACAGAGCGGCAGAAACAGGAGTCTGGAAACAGAGGGGGAGAAACAGGAGTCTGCAAACAGAGGGGCAGAAACAGGAGTCTGGGAACAGAGGGGCAGAAGCAGGAGTCTGGAAACAGAGGGGGAGAAACAGGTGTCTGGAAGCTCAGGGTGAGAAACAGGAGTCTGGATACAGAGGGGCAGAAACAGCAGTCTGGAAACAGAGGGGGAGAAACAGGAGTCTGGAAACGAATGGTGAGAAACAGGAGTCTGGAAACAGAGGGGCAGAAACAGGAGTCTGGAAACAGAGGGGGAGAAACAGGAGTCTGGAAACAGAGGGGGAGAAACAGGAGTCTGGAAACAGAGGGGCAGAAACAGGAGTCTGGAAACAGAGGGGCAGAAACAGGAGTCTGGAAACAGAGGGGGAGAAACAGGAGTCTGGAAACAAAGGGTTAGAAACAGGAGTCTGGAAACAGAGCGGCAGAAACAGGAGTCTGGAAACAGAGGGGGAGAAACAGGAGTCTGCAAACAGAGGGGCAGAAACAGGAGTCTGGGAACAGAGGGGCAGAAGCAGGAGTCTGGAAACAGAGGGGGAGAAACAGGTGTCTGGAAGCTCAGGGTGAGAAACAGGAGTCTGGATACAGAGGGGCAGAAACAGCAGTCTGGAAACAGAGGGGGAGAAACAGGAGTCTGGAAACAAATGGTGAGAAACAGGAGTCTGGAAACAGAGGGGCAGAAACAGGAGTCTGGAAACAGAGGGGGAGAAACAGGAGTCTGGAAACAGAGGGGGAGAAACAGGAGTCTGGAAACAAATGGTGAGAAACAGGAGTCTAGAAACAGAGGGGCAGAAACAGGAGTCTGGAAACAGAGGGGCAGAAACACGAGTCTGGAAACAGAGGGGCAGAAACAGGAGTCTGGAAACAGATGGGCAGAAACAGGAGTCTGGAAACAGAGGGGGAGAAACAGGAGGCTGGAAACAGAGGGGCAGAAACAGGAGGCTGGAAACAGAGGGGCAGAAACAGGAGTGTGGAAACAGAGGGGGAGAAACAGGAGGCTGGATACAGAGGGGCAGAATCAGGAGGCTGGAAACAGAGGGGGAGAAACAGGAGTCTGGAAACTCAGGGTGAGAAACAGGAGTCTGGAAACAGAGGGGCAGAAACAGGTGTCTGGAAACAGAGGGTGAGAAACAGGAGTCTGGAAACAGAGGGGGAGAAACAGGAGTCTGGAAACAGAGGGGGAGAAACAGGAGTCTGGAAACAGACGGTGAGAAACAGGAGTCTGGAAACAGAGGGTGAGAAACAGGAGTCTGGAAACAGAGGGGTAGAAACAGGAGTCTGGAAACAGAGTGTGAGAAACAGGAGTCTGCAAACAGAGGGGCAGAAACAAGAGTCTGGATACAGAGGGTGAGAAATAGGCGTCTGGAAACAGAGGCGCAGAAACAGGAGTCTGGAAAAAGAGTGGCAGAAACAGTTGTCTGGAAACAGAGGGTGAGAAACAGGAGTCTGGAAAGAGAGGGGGAGAAACAGGAGTCTGGAAACAGAGGGGGAGAAACAGGAGTCTGGAAACAGATGGGCAGAAACAGGAGTCTGGACACAGAGGGGGAGAAACAGGAGGCTGGAAACAGATGGGCAGAAACAGGCAGCTGGAAACAGATGGGCAGAAACAGGAGTCTGGAAACAGAGGGGGAGAAACTGGAGGCTGGATGCAGGGGGGCAGAAACAGGAGGCTGGAAACAGAGGGGGAGAAACAGGAGGCTGGAAACAGAGGGGCAGAAACAGGAGGCTGGAAACAGAGGGGCAGAAACAGTAGTGTGGAAACAGAGGGGGAGAAACAGGAGGCTGGATACAGAGGGGCAGAATCAGGAGGCTGGAAACAGAGGGGGAGAAACAGGAGTCTGGAAACTCAGGGTGAGAAACAGGAGTCTGGAAACAGAGGGGCACAAACAGGAGTCTGGAAACAGAGGGGGAGAAACAGGTGTCTGGAAACAAATGGTGAGAAACAGGAGTCTGGAAACAGAGCGTGTGAAACAGGAGTCTGGAAACAGAGAGGCAGAAACAGGAGTCTGGAAACAGAGGGGCAGAAACAGGAGTCTGGAAACAGAGGGGGAGAAACAGGAGTCTGGAAACAAAGGGTGATAAACAGGAGTCTGGAAACAGAGCGGCAGAAACAGGAGTCTGGAAACAGAGGGGCAGAAACAGGAGTCTGGAAACAGAGGGGCAGAAACAGGAGTCTGGGAACAGAGGGGCAGAAGCAGGAGTCTGGAAACAGAGGGGGAGAAACAGGTGTCTGGAAGCTCAGGGTGAGAAACAGGAGTCTGGATACAGAGGGGCAGAAACAGCAGTCTGGAAACAGAGGGGGAGAAACAGGAGTCTGGAAACGAATGGTGAGAAACAGGAGTCTGGAAACAGAGGGGCAGAAACAGGAGTCTGGAAACAGAGGGGGAGAAACAGGAGTCTGGAAACAGAGGGGGAGAAACAGGAGTCTGGAAACAGAGGGGCAGAAACAGGAGTCTGGAAACAGAGGGGCAGAAACAGGAGTCTGGAAACAGAGGGGGAGAAACAGGAGTCTGGAAACAAAGGGTGAGAAACAGGAGTCTGGAAACAGAGCGGCAGAAACAGGAGTCTGGAAACAGAGGGGGAGAAACAGGAGTCTGCAAACAGAGGGGCAGAAACAGGAGTCTGGGAACAGAGGGGCAGAAGCAGGAGTCTGGAAACAGAGGGGGAGAAACAGGTGTCTGGAAGCTCAGGGTGAGATACAGGAGTCTGGATACAGAGGGGCAGAAACAGCAGTCTGGAAACAGAGGGGGAGAAACAGGAGTCTGGAAACAAATGGTGAGAAACAGGAGTCTGGAAACAGAGGGGCAGAAACAGGAGTCTGGAAACAGAGGGGGAGAAACAGGAGTCTGGAAACAGAGGGGGAGAAACAGGAGTCTGGAAACAAATGGTGAGAAACAGGAGTCTAGAAACAGAGGGGCAGAAACAGGAGTCTGGAAACAGAGGGGCAGAAACAGGAGTCTGGAAACAGAGGGGCAGAAACAGGAGTCTGGAAACAGATGGGCAGAAACAGGAGTCTGGAAACAGAGGGGGAGAAACAGGAGGCTGGAAACAGAGGGGCAGAAAGAGGAGGCTGGAAACAGAGGGGCAGAAACAGGAGTGTGGAAACAGAGGGGGAGAAACAGGAGGCTGGATACAGAGGGGCAGAATCAGGAGGCTGGAAACAGAGGGGGAGAAACAGGAGTCTGGAAACTCAGGGTGAGAAACAGGAGTCTGGAAACAGAGGGGCAGAAACAGGTGTCTGGAAACAGAGGGTGAGAAACAGGAGTCTGGAAACAGAGGGGGAGAAACAGGAGTCTGGAAACAGAGCGGGAGAAACAGGAGTCTGGAAACAGACGGGGAGAAACAGGAGTCTGGAAACAGAGGGTGAGAAACAGGAGTCTGGAAACAGAGGGGTAGAAACAGGAGTCTGGAAACAGAGTGTGAGAAACAGGAGTCTGCAAACAGAGGGGCAGAAACAAGAGTCTGGAAACAGAGGGTGAGAAATAGGCGTCTGGAAACAGAGGCGCAGAAACAGGAGTCTGGAAAAAGAGTGGCAGAAACAGTTGTCTGGAAACAGAGGGTGAGAAACAGGAGTCTGGAAACAGAGGGGGAGAAACAGGAGACTGGAAACAGAGGGGGAGAAACAGGAGTCTGGAAACAGAGGGTGAGAAATAGGAGCCTGGAAACAGAGGGGGAGAAACAGGAGTCTGGAAACAGAGGGGGAGAAACAGGAGTCTGGAAACAGAGGGTGAGAAACAGGAGTCTGGAAACAGAGGGGTAGAATCAGGAGGCTGGAAACAGAGGGGCAGAAACAGGAGTCTGGAAACACAGTGTGAGAAACAGGAGTCTGGAAACAGAGGCGGGGGGAAACAGGAGTCTGGAAACAGAGGGGCAGAAACAGGAGTCTGGAAACAGAGGGGGAGAAACAGGAGTCTGGAAACAGAGGGGCAGAAACGGGAGTCTGGATACAGATGGGGAGAAACAGGAGTCTGGAAACAAATGGTGAGAAACAGGAGTCTGGAAACAGAGGGGCAGAAACAGGAGGCTGGAAACAGAGGGGCAGAAACAGGAGGCTGGAAACAGAGGGGCAGAAACAGGAGTGTGGAAACAGAGGGGGAGAAACAGGAGGCTGGATACAGAGGGGCAGAATTAGGAGGCTGGAAACAGAGGGGGAGAAACAGGAGTCTGGAAACTCAGGGTGAGAAACAGGAGTATGGAAACAGAGGGGCAGAAACAGGAGTCTGGAAACAGAGGGGGAGAAACAGGAGTCTGGAAACAAATGGTGAGAAACAGGATTCTGGAAACAGAGGGGCCGAAACAGGAGTCTGGAAACAGAGGGGGAGAAACAGGAGTCTGGAAACAGAGGGGGAGAAACAGGAGTCTGGAAACAGATGGGCAGAAACAGGAGTCTGGAAACAGAGGGGGAGAAAAAGGGGGCTGGAAACAGAGGGGCAGAAACAGGAGGCTGGAAACAGAGGGGCAGAAACAGGAGTGTGGAAACAGAGGGGGAGAAACAGGAGTCTGGAAACAGAGGGGGAGAAACAGGAGTCTGGAAACAGAGGGTGAGAAACAGGACTCTGGAAACAAAGGAGCAGAATCAGGAGGCTGGAAACAGAGGGGCAGAAACAGTAGTCTGGAAACAGAGGGTGAGAAACAGGAGTCTGGAAACAGAGAGGCAGAAACAGGAGTCTGGAAACAGAGGGGCCGAAACAGGAGTCTGGAAACAGAGGGGGAGAAACAGGAGTCTGGAAAGACAGGGTGAGAAAGAGGCGTCTGGAAACAAAGGGGCAGAAACAGGAGTCTGGAAACAGAGGGGCAGAAACAGGTGTCTGGAAACAGAGGGTGAGAAACAGGAGTCTGGAAACAGAGGGGGAGAAACAGGAGTCTGGAAACAGAGGGGGAGAAACAGGAGTCTGGAAACAGACGGGGAGAAACAGGAGTCTGGAAACTGAGGGGCAGAAACAGGAGGCTGGAAACAGAGGGGGAGAAACAGGAGTCTGGAAACAGAGGGGGAGAAACAGGAGGCTGGAAACAGAGGGGCAGAAACAGGAGTCTGGAAACAGAGAGGCAGAAACAGGAGCCTAGAAACAGTGGGGCAGAAACAGGAGTCTGGAAACAGAGGGGGAGAAACAGGAGTCTGGAAGCAGAGAGGCAGAAACAGGAGTCTGGAAACAGAGGGGCAGAAACAGGAGTCTGGAAACAGAGGGGGAGAAACAGGAGTCTGGAAACATAGGGTGAGAAACAGGAGTCTGCAAACAGAGTGTGAGAAACAGGAGTCTGGAAACAGAGGGGGAGAAACAGGAGTCTGGAAACAGAGGGGCAGAAACAGGAGTCTGGAAACAGAGGGGCAGAAACAGGAGTCTGGAAACAGAGGGGGTGAAACAGGAGGCTGGATGCAGAGGGGCAGAAACAGGAGGCTGGAAACAGAGGGGGAGAAACAGGAGTCTGGAAACTCAGGGTGAGAAACAGGAGCCTGGAAACAACTGGTGAGAAACAGGAGTCTGGAAACAGAGGGGCAGAAACAGGAGTCTGGAAACAGAGGGGGAGAAACAGGAGTCTGGAAACAAATGGTGAGAAACAGGAGTCTGGAAACAGAGGGGCAGAAACAGGAGTCTGGAAAGAGAGGGGGAGAAACAGGAGTCTGGAAACAGAGGGGGAGAAACAGGAGTCTGGAAACAGATGGACAGAAACAGGAGTCTGGAAACAGAGGGGGAGAAACAGGAGGCTGGAAACAGAGGGGCAGAAACAGGAGGCTGGAAACAGATGGGCAGAAACAGGAGTCTGGAAACAGAGGGGGAGAAACTGGAGGCTGGATGCAGAGGGGCAGAAACAGGAGGCTGGAAACAGAGGGGGAGAAACAGGGGTCTGGAAGCAGAGGGGGAGAAACAGGAGTCTGGAAACAGAGGGTTAGAAACAGGAGTCTGGAAACAGAGGGTCAGAATCAGCAGGCTGGAAACAGAGGGGGAGAAACAGGAGTCTGGAAACAGAGGGTGAGAAACAGGAGTCTGGAAACAGAGGGGCCGAAACAGGTGTCTGGAAACAGTGGGGGGGAAACAGGAGTCTGGAAACAGAGGGGCAGAAACAGGAGTCTGGAAACAGAGGGGCAGAAACAGGAGTCTGGAAACAGAGGGGCAGAAACAGGAGTCAGGAAACAGAGGGGCAGAAACAGGAGTCTGGAAACAGAGGGGAAGAAACAGGAGGCTGGAAACAGAGGGTGAGAAACAGGAGGCTGGAAACAGAGGCAGAGAAACAGGAGTCTGGAAACTCAGGGTGAGAAACAGGAGTCTGGAAAGAGAGGGGCAGACACAGGAGTCTGGAAACAGAGGGGGAGAAACGGGAGTCTGGAAAGAGAGGGGCAGAAACAGGAGTCTGGAAACAGAGGGGGAGAAACAGGAGTCTGGAAACAGAGGGGGAGAAACAGGAGTCTGGAAAGAGAGGGGGAGAAACAGGAGTCTGGAAACAGAGGGGGAGAAACAGGAGTCTGGAAACAGAGGGGGAGAAACAGGAGTGTGGAAACAGAGGGGGAGAAACAGGAGTGTGGAAACAGAGGGGGAGAAACAGGAGTCTGGAAACAGAGGGGGAAAAAAGGAGGCTGGAAACAGAGGGGCAGAAACAGGAGTCTGGAAACAGAGGGGCAGAAACAGGAGTCTGGAAACAGAGGGGAGAAACAGGAGGCTGGATGCAGAGGGGCAGAAACAGGAGGCTGGAAACAGAGGGGGAGAAACAGGAGTCTGGAAACTCAGGGTGAGAAACAGGAGTCTGGAAACTCAGGGTGAGAAACAGGAGTCTGGAAACAACTGCTGAGAAACAGGAGTCTGGAAACAGAGGGGCAGAAACAGGAGGCTGGAAACAGAGGGGCAGAAACAGGAGGCTGGAAACGGAGGGGCAGAAACAGGATTGTGGAACCAGAGGGGGAGAAACAGGAGGCTGGATACAGAGGGGCAGAATCAGGAGGCTGGAAACAGAGGGGGAGAAACAGGAGTCTGGAAACTCAGGGTGAGAAACAGGAGTATGGAAACAGAGGGGCAGAAACAGGAGTCTGGATACAGAGGGGGAGAAACAGGCGTCTGGAAACAAATGGTGAGAAACAGGAGTCTGGAAACAGAGGGGCCGAAACAGGTGTCTGGAAACAGAGGGGGAGAAACAGGAGTCTGGAAACAGAGGGGGAGAAACAGGAGTCTGGAAACAGATGGGCAGAAACAGGAGTCTGGAAACAGAGGGGGAGAAAAAGGGGGCTGGAAACAGTGGGGCAGTAACAGGAGGCTGGAAACAGAGGGGCAGAAACAGGACTGTGGAAACAGAGGGGGAGAAACAGGAGTCTGGAAACAGAGGGGGAGAAACAGGAGTCTGGAAACAGAGGGTGAGACACAGGACTCTGGAAACAAAGGAGCAGAATCAGGAGGCTGGAAACAGAGGGGCAGAAACAGTAGTCTGGAAACAGAGGGTGAGAAACAGGAGTCTGGAAACAGAGAGGCAGAAACAGGAGTCTGGAAACAGAGGGGCCGAAAAAGGAGTCTGGAAACAGAGGGGGATAAACAGGAGTCTGGAAAGACAGGGTGAGAAACAGGCGTCTGGAAACAAAGGGGCAGAAACAGGAGTCTGGAAACAGAGGGGCAGAAACAGGTGTCTGGAAACAGAGGGTGAGAAACAGGAGTCTGGAAACAGAGGGGGAGAAACAGGAGTCTGGAAACAGAGGGGGAGAAACAGGAGTCTGGAAACTGAGGGGCAGAATCAGGAGGCTGGAAACAAAGGGGAGAAACAGGAGTCTGGAAACAGAGGGGGAGAAACAGGAGTCTGGAAACAGAGGGTGAGAAACAGGAGTCTGGAAACAGAGGGGTAGAATCAGGAGGCTGGAAACAGAGGGGCAGAAACAGGAGTCTGGAAACACAGTGTGAGAAACAGGAGTCTGGAAACAGAGGCGGGGGGAAACAGGAGTCTGGAAACAGAGGGGCAGAAACAGGAGTCTGGAAACAGAGGGGGAGAAACAGGAGTCTGGAAACAGAGGGGCAGAAACGGGAGTCTGGATACAGATGGGGAGAAACAGGAGTCTGGAAACAAATGGTGAGAAACAGGAGTCTGGAAACAGAGGGGCAGAAACAGGAGGCTGGAAACAGAGGGGCAGAAACAGGAGGCTGGAAACAGAGGGGCAGAAACAGGAGTGTGGAAACAGAGGGGGAGAAACAGGAGGCTGGATACAGAGGGGCAGAATTAGGAGGCTGGAAAACAGAGGGGAGAAACAGGAGTCTGGAAACTCAGGGTGAGAAACAGGAGTATGGAAACAGAGGGGCAGAAACAGGAGTCTGGAAACAGAGGGGGAGAAACAGGAGTCTGGAAACAAATGGTGAGAAACAGGATTCTGGAAACAGAGGGGCCGAAACAGGAGTCTGGAAACAGAGGGGGAGAAACAGGAGTCTGGAAACAGAGGGGGAGAAACAGGAGTCTGGAAACAGATGGGCAGAAACAGGAGTCTGGAAACAGAGGGGGAGAAAAAGGGGGCTGGAAACAGAGGGGCAGAAACAGGAGGCTGGAAACAGAGGGGCAGAAACAGGAGTGTGGAAACAGAGGGGGAGAAACAGGAGTCTGGAAACAGAGGGGAGAAACAGGAGTCTGGAAACAGAGGGTGAGAAACAGGACTCTGGAAACCAAAGGAGCAGAATCAGGAGGCTGGAAACAGAGGGGCAGAAACAGTAGTCTGGAAACAGAGGGTGAGAAACAGGAGTCTGGAAACAGAGAGGCAGATACAGGAGTCTGGAAACAGAGGGGCCGAAACAGGAGTCTGGAAACAGAGGGGGAGAACCAGGAGTCTGGAAAGACAGGGTGAGAAAGAGGCGTCTGGAAACAAAGGGGCAGAAACAGGAGTCTGGAAACAGAGGGGCAGAAACAGGTGTCTGGAAACAGAGGGTGAGAAACAGGAGTCTGGAAACAGAGGGGGAGAAACAGGAGTCTGGAAACAGAGGGGGAGAAACAGGAGTCTGGAAACAGACGGGGAGAAACAGGAGTCTGGAAACTGAGGGGCAGAAACAGGAGGCTGGAAACAGAGGGGGAGAAACAGGAGTCTGGAAACAGAGGGGGAGAAACAGGAGGCTGGAAACAGAGGGGCAGAAACAGGAGTCTGGAAACAGAGAGGCAGAAACAGGAGCCTAGAAACAGAGGGGCAGAAACAGGAGTCTGGAAACAGAGGGGGAGAAACAGGAGTCTGGAAGCAGAGAGGCAGAAACAGGAGTCTGGAAACAGAGGGGCAGAAACAGGAGTCTGGAAACAGAGGGGGAGAAACAGGAGTCTGGAAACATAGGGTGAGAAACAGGAGTCTGCAAACAGATGTGAGAAACAGGAGTCTGGAAACAGAGGGGGAGAAACAGGAGTCTGGAAACAGAGGGGCAGAAACAGGAGTCTGGAAACAGAGGGGCAGAAACAGGAGTCTGGAAACAGAGGGGGAGAAACAGGAGGCTGGATGCAGAGGGGCAGAAACAGGAGGCTGGAAACAGAGGGGGAGAAACAGGAGTCTGGAAACTCAGGGTGAGAAACAGGAGCCTGGAAACAACTGGTGAGAAACAGGAGTCTGGAAACAGAGGAGCAGAAACAGGAGTCTGGAAACAGAGGGGGAGAAACAGGAGTCTGGAAACAAATGGTGAGAAACAGGAGTCTGGAAACAGAGGGGCAGAAACAGGAGTCTGGAAAGAGAGGGGGAGAAACAGGAGTCTGGAAACAGAGGGGGAGAAACAGGAGTCTGGAAACAGATGGGCAGAAACAGGAGTCTGGAAACAGAGGGGGAGAAACAGGAGGCTGGAAACAGAGGGGCAGAAACAGGAGGCTGGAAACAGATGGGCAGAAACAGGAGTCTGGAAACAGAGGGGGAGAAACTGGAGGCTGGATGCAGAGGGGCAGAAACAGGAGGCTGGAAACAGAGGGGGAGAAACAGGAGTCTGGAAGCAGAGGGGGAGAAACAGGAGTCTGGAAACAGAGGGTTAGAAACAGGAGTCTGGAAACAGAGGGTCAGAATCAGCAGGCTGGAAACAGAGGGGGAGAAACAGGAGTCTGGAAACAGAGGGTGAGAAACAGGAGTCTGGAAACAGAGGGGCCGAAACAGGTGTCTGGAAACAGTGGGGGGGAAACAGGAGTCTGGAAACAGAGGGGCAGAAACAGGAGTCTGGAAACAGAGGGGCAGAAACAGGAGTCTGGAAACAGAGGGGCAGAAACAGGAGTCAGGAAACAGAGGGGCAGAAACAGGAGTCTGGAAACAGAGGGGAAGAAACAGGAGGCTGGAAACAGAGGGTGAGAAACAGGAGGCTGGAAACAGAGGCAGAGAAACAGGAGTCTGGAAACTCAGGGTGAGAAACAGGAGTCTGGAAAGAGAGGGGCAGACACAGGAGTCTGGAAACAGAGGGGGAGAAACGGGAGTCTGGAAAGAGAGGGGCAGAAACAGGAGTCTGGAAACAGAGGGGGAGAAACAGGAGTCTGGAAACAGAGGGGGAGAAACAGGAGTCTGGAAAGAGAGGGGGAGAAACAGGAGTCTGGAAACAGAGGGGGAGAAACAGGAGTCTGGAAACAGAGGGGGAGAAACAGGAGTGTGGAAACAGAGGGGGAGAAACAGGAGTGTGGAAACAGAGGGGGAGAAACAGGAGTCTGGAAACAGAGGGGGAAAAAAGGAGGCTGGATGCAGAGGGGCAGAAACAGGAGGCTAGAAACAGAGGGGGAGAAACAGGAGTCTGGAAACTCAGGGTGAGAAACAGGAGTCTGGAAACTCAGGGTGAGAAACAGGAGTCTGGAAACAACTGCTGAGAAACAGGAGTCTGGAAACAGAGGGGCAGAAACAGGAGGCTGGAAACAGAGGGGCAGAAACAGGAGGCTGGAAACGGAGGGGCAGAAACAGGATTGTGGAACCAGAGGGGGAGAAACAGGAGGCTGGATACAGAGGGGCAGAATCAGGAGGCTGGAAACAGAGGGGGAGAAACAGGAGTCTGGAAACTCTGGGTGAGAAACAGGAGTATGGAAACAGAGGGGCAGAAACAGGAGTCTGGATACAGAGGGGGAGAAACAGGCGTCTGGAAACAAATGGTGAGAAACAGGAGTCTGGAAACAGAGGGGCCGAAACAGGTGTCTGGAAACAGAGGGGGAGAAACAGGAGTCTGGAAACAGAGGGGGAGAAACAGGAGTCTGGAAACAGATGGGCAGAAACAGGAGTCTGGAAACAGAGGGGGAGAAAAAGGGGGCTGGAAACAGTGGGGCAGAAACAGGAGGCTGGAAACAGAGGGGCAGAAACAGGACTGTGGAAACAGAGGGGGAGAAACAGGAGTCTGGAAACAGAGGGGGAGAAACAGGAGTCTGGAAACAGAGGGTGAGACACAGGACTCTGGAAACAAAGGAGCAGAATCAGGAGGCTGGAAACAGAGGGGCAGAAACAGTAGTCTGGAAACAGAGGGTGAGAAACAGGAGTCTGGAAACAGAGAGGCAGAAACAGGAGTCTGGAAACAGAGGGGCCGAAAAAGGAGTCTGGAAACAGAGGGGGATAAACAGGAGTCTGGAAAGACAGGGTGAGAAACAGGCGTCTGGAAACAAAGGGGCAGAAACAGGAGTCTGGAAACAGAGGGGCAGAAACAGGTGTCTGGAAACAGAGGGTGAGAAACAGGAGTCTGGAAACAGAGGGGGAGAAACAGGAGTCTGGAATCAGAGGGGGAGAAACAGGAGTCTGGAAACTGAGGGGCAGAATCAGGAGGCTGGAAACAAAGGGGGAGAAACAGGAGTCTGGAAACAGAGGGGGAGAAACAGGAGGCTGGAAACAGAGGGGCAGAAACAGGAGTCTGGAAACAGAGAGGCAGAAACAGGAGCCTGGAAACAGAGGGGCAGAAACAGGAGTCTGGAAACAGAGGGGGAGAAACAGGAGTCTGGAAGCAGAGAGGCAGAAACAGGAGTCTGGAAACAGAGGGGCAGAAACAGGAGTCTGGAAACAGAGGGGGAGAAACAGGAGTCTGGAAACAGAGGGTGAGAAACAGGAGTCTGCAAACAGAGTGTGAGAAACAGGAGTCTGGAAGCAGAGGGGGAGAAACAGGAGTCTGGAAACAGAGGGGCAGAAACAGGAGTCTGGAAACAGAGGGGCAGAAACAGGAGTCTGGAAACGCAGGGTGAGAAACAGGAGCCTGGAAACAACTGGTGAGAAACAGGAGTCTGGAAACAGAGGGGCAGAAACAGGAGTCTGGAAACAGAGGGGGAGAAACAGGAGTCTGGAAACAAATGGTGAGAAACAGGAGTCTGGAAACAGAGGGGCAGAAACAGGAGTCTGAAAACAGATGGGCAGCAACAGGAGTCTGGAAACAGAGGGGGAGAAACAGGAGGCTGGAAACAGAGGGGCAGAAACAGGAGGCTGGAAACAGATGGGCAGAAACAGGAGTCTGGAAACAGAGGGGGAGAAACTGGAGGCTGGATGCAGAGGGGCAGAAACAGGAGGCTGGAAATAGAGGGGGAGAAACAGGAGTCTGGAAACAGAGGGGCACAAACAGGAGTCTGGAAACAGAGGGTTAGAAACAGGAGTCTGGAAACAGAGGGGCAGAATCAGGTGGCTGGAAACAGAGGGGCAGAAACATGAGTCTGGAAACAGAGGTTGAGAAACAGGTGTCTGGAAACAGAGGGGCAGAAACAGGTGTCTGGAAACAGTGGGGGAGAAACAGGAGTCTGGAAACAGAGGGGCAGAAACAGGAGTCTGGAAACAGAGGGGCAAAAACAGGAGTCTGGAAACAGAGGGGAAGAAACAGGAGGCTGGAAACAGAGGGTGAGAAACAGGAGGCTGGAAACAGAGGCGGAGAAACAGGAGTCTGGAAACTCAGGGTGAGAAGCAGGAGTCTGGAAAGAGAGGGGCAGAAACAGGAGTCTGGAAACAGAGGGGGAGAAACAGGAGCCTGGAAAGAGAGGGGCAGAAACAGGAGTCTGGAAACAGAGGGGGAGAAACAGGAGTCTGGAAACAGAGGGGGAGAAACAGGAATCTGGAAACAGAGGGGCAGAAACAGGAGTCTGGAAACAGAGGGGGAGAAACAGGAGTCTGGAAACAGAAGGGGAGAAACAGGAGTCTGGAAACAGAGGGGGAGAAACAGGAGTGTGGAAACAGAGGGGGAGAAACAGGAGTCTGGAAACAGAGGGGGAAAAAGGGAGTCTGGAAACAGAGGGGCAGAAACAGGAGCCTGGAAACAGAGGGGCAGAAACAGGAGCCTGGAAACAGAGGGGGAGAAACAGGAGTCTGGAAGCAGAGAGGCAGAAACAGGAGTCTGGAAGCAGAGGGGCAGAAACAGCAGTCTGGAAACAGAGGGGGAGAAACAGGAGTCTGGAAACAGAGGGTGAGAAACAGGAGTCTGGAAACAGAGGGGGAGAAACAGGAGTCTGGAAACAGAGGGGGAGAAACAGCAGTCTGGAAACAGAGGGGCAGAAACAGGAGTCTGGAAACAGAGCGGCAGAAACAGGAGTCTGGAAACAGAGGGGGAGAAACTGGAGGCTGGATGCAGAGGGGCAGAAACAGGAGGCTGGAAACAGAGGGGGAGAAACAGGAGTCTGGAAACTCAGGGTGAGAAACAGGAGCCTGGAAACAACTGGTGAGAAACAGGAGTCTGGAAACAGAGGGGCAGAAACTGGAGTCTGGAAACAGAGGGGGAGAATCAGGAGGCTGGAAACAGAGGGGCAGAAACCGGAGGCTGGAAACAGAGGGGGAGAAACAGTAGTGTGGAAACAGAGGGGCAGAAACAGGAGTCTGGAAACAGAGGGGGAGAAACAGGTGTCTGGAAACAGAGGGGGAGAATCAGGAGGCTGGAAACAGAGGGGCAGAAAGAGGAGGCTGGAAACAGAGGGGCTGAAAATGGAGCCTGGAAACAGAGGGTGAGAAACAGGAGTCTGGAAACAGAGGGGGAGAAACAGGAGTCTGGAAACAGAGGGGTAGAAACAGGAGTCTGGAAACAGAGGGTGAGAAACAGGAGTCCGGAAGCAAAGGGGGAGAAACAGGAGTCTGGAAACAGAGGGGGAGAAACAGGAGGCTGGATACAGAGGGGGGGAAACAGGAGTCTGGAAACAGAGGGGGAGAAACAGGAGGCTGGAAACAGAGGGGCAGAAACAGGAGTCTGGAAACAGAGGGGCAGAAACAGGAGCCTGGAAACAGAGGGGCAGAAACAGAAGTCTGGAAACAGAGGGGGAGAAACAGGAGTCTGGAAACAGAGGGTGAGAAACAGCAGTCTGGAAACAGAGGGTGAGAAACAGGAGTCTGGAAACAGAGGGGCAGAAACAGGAGTCTGGAAACAGAGGGGGAGAAAAAGGAGGCTGGATGCAGAGGGGCAGAAACAGGAGGCTGGGAATAGAGGGGGAGAATCAGGAGTCTGGAAACTCAGGGTGAGAAACAGGAGTCTGGAACAACTGGTGAGAAACAGGAGTCTGGAAACAGAGGGGCAGAAACAGGAATCTGGAAACAGAGGGGGAGAAACAGGAGTCTGGAAACAAATTGTGAGAAACAGGAGTCTGGAAACAGAGGGGCAGAAACAGGAGTCTGGAAACAGAGGGGGAGAAACAGGAGTCTGGAAACAGAGGGGGAGAAACAGGAGTCTGGAAACAGAGGGGCAGAAACAGGAGTCTGGAAACAGAGGGGGAGAAACAGGAGGCTGGAAACAGAGGGGCAGAAACAGGAGGCTGGAAACTGAGGGGCAGAAACAGGAGTGTGGAAACAGAGGGGGAGAAACAGGAGTCTGGAAACAGAGGGGGAGAAACAGGAGGCTGGAAACAGAGGGTGAGACACAGGACTCTGGAAACAGAGGAGCAGTATCAGGAGGCTGGAAACAGAGGGGCAGAAACAGGAGTCTGGAAACAGAGGGTGAGAAACAGGAGTTTGGAAACAGAGAGGCAGAAACAGGAGTCTGGAAACAGAGGGGCAGAAACAGGAGTCTGGAAACAGCGGGGGAGAAACAGGAGTCTGGAAACACAGGGTGAGAAAAAGGCGTCTGGAAACAGAGGGGCAGAAACAGGAGTCTGGAAACAGAGGGGCAGAAACAGGTGTCTGGAAACAGAGGGTGAGAAACAGGAGTCTGGAAATACAGGGTGAGAAACAGGAGTCTGGAAACAGAGGGGGAGAAACAGGAGTCTGGAAACAGACGGGGAGAACCAGGAGTCTGGAAACAGAGGGGGAGAAACTAGAGTCTGGAAACAGAGGGGCAGAAACAGGAGTCTGGAAACAGAGGGGGAGAAACAGGAGTCTGGAAACAGACGGGAAGAAACAGGAGGCTGGAAACAGAGGGGGAGAAACAGGAGTCTGGACTCAGAGGGCGAGAAACAGGAGGTTGGAAACTGAGGGGCAGAAACAGGAGGCTGGAAACAGAGGGGGAGAAACAGGAGTCTGGAAACAGACGGGGAGAAACAGGAGGCTGGAAACAGAGGGGCAGAAACAGGAGCCTGGAAACAGAGGGGCAGAAACAGGAGCCTAGAAACAGAGGGGCAGGAACAGGAGTCTGGAAACAGAGGGGGAGAAACAGGAGTCTGGAAACAGAGAGGCAGAAACAGGAGTCTGGAAACAGAGGGGCAGAAACTGGAGTCTGGAAACAGAGGGGGAGAAACAGGAGTCTGGAAACAGAGGGTGAGAAACAGGAGTCTGGAAACAGAGGGGCAGAAACAGGAGTCTGGAAACAGAGGGGTAGAAACAGGAGTCTGGAAACAGAGGGGCAGAAACAGGGGTCTGGGAACAGAGGGGCAGAAACAGGAGTCTGGAAACAGAGGGGGAGAAACAGGAGTCTGGAAACAGAGGGGGAGAAACAGGAGTCTGGAAACAGAGTGGGGGAAACAGGAGTCTGGAAACAGAGGGGGAGAAACAGGAGTCTGGAAACAAATGGTGAGAAACAGGAGTCTGGAAACAGAGGGGCAGAAACAGGAGTCTGGAAACAGAGGGTGAGAAACAGGAGTCTGGAAACAGAGGGGGAGAAACAGGAGTCTGGAAACAGATGGGCAGACACAAGAGTCTGGAAACAGAGGGGGAGAAACAGGAGTCTGGAAACAGAGGGTGAGAAACAGGCGTCTGGAAACAGAGGGGCAGAAACAGGAGTCTGGAAACAGATGGGGAGAAATAGGAGGCTGGATACAGAGGGGCAGAATCAGGAGGCTGGAAACAGAGGGGGTGAAACAGGAGTCTGGAAACTCAGGGTGAGAAACAGGAGTCTGGAACAACTGGTGAGAAACAGGAGTCTGGAAACAGAGGGGCAGAAACAGGAATCTGGAAACAGAGGGGGAGAAACAGGAGTCTGGAAACAAATGGTGAGAAACAGGAGTCTGGAAACAGAGGGGCAGAAACAGGAGTCTGGAAACAGAGGGGGAGAAACAGGAGTCTGGAAACAGAGGGGGAGAAACAGGAGTCTGGAAACAGAGGGGCAGAAACAGGAGTCTGGAAACAGAGGGGGAGAAACAGGAGGCTGGAAACAGAGGGGCAGAAACAGGAGGCTGGAAACAGAGGGGCAGAAACAGGAGTGTGGAAACAGAGGGGGAGAAACAGGAGTCTGGAAACAGAGGGGGAGAAACAGGAGGCTGGAAACAGAGGGTGAGACACAGGACTCTGGAAACAGAGGAGCAGTATCAGGAGGCTGGAAACAGAGGGGCAGAAACAGGAGTCTGGAAACAGAGGGTGAGAAACAGGAGTTTGGAAACAGAGAGGCAGAAACAGGAGTCTGGAAACAGAGGGGCAGAAACAGGAGTCTGGAAACAGAGGGGGAGAAACAGGAGTCTGGAAACACAGGGTGAGAAAAAGGCGTCTGGAAACAGAGGGGCAGAAACAGGAGTCTGGAAACAGAGGGGCAGAAACAGGTGTCTGGAAACAGAGGGTGAGAAACAGGAGTCTGGAAATACAGGGTGAGAAACAGGAGTCTGGAAACAGAGGGGGAGAAACAGGAGTCTGGAAACAGACGGGGAGAACCAGGAGTCTGGAAACAGAGGGGGAGAAACTAGAGTCTGGAAACAGAGGGGCAGAAACAGGAGTCTGGAAACAGAGGGGGAGAAACAGGAGTCTGGAAACAGACGGGAAGAAACAGGAGGCTGGAAACAGAGGGGGAGAAACAGGAGTCTGGACTCAGAGGGCGAGAAACAGGAGGTTGGAAACTGAGGGGCAGAAACAGGAGGCTGGAAACAGAGTGGGAGAAACAGGAGTCTGGAAACAGACGGGGAGAAACAGGAGGCTGGAAACAGAGGGGCAGAAACAGGAGCCTGGAAACAGAGGGGCAGAAACAGGAGCCTGGAAACAGAGGGGCAGGAACAGGAGTCTGGAAACAGAGGGGGAGAAACAGGAGTCTGGAAACAGAGAGGCAGAAACAGGAGTCTGGAAACAGAGGGGGAGAAACAGGAGTCTGGAAACAGAGGGTGAGAAACAGGAGTCTGGAAACAGAGGGGCAGAAACAGGAGTCTGGAAACAGAGGGGTAGAAACAGGAGTCTGGAAACAGAGGGGCAGAAACAGGGGTCTGGGAACAGAGGGGGAGAAACAGGAGTCTGGAAACAGAGGGGGAGAAACAGGAGTCTGGAAACAGAGGGGGGGAAACAGGAGTCTGGAAACAGAGGGGGAGAAACAGGAGTCTGGAAACAAATGGTGAGAAACAGGAGTCTGGAAACAGAGGGGCAGAAACAGGAGTCTGGAAACAGAGGGTGAGAAACAGGAGTCTGGAAACAGAGGGGGAGAAACAGGAGTCTGGAAACAGATGGGCAGACACAAGAGTCTGGAAACAGAGGGGGAGAAACAGGAGTCTGGAAACAGAGGGTGAGAAACAGGCGTCTGGAAACAGAGGGGCAGAAACAGGAGTCTGGAAACAGATGGGGAGAAACAGGAGGCTGGATACAGAGGGGCAGAATCAGGAGGCTGGAAACAGAGGGGGTGAAACAGGAGTCTGGAAACTCAGGGTGAGAAACAGGAGTCTGGAACAACTGGTGAGAAACAGGAGTCTGGAAACAGAGGGGCAGAAACAGGAATCTGGAAACAGAGGGGGAGAAACAGGAGTCTGGAAACAAATGGTGAGAAACAGGAGTCTGGAAACAGAGGGGCAGAAACAGGAGTCTGGAAACAGAGGGGGAGAAACAGGAGTCTGGAAACAGAGGGGCAGAAACAGGAGTCTGGAAACAGAGGGGGAGAAACAGGAGGCTGGAAACAGAGGGGCAGAAACAGGAGGCTGGAAACAGAGGGGCAGAAACAGGAGTGTGGAAACAGAGGGGGAGAAACAGGAGTCTGGAAACAGAGGGGGAGAAACAGGAGGCTGGAAACAGAGGGTGAGACACAGGACTCTGGAAACAGAGGAGCAGTATCAGGAGGCTGGAAACAGAGGGGCAGAAACAGGAGTCTGGAAACAGAGGGTGAGAAACAGGAGTTTGGAAACAGAGAGGCAGAAACAGGAGTCTGGAAACAGAGGGGCAGAAACAGGAGTCTGGAAACAGAGGGGGAGAAACAGGAGTCTGGAAACACAGGGTGAGAAAAAGGCGTCTGGAAACAGAGGGGCAGAAACAGGAGTCTGGAAACAGAGGGGCAGAAACAGGTGTCTGGAAACAGAGGGTGAGAAACAGGAGTCTGGAAATACAGGGTGAGAAACAGGAGTCTGGAAACAGAGGGGGAGAAACAGGAGTCTGGAAACAGACGGGGAGAACCAGGAGTCTGGAAACAGAGGGGGAGAAACTAGAGTCTGGAAACAGAGGGGCAGAAACAGGAGTCTGGAAACAGAGGGGGAGAAACAGGAGTCTGGAAACAGACGGGAAGAAACAGGAGGCTGGAAACAGAGGGGGAGAAACAGGAGTCTGGACTCAGAGGGCGAGAAACAGGAGGTTGGAAACTGAGGGGCAGAAACAGGAGGCTGGAAACAGAGGGGGAGAAACAGGAGTCTGGAAACAGACGGGGAGAAACAGGAGGCTGGAAACAGAGGGGCAGAAACAGGAGCCTGGAAACAGAGGGGCAGAAACAGGAGCCTGGAAACAGAGGGCAGGAACAGGAGTCTGGAAACAGAGGGGGAGAAACAGGAGTCTGGAAACAGAGAGGCAGAAACAGGAGTCTGGAAACAGAGGGGCAGAAACTGGAGTCTGGAAACAGAGGGGGAGAAACAGGAGTCTGGAAACAGAGGGTGAGAAACAGGAGTCTGGAAACAGAGGGGCAGAAACAGGAGTCTGGAAACAGAGGGGTAGAAACAGGAGTCTGGAAACAGAGGGGCAGAAACAGGGGTCTGGGAACAGAGGGGCAGAAACAGGAGTCTGGAAACAGAGGGGGAGAAACAGGAGTCTGGAAACAGAGGGGGAGAAACAGGAGTCTGGAAACAGAGGGGGGGAAACAGGAGTCTGGAAACAGAGGGGGAGAAACAGGAGTCTGGAAACAAATGGTGAGAAACAGGAGTCTGGAAACAGAGGGGCAGAAACAGGAGTCTGGAAACAGAGGGTGAGAAACAGGAGTCTGGAAACAGAGGGGGAGAAACAGGAGTCTGGAAACAGATGGGCAGACACAAGAGTCTGGAAACAGAGGGGGAGAAACAGGAGTCTGGAAACAGAGGGTGAGAAACAGGCGTCTGGAAACAGAGGGGCAGAAACAGGAGTCTGGAAACAGATGGGGAGAAACAGGAGGCTGGATACAGAGGGGCAGAATCAGGAGGCTGGAAACAGAGGGGGTGAAACAGGAGTCTGGAAACTCAGGGTGAGAAACAGGAGTCTGGAACAACTGGTGAGAAACAGGAGTCTGGAAACAGAGGGGCAGAAACAGGAATCTGGAAACAGAGGGGGAGAAACAGGAGTCTGGAAACAAATGGTGAGAAACAGGAGTCTGGAAACAGAGGGGCAGAAACAGGAGTCTGGAAACAGAGGGGGAGAAACAGGAGTCTGGAAACAGAGGGGGAGAAACAGGAGTCTGGAAACAGAGGGGCAGAAACAGGAGTCTGGAAACAGAGGGGGAGAAACAGGAGGCTGGAAACAGAGGGGCAGAAACAGGAGGCTGGAAACAGAGGGGCAGAAACAGGAGTGTGGAAACAGAGGGGGAGAAACAGGAGTCTGGAAACAGAGGGGGAGAAACAGGAGGCTGGAAACAGAGGGTGAGACACAGGACTCTGGAAACAGAGGAGCAGTATCAGGAGGCTGGAAACAGAGGGGCAGAAACAGGAGTCTGGAAACAGAGGGTGAGAAACAGGAGTTTGGAAACAGAGAGGCAGAAACAGGAGTCTGGAAACAGAGGGGCAGAAACAGGAGTCTGGAAACAGAGGGGGAGAAACAGGAGTCTGGAAACACAGGGTGAGAAAAAGGCGTCTGGAAACAGAGGGGCAGAAACAGGAGTCTGGAAACAGAGGGGCAGAAACAGGTGTCTGGAAACAGAGGGTGAGAAACAGGAGTCTGGAAATACAGGGTGAGAAACAGGAGTCTGGAAACAGAGGGGGAGAAACAGGAGTCTGGAAACAGACGGGGAGAACCAGGAGTCTGGAAACAGAGGGGGAGAAACTAGAGTCTAGAAACAGAGGGGCAGAAACAGGAGTCTGGAAACAGAGGGGGAGAAACAGGAGTCTGGAAACAGACGGGAAGAAACAGGAGGCTGGAAACAGAGGGGGAGAAACAGGAGTCTGGACTCAGAGGGCGAGAAACAGGAGGTTGGAAACTGAGGGGCAGAAACAGGAGGCTGGAAACAGAGGGGGAGAAACAGGAGTCTGGAAACAGACGGGGAGAAACAGGAGGCTGGAAACAGAGGGGCAGAAACAGGAGCCTGGAAACAGAGGGGCAGAAACAGGAGCCTGGAAACAGAGGGGCAGGAACAGGAGTCTGGAAACAGAGGGGGAGAAACAGGAGTCTGGAAACAGAGAGGCAGAAACAGGAGTCTGGAAACAGAGGGGCAGAAACAGGAGTCTGGAAACAGAGGGGGAGAAACGGGAGTCTGGAAACAGAGGGTGAGAAACAGGAGTCTGGAAACAGAGGGGCAGAAACAGGAGTCTGGAAACAGAGGGGTAGAAACAGGAGTCTGGAAACAGAGGGGCAGAAACAGGGGTCTGGGAACAGAGGGGCAGAAACAGGAGTCTGGAAACAGAGGGGGAGAAACAGGAGTCTGGAAACAGAGGGGGAGAAACAGGAGTCTGGAAACAGAGGGGGGGAAACAGGAGTCTGGAAACAGAGGGGGAGAAACAGGAGTCTGGAAACAAATGGTGAGAAACAGGAGTCTGGAAACAGAGGGGCAGAAACAGGAGTCTGGAAACAGAGGGTGAGAAACAGGAGTCTGGAAACAGAGGGGGAGAAACAGGAGTCTGGGAACAGATGGGCAGAAACAAGAGTCTGGAAACAGAGGGGGAGAAACAGGAGTCTGGAAAAAGAGGGTGAGAAACAGGCGTCTGGAAACAGAGGGGCAGAAACAGGAGTCTGGAAACAGATGGGGAGAAACAGGAGGCTGGATACAGAGGGGCAGAATCAGGAGTCTGGAAACAGAGGGGGAGAAAAAGGAGGCTGGAAACAGAGGGGCAGAAACAGGAGTGTGGAAACAGAGGGGGAGAAACAGGAGTCTGGAAACAGAGGGGGAGAAACAGGAGTCTGGAAACAGAGGGGCAGAATCAGGAGGCTGGAAACAGAGGGGCAGAAACAGGAGTCTGGAAACAGAGGGTGAGAAACAGGAGTCTGGAAACAGAGAGGCAGAAACAGGAGTCTGGAAACAGAGGGGCAGAAACAGGAGCCTGGAAACAGAGGGGGAGAAACAGGAGTCTGGAAACACAGGGTGAGAAACATGCGTCTGGAAACAGAGGGGCAGAAACAGGAGTCTGGAAACAGAGGGGCAGAAACAGGTGTCTGGAAACAGAGGGTGAGAAACAGGAGTCTGGAAACAGAGGGGGAGAAACAGGAGTCTGGAAACAGAGGGGGAGAAACAGGAGTCTGGAAACAGACGGGGAGAAACAGGAGTCTGGAAACAGAGGGTGAGAAACAGGAGTCTGGAAACAGAGGGGGAGAAACAGGAGTCTGGAAACAGAGGGTGAGAAACAGGAGTCTGGAAACAGTGGGGCAGAAACAGGAGTCTGGAAACAGAGGGTGAGAAACAGGCGTCTGGAAACAGAGGGGCAGAAACAGGAGTCTGGAAACAGAGGGGCAGAATCAGTTGTCTGGAAACAGAGGGTGAGAAACAGGAGTCTGATAACCGAGGGGGAGAAACAGGAGTCTGGAAACAGAGGGGGAGAAACAGGAGTCTGGAAACAGAGGGTGAGAAATAGGACTCTGGAAACAGAGGGGGAGAAACAGGAGTCTGGAAACAGAGGGGGAGAAACAGGAGTCTGGAAACAGAGGGTGAGAAACAGGAGTCTGGAAACAGAGGGGTAGAATCAGAAGGCTGGAAACAGAGGGGCAGAAACAGGAGTCTGGAAACACAGGGTGAGAAACAGGAGACTGGAAACAGAGGTGGGGGGGAAACAGGAGTCTGGAAACTGAGGGGCAGAAACAGGAGTCTGGAAACAGAGGGGGAGAAACAGGAGTCTGGAAACAGAGGGTGAGAAACAGGCGTCTGGAAACAGAGGGGCAGAAACAGGAGTCTGGAAACAGAGGGGGAGAAACAGGAGGCTGGAAACAGAGGGGGTGAATCAGGAGTCTGGAAACTCAGTGTGAGAAACAGGAGTCTGGCAACAGAGGGGCAGAAACAGAGTCTGGAAACAGAGGGGGAGAAACAGGAGTCTGGAAACAGACGGGAAGAAACAGGAGGCTGGAAACAGAGGGGCAGAAACAGGAGTCTGGAAACAGAGGGGCAGAAACAGGAGCCTGGAAACAGAGGGGCAGGAACAGGAGTCTGGAAACAGAGGGGGAGAAACAGGAGTCTGGAAACAGAGAGGCAGAAACAGGAGTCTGGAAACAGAGGGGCAGAAACAGGAGTCTGGAAACAGAGGGGGAGAAACAGGAGTCTGGAAACAGAGGGTGAGAAACAGGAGTCTGGAAACAGAGGGGCAGAAACAGGAGTCTGGAAACAGAGGGGGAGAAACAGGAGTCTGGAAACAGAGGGGCAGAAACAGGGGTCTGGGAACAGAGGGGCAGAAACAGGAGTCTGGAAACAGAGGGGGAGAAACAGGAGTCTGGAAACAGAGGGGGAGAAACAGGAGTCTGGAAACAGAGGGGGTGAAACAGGAGTCTGGAAACAGAGGGGGAGAAACAGGAGTCTGGAAACAAATGGTGAGAAACAGGAGTCTTGAAACAGAGGGGCAGAAACAGGAGTCTGGAAACAGAGGGGGAGAAACAGGAGTCTGGAAACAGAGGGGGAGAAACAGGAGTCTGGGAACAGATGGGCAGAAACAAGAGTCTGGAAACAGAGGGGGAGAAACAGGAGTCTGGAAACAGAGGGTGAGAAACAGGCGTCTGGAAACAGAGGGGCAGAAACAGGAGTCTGGAAACAGAGGGGGAGAAGCAGGAGGCTGGATACAGAGGGGCAGAATCAGGAGGCTGGAAACAGAGGGGGTGAAACAGGAGTCTGGAAATTCAGGGTGAGAAACAGGAGTCTGGAAACAGAGGGGGAGAAACAGGAGTCTGGAAACAGAGGGGGAGAAACAGGAGTCTGGAAACAGACGGGAAGAAACAGGAGGCTGGAAAAAGAGGGGGAGAAACAGGAGTCTGGACTCAGAGGGCGAGAAACAGGAGGTTGGAAACTGAGGGGCAGAAACAGGAGGCTGGAAACAGAGGGGGAGAAACAGGAGTCTGGAAACAGACGGGGAGAAACAGGAGGCTGGAAACAGAGGGGCAGAAACAGGAGCCTGGAAACAGAGGGGCAGAAACAGGAGCCTGGAAACAGAGGGGCAGGAACAGGAGTCTGGAAACAGAGGGGGAGAAACAGGAGTCTGGAAACAGAGAGGCAGAAACAGGAGTCTGGAAACAGAGGGGCAGAAACAGGAGTCTGGAAACAGAGGGGGAGAAACGGGAGTCTGGAAACAGAGGGTGAGAAACAGGAGTCTGGAAACAGAGGGGCAGAAACAGGAGTCTGGAAACAGAGGGGTAGAAACAGGAGTCTGGAAACAGAGGGGCAGAAACAGGGGTCTGGGAACAGAGGGGCAGAAACAGGAGTCTGGAAACAGAGGGGGAGAAACAGGAGTCTGGAAACAGAGGGGGAGAAACAGGAGTCTGGAAACAGAGGGGGGGAAACAGGAGTCTGGAAACAGAGGGGGAGAAACAGGAGTCTGGAAACAAATGGTGAGAAACAGGAGTCTGGAAACAGAGGGGCAGAAACAGGAGTCTGGAAACAGAGGGTGAGAAACAGGAGTCTGGAAACAGAGGGGGAGAAACAGGAGTCTGGGAACAGATGGGCAGAAACAAGAGTCTGGAAACAGAGGGGGAGAAACAGGAGTCTGGAAACAGAGGGTGAGAAACAGGCGTCTGGAAACAGAGGGGCAGAAACAGGAGTCTGGAAACAGATGGGGAGAAACAGGAGGCTGGATACAGAGGGGCAGAATCAGGAGGCTGGAAACAGAGGGGGTGAAACAGGAGTCTGGAAATTCAGGGTGAGAAACAGGAGTCTGGAAACAGAGCGGCAGAAACAGGAGTCTGGAAACAGAGGGGGAGAAACAGGAGTCTGGAAACAAATGGTGAGAAACAGGAGTCTGGAAACAGAGGGGCAGAAACAGGAGTCTGGAAACAGAGGGGGAGAAACAGGAGTCTGGAAACAGAGGGGGAGAAACAGGAGTCTGGAAACAGATGGGCAGAAACAGGAGTCTGGAAACAGAGGGGGAGAAAAAGGAGGCTGGAAACAGAGGGGCAGAAACAGGAGTGTGGAAACAGAGGGGGAGAAACAGGAGTCTGGAAACAGAGGGGGAGAAACAGGAGTCTGGAAACAGAGGGGCAGAATCAGGAGGCTGGAAACAGAGGGGCAGAAACAGGAGTCTGGAAACAGAGGGTGAGAAACAGGAGTCTGGAAACAGAGAGGCAGAAACAGGAGTCTGGAAACAGAGGGGCAGAAACAGGAGCCTGGAAACAGAGGGGGAGAAACAGGAGTCTGGAAACACAGGGTGAGAAACATGCGTCTGGAAACAGAGGGGCAGAAACAGGAGTCTGGAAACAGAGGGGCAGAAACAGGTGTCTGGAAACAGAGGGTGAGAAACAGGAGTCTGGAAACAGAGGGGGAGAAACAGGAGTCTGGAAACAGAGGGGGAGAAACAGGAGTCTGGAAACAGACGGGGAGAAACAGGAGTCTGGAAACAGAGGGTGAGAAACAGGAGTCTGGAAACAGAGGGGGAGAAACAGGAGTCTGGAAACAGAGGGTGAGAAACAGGAGTCTGGAAACAGTGGGGCAGAAACAGGAGTCTGGAAACAGAGGGTGAGAAACAGGCGTCTGGAAACAGAGGGGCAGAAACAGGAGTCTGGAAACAGAGGGGCAGAATCAGTTGTCTGGAAACAGAGGGTGAGAAACAGGAGTCTGATAACAGAGGGGGAGAAACAGGAGTCTGGAAACAGAGGGGGAGAAACAGGAGTCTGGAAACAGAGGGTGAGAAATAGGACTCTGGAAACAGAGGGGGAGAAACAGGAGTCTGGAAACAGAGGGGGAGAAACAGGAGTCTGGAAACAGAGGGTGAGAAACAGGAGTCTGGAAACAGAGGGGCAGAAACAGGAGGCTGGAAACAGAGGGGCAGAAACAGGAGTGTGGAAACAGAGGGGGAGAAACAGGAGTCTGGAAACAGAGGGGGAGAAACAGGAGGCTGGAAACAGAGGGTGAGACACAGGACTCTGGAAACAGAGGAGCAGTATCAGGAGGCTGGAAACAGAGGGGCAGAAACAGGAGTCTGGAAACAGAGGGTGAGAAACAGGAGTTTGGAAACAGAGAGGCAGAAACAGGAGTCTGGAAACAGAGGGGCAGAAACAGGAGTCTGGAAACAGAGGGGGAGAAACAGGAGTCTGGAAACACAGGGTGAGAAAAAGGCGTCTGGAAACAGAGGGGCAGAAACAGGAGTCTGGAAACAGAGGGGCAGAAACAGGTGTCTGGAAACAGAGGGTGAGAAACAGGAGTCTGGAAATACAGGGTGAGAAACAGGAGTCTGGAAACAGAGGGGGAGAAACAGGAGTCTGGAAACAGACGGGGAGAACCAGGAGTCTGGAAACAGAGGGGGAGAAACTAGAGTCTGGAAACAGAGGGGCAGAAACAGGAGTCTGGAAACAGAGGGGGAGAAACAGGAGTCTGGAAACAGACGGGAAGAAACAGGAGGCTGGAAACAGAGGGGGAGAAACAGGAGTCTGGACTCAGAGGGCGAGAAACAGGAGGTTGGAAACTGAGGGGCAGAAACAGGAGGCTGGAAACAGAGGGGGAGAAACAGGAGTCTGGAAACAGACGGGGAGAAACAGGAGGCTGGAAACAGAGGGGCAGAAACAGGAGCCTGGAAACAGAGGGGCAGAAACAGGAGCCTGGAAACAGAGGGGCAGGAACAGGAGTCTGGAAACAGAGGGGGAGAAACAGGAGTCTGGAAACAGAGAGGCAGAAACAGGAGTCTGGAAACAGAGGGGCAGAAACTGGAGTCTGGAAACAGAGGGGGAGAAACAGGAGTCTGGAAACAGAGGGTGAGAAACAGGAGTCTGGAAACAGAGGGGCAGAAACAGGAGTCTGGAAACAGAGGGGTAGAAACAGGAGTCTGGAAACAGAGGGGCAGAAACAGGGGTCTGGGAACAAAGGGGCAGAAACAGGAGTCTGGAAACAGAGGGGGAGAAACAGGAGTCTGGAAACAGAGGGGGAGAAACAGGAGTCTGGAAACAGAGGGGGGGAAACAGGAGTCTGGAAACAGAGGGGGAGAAACAGGAGTCTGGAAACAAATGGTGAGAAACAGGAGTCTGGAAACAGAGGGGCAGAAACAGGAGTCTGGAAACAGAGGGTGAGAAACAGGAGTCTGGAAACAGAGGGGGAGAAACAGGAGTCTGGAAACAGATGGGCAGACACAAGAGTCTGGAAACAGAGGGGGAGAAACAGGAGTCTGGAAACAGAGGGTGAGAAACAGGCGTCTGGAAACAGAGGGGCAGAAACAGGAGTCTGGAAACAGATGGGGAGAAACAGGAGGCTGGATACAGAGGGGCAGAATCAGGAGGCTGGAAACAGAGGGGGTGAAACAGGAGTCTGGAAACTCAGGGTGAGAAACAGGAGTCTGGAACAACTGGTGAGAAACAGGAGTCTGGAAACAGAGGGGCAGAAACAGGAATCTGGAAACAGAGGGGGAGAAACAGGAGTCTGGAAACAAATGGTGAGAAACAGGAGTCTGGAAACAGAGGGGCAGAAACAGGAGTCTGGAAACAGAGGGGGAGAAACAGGAGTCTGGAAACAGAGAAGGAGAAACAGGAGTCTGGAAACAGAGGGGCAGAAACAGGAGTCTGGAAACAGAGGGGGAGAAACAGGAGCCTGGAAACAGAGGGGCAGGAACAGGAGTCTGGAAACAGAGGGGGAGAAACAGGAGTCTGGAAACAGAGAGGCAGAAACAGGAGTCTGGAAACAGAGGGGCAGAAACAGGAGTCTGGAAACAGAGGGGGAGAAACAGGAGTCTGGAAACAGAGGGTGAGAAACAGGAGTCTGGAAACAGAGGGGCAGAAACAGGAGTCTGGAAACAGAGGGGTAGAAACAGGAGTCTGGAAACAGAGGGGCAGAAACAGGGGTCTGGGAACAGAGGGGCAGAAACAGGAGTCTGGAAACAGAGGGGGAGAAACAGGAGTCTGGAAACAGAGGGGGAGAAACAGGAGTCTGGAAACAGAGGGGGGGAAACAGGAGTCTGGAAACAGAGGGGGAGAAACAGGAGTCTGGAAACAAATGGTGAGAAACAGGAGTCTGGAAACAGAGGGGCAGAAACAGGAGTCTGGAAACAGAGGGAGAGAAACAGGAGTCTGGAAACAGAGGGGGAGAAACAGGAGTCTGGGAACAGATGGGCAGAAACAAGAGTCTGGAAACAGAGGGGGAGAAACAGGAGTCTGGAAACAGAGGGGGAGAAACAGGAGGCTGGAAACAGAGGGTGAGACACAGGACTCTGGAAACAGAGGAGCAGTATCAGGAGGCTGGAAACAGAGGGGCAGAAACAGGAGTCTGGAAACAGAGGGTGAGAAACAGGAGTTTGGAAACAGAGAGGCAGAAACAGGAGTCTGGAAACAGAGGGGCAGAAACAGGAGTCTGGAAACAGAGGGGGAGAAACAGGAGTCTGGAAACACAGGGTGAGAAAAAGGCGTCTGGAAACAGAGGGGCAGAAACAGGAGTCTGGAAACAGAGGGGCAGAAACAGGTGTCTGGAAACAGAGGGTGAGAAACAGGAGTCTGGAAATACAGGGTGAGAAACAGGAGTCTGGAAACAGAGGGGGACAAACAGGAGTCTGGAAACAGACGGGGAGAACCAGGAGTCTGGAAACAGAGGGGGAGAAACTAGAGTCTGGAAACAGAGGGGCAGAAACAGGAGTCTGGAAACAGAGGGGGAGAAACAGGAGTCTGGAAACAGAGGGGCAGAAACAGGGGTCTGGGAACAGAGGGGCAGAAACAGGAGTCTGGAAACAGAGGGGGAGAAACAGGAGTCTGGAAACAGAGGGGGAGAAACAGGAGTCTGGAAACAGAGGGGGGGAAACAGGAGTCTGGAAACAGAGGGGGAGAAACAGGAGTCTGGAAACAAATGGTGAGAAACAGGAGTCTGGAAACAGAGGGGCAGAAACAGGAGTCTGGAAACAGAGGGGGAGAAACAGGAGTCTGGAAACAGAGGGGGAGAAACAGGAGTCTGGGAACAGATGGGCAGAAACAAGAGTCTGGAAACAGAGGGGGAGAAACAGGAGTCTGGAAACAGAGGGTGAGAAACAGGCGTCTGGAAACAGAGGGGCAGAAACAGGAGTCTGGAAACAGATGGGGAGAAACAGGAGGCTGGATACAGAGGGGCAGAATCAGGAGGCTGGAAACAGAGGGGGTGAAACAGGAGTCTGGAAATTCAGGGTGAGAAACAGGAGTCTGGAAACAGAGCGGCAGAAACAGGAGTCTGGAAACAGAGGGGGAGAAACAGGAGTCTGGAAACAAATGGTGAGAAACAGGAGTCTGGAAACAGAGGGGCAGAAACAGGAGTCTGGAAACAGAGGGGGAGAAACAGGAGTCTGGAAACAGAGGGGGAGAAACAGGAGTCTGGAAACAGATGGGCAGAAACAGGAGTCTGGAAACAGAGGGGGAGAAAAAGGAGGCTGGAAACAGAGGGGCAGAAACAGGAGTGTGGAAACAGAGGGGGAGAAACAGGAGTCTGGAAACAGAGGGGGAGAAACAGGAGTCTGGAAACAGAGGGGCAGAATCAGGAGGCTGGAAACAGAGGGGCAGAAACAGGAGTCTGGAAACAGAGGGTGAGAAACAGGAGTCTGGAAACAGAGAGGCAGAAACAGGAGTCTGGAAACAGAGGGGCAGAAACAGGAGCCTGGAAACAGAGGGGGAGAAACAGGAGTCTGGAAACACAGGGTGAGAAACATGCGTCTGGAAACAGAGGGGCAGAAACAGGAGTCTGGAAACAGAGGGGCAGAAACAGGTGTCTGGAAACAGAGGGTGAGAAACAGGAGTCTGGAAACAGAGGGGGAGAAACAGGAGTCTGGAAACAGAGGGGGAGAAACAGGAGTCTGGAAACAGACGGGGAGAAACAGGAGTCTGGAAACAGAGGGTGAGAAACAGGAGTCTGGAAACAGAGGGGGAGAAACAGGAGTCTGGAAACAGAGGGTGAGAAACAGGAGTCTGGAAACAGTGGGGCAGAAACAGGAGTCTGGAAACAGAGGGTGAGAAACAGGCGTCTGGAAACAGAGGGGCAGAAACAGGAGTCTGGAAACAGAGGGGCAGAATCAGTTGTCTGGAAACAGAGGGTGAGAAACAGGAGTCTGATAACAGAGGGGGAGAAACAGGAGTCTGGAAACAGAGGGGGAGAAACAGGAGTCTGGAAACAGAGGGTGAGAAATAGGACTCTGGAAACAGAGGGGGAGAAACAGGAGTCTGGAAACAGAGGGGGAGAAACAGGAGTCTGGAAACAGAGGGGTAGAATCAGAAGGCTGGAAACAGAGGGGCAGAAACAGGAGTCTGGAAACACAGGGTGAGAAACAGGAGACTGGAAACAGAGGTGGGGGGGAAACAGGAGTCTGGAAACTGAGGGGCAGAAACAGGAGTCTGGAAACAGAGGGGGAGAAACAGGAGTCTGGAAACAGAGGGTGAGAAACAGGCGTCTGGAAACAGAGGGGCAGAAACAGGAGTCTGGAAACAGAGGGGGAGAAACAGGAGGCTGGAAACAGAGGGGGTGAATCAGGAGTCTGGAAACTCAGTGTGAGATACAGGAGTCTGGCAACAGAGGGGCAGAAACAGAGTCTGGAAACAGAGGGGGAGAAACAGGAGTCTGGAAACAGAGGGTGAGAAATAGGACTCTGGAAACAGAGGGGGAGAAACAGGAGTCTGGAAACAGAGGGTGAGAAACAGGAGTCTGGAAACAGAGGGGTAGAATCAGAAGGCTGGAAACAGAGGGGCAGAAACAGGAGTCTGGAAACACAGGGTGAGAAACAGGAGACTGGAAACAGAGGTGGGGGGGAAACAGGAGTCTGGAAACTGAGGGGCAGAAACAGGAGTCTGGAAACAGAGGGGGAGAAACAGGAGTCTGGAAACAGAGGGTGAGAAACAGGCGTCTGGAAACAGAGGGGCAGAAACAGGAGTCTGGAAACAGAGGGGGAGAAACAGGAGGCTGGAAACAGAGGGGGTGAATCAGGAGTCTGGAAACTCAGTGTGAGATACAGGAGTCTGGCAACAGAGGGGCAGAAACAGAGTCTGGAAACAGAGGGGGAGAAACAGGAGTCTGGAAACAGACGGGAAGAAACAGGAGGCTGGAAACAGAGGGGCAGAAACAGGAGTCTGGAAACAGAGGGGCAGAAACAGGAGCCTGGAAACAGAGGGGCAGGAACAGGAGTCTGGAAACAGAGGGGGAGAAACAGGAGTCTGGAAACAGAGAGGCAGAAACAGGAGTCTGGAAACAGAGGGGCAGAAACAGGAGTCTGGAAACAGAGGGGGAGAAACAGGAGTCTGGAAACAGAGGGTGAGAAACAGGAGTCTGGAAACAGAGGGGCAGAAACAGGAGTCTGGAAACAGAGGGGGAGAAACAGGAGTCTGGAAACAGAGGGGCAGAAACAGGGGTCTGGGAACAGAGGGGCAGAAACAGGAGTCTGGAAACAGAGGGGGAGAAACAGGAGTCTGGAAACAGAGGGGGAGAAACAGGAGTCTGGAAACAGAGGGGGTGAAACAGGAGTCTGGAAACAGAGGGGGAGAAACAGGAGTCTGGAAACAAATGGTGAGAAACAGGAGTCTTGAAACAGAGGGGCAGAAACAGGAGTCTGGAAACAGAGGGGGAGAAACAGGAGTCTGGAAACAGAGGGGGAGAAACAGGAGTCTGGGAACAGATGGGCAGAAACAAGAGTCTGGAAACAGAGGGGGAGAAACAGGAGTCTGGAAACAGAGGGTGAGAAACAGGCGTCTGGAAACAGAGGGGCAGAAACAGGAGTCTGGAAACAGAGGGGGAGAAGCAGGAGGCTGGATACAGAGGGGCAGAATCAGGAGGCTGGAAACAGAGGGGGTGAAACAGGAGTCTGGAAATTCAGGGTGAGAAACAGGAGTCTGGAAACAGAGGGGGAGAAACAGGAGTCTGGAAACAGAGGGGGAGAAACAGGAGTCTGGAAACAGAGGGGGGGAAACAGGAGTCTGGAAACAGAGGGGGAGAAACAGGAGTCTGGAAACAAATGGTGAGAAACAGGAGTCTGGAAACAGAGGGGCAGAAACAGGAGTCTGGAAACAGAGGGTGAGAAACAGGAGTCTGGAAACAGAGGGGGAGAAACAGGAGTCTGGAAACAGATGGGCAGACACAAGAGTCTGGAAACAGAGGGGGAGAAACAGGAGTCTGGAAACAGAGGGTGAGAAACAGGCGTCTGGAAACAGAGGGGCAGAAACAGGAGTCTGGAAACAGATGGGGAGAAACAGGAGGCTGGATACAGAGGGGCAGAATCAGGAGGCTGGAAACAGAGGGGGTGAAACAGGAGTCTGGAAACTCAGGGTGAGAAACAGGAGTCTGGAACAACTGGTGAGAAACAGGAGTCTGGAAACAGAGGGGCAGAAACAGGAATCTGGAAACAGAGGGGGAGAAACAGGAGTCTGGAAACAAATGGTGAGAAACAGGAGTCTGGAAACAGAGGGGTGAAACAGGAGTCTGGAAACAGAGGGGGAGAAACAGGAGTCTGGAAACAGAGGGGGAGAAACAGGAGTCTGGAAACAGAGGGGCAGAAACAGGAGTCTGGAAACAGAGGGGGAGAAACAGGAGGCTGGAAACAGAGGGGCAGAAACAGGAGGCTGGAAACAGAGGGGCAGAAACAGGAGTCTGGAAACAGATGGGGAGAAACAGGAGGCTGGATACAGAGGGGCAGAATCAGGAGGCTGGAAACAGAGGGGGAGAAACAGGAGGCTGGAAACAGAGGGGCAGAAACAGGAGGCTGGAAACAGAGGGGCAGAAACAGGAGTGTGGAAACAGAGGGGGAGAAACAGGAGTCTGGAAACAGAGGGGGAGAAACAGGAGGCTGGAAACAGAGGGTGAGACACAGGACTCTGGAAACAGAGGAGCAGTATCAGGAGGCTGGAAACAGAGGGGCAGAAACAGGAGTCTGGAAACAGAGGGTGAGAAACAGGAGTTTGGAAACAGAGAGGCAGAAACAGGAGTCTGGAAACAGAGGGGCAGAAACAGGAGTCTGGAAACAGAGGGGGAGAAACAGGAGTCTGGAAACACAGGGTGAGAAAAAGGCGTCTGGAAACAGAGGGGCAGAAACAGGAGTCTGGAAACAGAGGGGCAGAAACAGGAGTCTGGAAACAGAGGGTGAGAAACAGGAGTCTGGAAATACAGGGTGAGAAACAGGAGTCTGGAAACAGAGGGGGAGAAACAGGAGTCTGGAAACAGACGGGGAGAACCAGGAGTCTGGAAACAGAGGGGGAGAAACTAGAGTCTGGAAACAGAGGGGCAGAAACAGGAGTCTGGAAACAGAGGGGGAGAAACAGGAGTCTGGAAACAGACGGGAAGAAACAGGAGGCTGGAAACAGAGGGGGAGAAACAGGAGTCTGGACTCAGAGGGCGAGAAACAGGAGGTTGGAAACTGAGGGGCAGAAACAGGAGGCTGGAAACAGAGGGGGAGAAACAGGAGTCTGGAAACAGACGGGGAGAAACAGGAGGCTGGAAACAGAGGGGCAGAAACAGGAGCCTGGAAACAGAGGGGCAGAAACAGGAGCCTGGAAACAGAGGGGCAGGAACAGGAGTCTGGAAACAGAGGGGGAGAAACAGGAGTCTGGAAACAGAGAGGCAGAAACAGGAGTCTGGAAACAGAGGGGCAGAAACAGGAGTCTGGAAACAGAGGGGGAGAAACAGGAGTCTGGAAACAGAGGGTGAGAAACAGGAGTCTGGAAACAGAGGGGCAGAAACAGGAGTCTGGAAACAGAGGGGTAGAAACAGGAGTCTGGAAACAGAGGGGCAGAAACAGGGGTCTGGGAACAGAGGGGCAGAAACAGGAGTCTGGAAACAGAGGGGGAGAAACAGGAGTCTGGAAACAGAGGAGGAGAAACAGGAGTCTGGAAACAGAGGGGGGGAAACAGGAGTCTGGAAACAGAGGGGGAGAAACAGGAGTCTGGAAACAAATGGTGAGAAACAGGAGTCTGGAAACAGAGGGGCAGAAACAGGAGTCTGGAAACAGAGGGTGAGAAACAGGAGTCTGGAAACAGAGGGGGAGAAACAGGAGTCTGGGAACAGATGGGCAGAAACAAGAGTCTGGAAACAGAGGGGGAGAAACAGGAGTCTGGAAACAGAGGGTGAGAAACAGGCGTCTGGAAACAGAGGGGCAGAAACAGGAGTCTGGAAACAGATGGGGAGAAACAGGAGGCTGGATACAGAGGGGCAGAATCAGGAGGCTGGAAACAGAGGGGGTGAAACAGGAGTCTGGAAATTCAGGGTGAGAAACAGGAGTCTGGAAACAGAGCGGCAGAAACAGGAGTCTGGAAACAGAGGGGGAGAAACAGGAGTCTGGAAACAGAGGGGGAGAAACAGGCGTCTGGAAACAGAGGGGCAGAAACAGGAGTCTGGAAACAGATGGGGAGAAACAGGAGGCTGGATACAGAGGGGCAGAATCAGGAGGCTGGAAACAGAGGGGGTGAAACAGGAGTCTGGAAATTCAGGGTGAGAAACAGGAGTCTGGAAAAAGAGCGGCAGAAACAGGAGTCTGGAAACAGAGGGGGAGAAACAGGAGTCTGGAAACAAATGGTGAGAAACAGGAGTCTGGAAACAGAGGGGCAGAAACAGGAGTCTGGAAACAGAGGGGGAGAAACAGGAGTCTGGAAACAGAGGGGGAGAAACAGGAGTCTGGAAACAGATGGGCAGAAACAGGAGTCTGGAAACAGAGGGGGAGAAAAAGGAGGCTGGAAACAGAGGGGCAGAAACAGGAGTGTGGAAACAGAGGGGGAGAAACAGGAGTCTGGAAACAGAGGGGGAGAAACAGGAGTCTGGAAACAGAGGGGCAGAATCAGGAGGCTGGAAACAGAGGGGCAGAAACAGGAGTCTGGAAACAGAGGGTGAGAAACAGGAGTCTGGAAACAGAGAGGCAGAAACAGGAGTCTGGAAACAGAGGGGCAGAAACAGGAGCCTGGAAACAGAGGGGGAGAAACAGGAGTCTGGAAACACAGGGTGAGAAACATGCGTCTGGAAACAGAGGGGCAGAAACAGGAGTCTGGAAACAGAGGGGCAGAAACAGGTGTCTGGAAACAGAGGGTGAGAAACAGGAGTCTGGAAACAGAGGGGGAGAAACAGGAGTCTGGAAACAGAGGGGGAGAAACAGGAGTCTGGAAACAGACGGGGAGAAACAGGAGTCTGGAAACAGAGGGTGAGAAACAGGAGTCTGGAAACAGAGGGGGAGAAACAGGAGTCTGGAAACAGAGGGTGAGAAACAGGAGTCTGGAAACAGTGGGGCAGAAACAGGAGTCTGGAAACAGAGGGTGAGAAACAGGCGTCTGGAAACAGAGGGGCAGAAACAGGAGTCTGGAAACAGAGGGGCAGAATCAGTTGTCTGGAAACAGAGGGTGAGAAACAGGAGTCTGATAACAGAGGGGGAGAAACAGGAGTCTGGAAACAGAGGGGGAGAAACAGGAGTCTGGAAACAGAGGGTGAGAAATAGGACTCTGGAAACAGAGGGGGAGAAACAGGAGTCTGGAAACAGAGGGGGAGAAACAGGAGTCTGGAAACAGAGGGTGAGAAACAGGAGTCTGGAAACAGAGGGGTAGAATCAGAAGGCTGGAAACAGAGGGGCAGAAACAGGAGTCTGGAAACACAGGGTGAGAAACAGGAGACTGGAAACAGAGGTGGGGGGGAAACAGGAGTCTGGAAACTGAGGGGCAGAAACAGGAGTCTGGAAACAGAGGGGGAGAAACAGGAGTCTGGAAACAGATGGTGAGAAACAGGCGTCTGGAAACAGAGGGGCAGAAACAGGAGTCTGGAAACAGAGGGGGAGAAACAGGAGGCTGGAAACAGAGGGGGTGAATCAGGAGTCTGGAAACTCAGTGTGAGAAACAGGAGTCTGGCAACAGAGGGGCAGAAACAGAGTCTGGAAACAGAGGGGGAGAAACAGGAGTCTGGAAACAGACGGGAAGAAACAGGAGGCTGGAAACAGAGGGGCAGAAACAGGAGTCTGGAAACAGAGGGGGTGAAACAGGAGTCTGGAAACAGAGGGGGAGAAACAGGAGTCTGGAAACAAATGGTGAGAAACAGGTTTCTTGAAACAGAGGGGCAGAAACAGGAGTCTGGAAACAGAGGGGGAGAAACAGGAGTCTGGAAACAGAGGGGGAGAAACAGGAGTCTGGGAACAGATGGGCAGAAACAAGAGTCTGGAAACAGAGGGGGAGAAACAGGAGTCTGGAAACAGAGGGGGAGAAACAGGAGTCTGGAAACAGAGGGGGTGAAACAGGAGTCTGGAAACAGAGGGGGAGAAACAGGAGTCTGGAAACAAATGGTGAGAAACAGGAGTCTTGAAACAGAGGGGCAGAAACAGGAGTCTGGAAACAGAGGGGGAGAAACAGGAGTCTGGAAACAGAGGGGGAGAAACAGGAGTCTGGGAACAGATGGGCAGAAACAAGAGTCTGGAAACAGAGGGGGAGAAACAGGAGTCTGGAAACAGAGGGTGAGAAACAGGCGTCTGGAAACAGAGGGGCAGAAACAGGAGTCTGGAAACAAATGGTGAGAAACAGGAGTCGGGAAACAGAGGGGCAGAAACAGGAGTCTGGAAACAGAGGGTGAGAAACAGGAGTCTGGAAACAGAGGGGGAGAAACAGGAGTCTGGAAACAGATGGGCAGACACAAGAGTCTGGAAACAGAGGGGGAGAAACAGGAGTCTGGAAACAGAGGGTGAGAAACAGGCATCTGGAAACAGAGGGGCAGAAACAGGAGTCTGGAAACAGATGGGGAGAAACAGGAGGCTGGATACAGAGGGGCAGAATCAGGAGGCTGGAAACAGAGGGGGTGAAACAGGAGTCTGGAAACTCAGGGTGAGAAACAGGAGTCTGGAACAACTGGTGAGAAACAGGAGTCTGGAAACAGAGGGGCAGAAACAGGAATCTGGAAACAGAGGGGGAGAAACAGGAGTCTGGAAACAAATGGTGAGAAACAGGAGTCTGGAAACAGAGGGGCAGAAACAGGAGTCTGGAAACAGAGGGGGAGAAACAGGAGTCTGGAAACAGAGGGGGAGAAACAGGAGTCTGGAAACAGAGGGGCAGAAACAGGAGTCTGGAAACAGAGGGGGAGAAACAGGAGGCTGGAAACAGAGGGGCAGAAACAGGAGGCTGGAAACAGAGGGGCAGAAACAGGAGTCTGGAAACAGATGGGGAGAAACAGGAGGCTGGATACAGAGGGGCAGAATCAGGAGGCTGGAAACAGAGGGGGTGAAACAGGAGTCTGGAAACTCAGGTTGAGAAACAGGAGTCTGGAACAACTGGTGAGAAACAGGAGTCTGGAAACAGAGGGGCAGAAACAGGAATCTGGAAACAGAGGGGGAGAAACAGGAGTCTGGAAACAAATGGTGAGAAACAGGAGTCTGGAAACAGAGGGGCAGAAACAGGAGTCTGGAAACAGAGGGGGAGAAACAGGAGTCTGGAAACAGAGGGGGAGAAACAGGAGTCTGGAAACAGAGGGGCAGAAACAGGAGTCTGGAAACAGAGGGGGAGAAACAGGAGGCTGGAAACAGAGGGGCAGAAACAGGAGGCTGGAAACAGAGGGGCAGAAACAGGAGTGTGGAAACAGAGGGGGAGAAACAGGAGTCTGGAAACAGAGGGGGAGAAACAGGAGGCTGGAAACAGAGGGTGAGACACAGGACTCTGGAAACAGAGGAGCAGTATCAGGAGGCTGGAAACAGAGGGGCAGAAACAGGAGTCTGGAAACAGAGGGTGAGAAACAGGAGTTTGGAAACAGAGAGGCAGAAACAGGAGTCTGGAAACAGAGGGGCAGAAACAGGAGTCTGGAAACAGAGGGGGAGAAACAGGAGTCTGGAAACACAGGGTGAGAAAAAGGCGTCTGGAAACAGAGGGGCAGAAACAGGAGTCTGGAAACAGAGGGGCAGAAACAGGTGTCTGGAAACAGAGGGTGAGAAACAGGAGTCTGGAAATACAGGGTGAGAAACAGGAGTCTGGAAACAGAGGGGGAGAAACAGGAGTCTGGAAACAGACGGGGAGAACCAGGAGTCTGGAAACAGAGGGGGAGAAACTAGAGTCTGGAAACAGAGGGGCAGAAACAGGAGTCTGGAAACAGAGGGGGAGAAACAGGAGTCTGGAAACAGACGGGAAGAAACAGGAGGCTGGAAACAGAGGGGGAGAAACAGGAGTCTGGACTCAGAGGGCGAGAAACAGGAGGTTGGAAACTGAGGGGCAGAAACAGGAGGCTGGAAACAGAGTGGGAGAAACAGGAGTCTGGAAACAGACGGGGAGAAACAGGAGGCTGGAAACAGAGGGGCAGAAACAGGAGCCTGGAAACAGAGGGGCAGAAACAGGAGCCTGGAAACAGAGGGGCAGGAACAGGAGTCTGGAAACAGAGGGGGAGAAACAGGAGTCTGGAAACAGAGAGGCAGAAACAGGAGTCTGGAAACAGAGGGGCAGAAACTGGAGTCTGGAAACAGAGGGGGAGAAACAGGAGTCTGGAAACAGAGGGTGAGAAACAGGAGTCTGGAAACAGAGGGGCAGAAACAGGAGTCTGGAAACAGAGGGGTAGAAACAGGAGTCTGGAAACAGAGGGGCAGAAACAGGGGTCTGGGAACAGAGGGGCAGAAACAGGAGTCTGGAAACAGAGGGGGAGAAACAGGAGTCTGGAAACAGAGGGGGAGAAACAGGAGTCTGGAAACAGAGGGGGGGAAACAGGAGTCTGGAAACAGAGGGGGAGAAACAGGAGTCTGGAAACAAATGGTGAGAAACAGGAGTCTGGAAACAGAGGGGCAGAAACAGGAGTCTGGAAACAGAGGGTGAGAAACAGGAGTCTGGAAACAGAGGGGGAGAAACAGGAGTCTGGAAACAGATGGGCAGACACAAGAGTCTGGAAACAGAGGGGGAGAAACAGGAGTCTGGAAACAGAGGGTGAGAAACAGGCGTCTGGAAACAGAGGGGCAGAAACAGGAGTCTGGAAACAGATGGGGAGAAACAGGAGGCTGGATACAGAGGGGCAGAATCAGGAGGCTGGAAACAGAGGGGGTGAAACAGGAGTCTGGAAACTCAGGGTGAGAAACAGGAGTCTGGAACAACTGGTGAGAAACAGGAGTCTGGAAACAGAGGGGCAGAAACAGGAATCTGGAAACAGAGGGGGAGAAACAGGAGTCTGGAAACAAATGGTGAGAAACAGGAGTCTGGAAACAGAGGGGCAGAAACAGGAGTCTGGAAACAGAGGGGGAGAAACAGGAGTCTGGAAACAGAGGGGGAGAAACAGGAGTCTGGAAACAGAGGGGCAGAAACAGGAGTCTGGAAACAGAGGGGGAGAAACAGGAGGCTGGAAACAGAGGGGCAGAAACAGGAGGCTGGAAACAGAGGGGCAGAAACAGGAGTGTGGAAACAGAGGGGGAGAAACAGGAGTCTGGAAACAGAGGGGGAGAAACAGGAGGCTGGAAACAGAGGGTGAGACACAGGACTCTGGAAACAGAGGAGCAGTATCAGGAGGCTGGAAACAGAGGGGCAGAAACAGGAGTCTGGAAACAGAGGGTGAGAAACAGGAGTTTGGAAACAGAGAGGCAGAAACAGGAGTCTGGAAACAGAGGGGCAGAAACAGGAGTCTGGAAACAGAGGGGGAGAAACAGGAGTCTGGAAACACAGGGTGAGAAAAAGGCGTCTGGAAACAGAGGGGCAGAAACAGGAGTCTGGAAACAGAGGGGCAGAAACAGGTGTCTGGAAACAGAGGGTGAGAAACAGGAGTCTGGAAATACAGGGTGAGAAACAGGAGTCTGGAAACAGAGGGGGAGAAACAGGAGTCTGGAAACAGACGGGGAGAAACAGGAGGCTGGAAACAGAGGGGCAGAAACAGGAGCCTGGAAACAGAGGGGCAGAAACAGGAGCCTGGAAACAGAGGGGCAGGAACAGGAGTCTGGAAACAGAGGGGGAGAAACAGGAGTCTGGAAACAGAGAGGCAGAAACAGGAGTCTGGAAACAGAGGGGCAGAAACTGGAGTCTGGAAACAGAGGGGGAGAAACAGGAGTCTGGAAACAGAGGGTGAGAAACAGGAGTCTGGAAACAGAGGGGCAGAAACAGGAGTCTGGAAACAGAGGGGTAGAAACAGGAGTCTGGAAACAGAGGGGCAGAAACAGGGGTCTGGGAACAGAGGGGCAGAAACAGGAGTCTGGAAACAGAGGGGGAGAAACAGGAGTCTGGAAACAGAGGGGGAGAAACAGGAGTCTGGAAACAGAGGGGGGGAAACAGGAGTCTGGAAACAGAGGGGGAGAAACAGGAGTCTGGAAACAAATGGTGAGAAACAGGAGTCTGGAAACAGAGGGGCAGAAACAGGAGTCTGGAAACAGAGGGTGAGAAACAGGAGTCTGGAAACAGAGGGGGAGAAACAGGAGTCTGGAAACAGATGGGCAGACACAAGAGTCTGGAAACAGAGGGGGAGAAACAGGAGTCTGGAAACAGAGGGTGAGAAACAGGCGTCTGGAAACAGAGGGGCAGAAACAGGAGTCTGGAAACAGATGGGGAGAAACAGGAGGCTGGATACAGAGGGGCAGAATCAGGAGGCTGGAAACAGAGGGGGTGAAACAGGAGTCTGGAAACTCAGGGTGAGAAACAGGAGTCTGGAACAACTGGTGAGAAACAGGAGTCTGGAAACAGAGGGGCAGAAACAGGAATCTGGAAACAGAGGGGGAGAAACAGGAGTCTGGAAACAAATGGTGAGAAACAGGAGTCTGGAAACAGAGGGGCAGAAACAGGAGTCTGGAAACAGAGGGGGAGAAACAGGAGTCTGGAAACAGAGGGGGAGAAACAGGAGTCTGGAAACAGAGGGGCAGAAACAGGAGTCTGGAAACAGAGGGGGAGAAACAGGAGGCTGGAAACAGAGGGGCAGAAACAGGAGGCTGGAAACAGAGGGGCAGAAACAGGAGTCTGGAAACAGATGGGGAGAAACAGGAGGCTGGATACAGAGGGGCAGAATCAGGAGGCTGGAAACAGAGGGGGTGAAACAGGAGTCTGGAAACTCAGGTTGAGAAACAGGAGTCTGGAACAACTGGTGAGAAACAGGAGTCTGGAAACAGAGGGGCAGAAACAGGAATCTGGAAACAGAGGGGGAGAAACAGGAGTCTGGAAACAAATGGTGAGAAACAGGAGTCTGGAAACAGAGGGGCAGAAACAGGAGTCTGGAAACAGAGGGGGAGAAACAGGAGTCTGGAAACAGAGGGGGAGAAACAGGAGTCTGGAAACAGAGGGGCAGAAACAGGAGTCTGGAAACAGAGGGGGAGAAACAGGAGGCTGGAAACAGAGGGGCAGAAACAGGAGGCTGGAAACAGAGGGGCAGAAACAGGAGTGTGGAAACAGAGGGGGAGAAACAGGAGTCTGGAAACAGAGGGGGAGAAACAGGAGGCTGGAAACAGAGGGTGAGACACAGGACTCTGGAAACAGAGGAGCAGTATCAGGAGGCTGGAAACAGAGGGGCAGAAACAGGAGTCTGGAAACAGAGGGTGAGAAACAGGAGTTTGGAAACAGAGAGGCAGAAACAGGAGTCTGGAAACAGAGGGGCAGAAACAGGAGTCTGGAAACAGAGGGGGAGAAACAGGAGTCTGGAAACACAGGGTGAGAAAAAGGCGTCTGGAAACAGAGGGGCAGAAACAGGAGTCTGGAAACAGAGGGGCAGAAACAGGTGTCTGGAAACAGAGGGTGAGAAACAGGAGTCTGGAAATACAGGGTGAGAAACAGGAGTCTGGAAACAGAGGGGGAGAAACAGGAGTCTGGAAACAGACGGGGAGAACCAGGAGTCTGGAAACAGAGGGGGAGAAACTAGAGTCTGGAAACAGAGGGGCAGAAACAGGAGTCTGGAAACAGAGGGGGAGAAACAGGAGTCTGGAAACAGACGGGAAGAAACAGGAGGCTGGAAACAGAGGGGGAGAAACAGGAGTCTGGACTCAGAGGGCGAGAAACAGGAGGTTGGAAACTGAGGGGCAGAAACAGGAGGCTGGAAACAGAGTGGGAGAAACAGGAGTCTGGAAACAGACGGGGAGAAACAGGAGGCTGGAAACAGAGGGGCAGAAACAGGAGCCTGGAAACAGAGGGGCAGAAACAGGAGCCTGGAAACAGAGGGGCAGGAACAGGAGTCTGGAAACAGAGGGGGAGAAACAGGAGTCTGGAAACAGAGAGGCAGAAACAGGAGTCTGGAAACAGAGGGGCAGAAACTGGAGTCTGGAAACAGAGGGGGAGAAACAGGAGTCTGGAAACAGAGGGTGAGAAACAGGAGTCTGGAAACAGAGGGGCAGAAACAGGAGTCTGGAAACAGAGGGGTAGAAACAGGAGTCTGGAAACAGAGGGGCAGAAACAGGGGTCTGGGAACAGAGGGGCAGAAACAGGAGTCTGGAAACAGAGGGGGAGAAACAGGAGTCTGGAAACAGAGGGGGAGAAACAGGAGTCTGGAAACAGAGGGGGGGAAACAGGAGTCTGGAAACAGAGGGGGAGAAACAGGAGTCTGGAAACAAATGGTGAGAAACAGGAGTCTGGAAACAGAGGGGCAGAAACAGGAGTCTGGAAACAGAGGGTGAGAAACAGGAGTCTGGAAACAGAGGGGGAGAAACAGGAGTCTGGAAACAGATGGGCAGACACAAGAGTCTGGAAACAGAGGGGGAGAAACAGGAGTCTGGAAACAGAGGGTGAGAAACAGGCGTCTGGAAACAGAGGGGCAGAAACAGGAGTCTGGAAACAGATGGGGAGAAACAGGAGGCTGGATACAGAGGGGCAGAATCAGGAGGCTGGAAACAGAGGGGGTGAAACAGGAGTCTGGAAACTCAGGGTGAGAAACAGGAGTCTGGAACAACTGGTGAGAAACAGGAGTCTGGAAACAGAGGGGCAGAAACAGGAATCTGGAAACAGAGGGGGAGAAACAGGAGTCTGGAAACAAATGGTGAGAAACAGGAGTCTGGAAACAGAGGGGCAGAAACAGGAGTCTGGAAACAGAGGGGGAGAAACAGGAGTCTGGAAACAGAGGGGGAGAAACAGGAGTCTGGAAACAGAGGGGCAGAAACAGGAGTCTGGAAACAGAGGGGGAGAAACAGGAGGCTGGAAACAGAGGGGCAGAAACAGGAGGCTGGAAACAGAGGGGCAGAAACAGGAGTGTGGAAACAGAGGGGGAGAAACAGGAGTCTGGAAACAGAGGGGGAGAAACAGGAGGCTGGAAACAGAGGGTGAGACACAGGACTCTGGAAACAGAGGAGCAGTATCAGGAGGCTGGAAACAGAGGGGCAGAAACAGGAGTCTGGAAACAGAGGGTGAGAAACAGGAGTTTGGAAACAGAGAGGCAGAAACAGGAGTCTGGAAACAGAGGGGCAGAAACAGGAGTCTGGAAACAGAGGGGGAGAAACAGGAGTCTGGAAACACAGGGTGAGAAAAAGGCGTCTGGAAACAGAGGGGCAGAAACAGGAGTCTGGAAACAGAGGGGCAGAAACAGGTGTCTGGAAACAGAGGGTGAGAAACAGGAGTCTGGAAATACAGGGTGAGAAACAGGAGTCTGGAAACAGAGGGGGAGAAACAGGAGTCTGGAAACAGACGGGGAGAAACAGGAGGCTGGAAACAGAGGGGCAGAAACAGGAGCCTGGAAACAGAGGGGCAGAAACAGGAGCCTGGAAACAGAGGGGCAGGAACAGGAGTCTGGAAACAGAGGGGGAGAAACAGGAGTCTGGAAACAGAGAGGCAGAAACAGGAGTCTGGAAACAGAGGGGCAGAAACTGGAGTCTGGAAACAGAGGGGGAGAAACAGGAGTCTGGAAACAGAGGGTGAGAAACAGGAGTCTGGAAACAGAGGGGCAGAAACAGGAGTCTGGAAACAGAGGGGTAGAAACAGGAGTCTGGAAACAGAGGGGCAGAAACAGGGGTCTGGGAACAGAGGGGCAGAAACAGGAGTCTGGAAACAGAGGGGGAGAAACAGGAGTCTGGAAACAGAGGGGGAGAAACAGGAGTCTGGAAACAGAGGGGGGGAAACAGGAGTCTGGAAACAGAGGGGGAGAAACAGGAGTCTGGAAACAAATGGTGAGAAACAGGAGTCTGGAAACAGAGGGGCAGAAACAGGAGTCTGGAAACAGAGGGTGAGAAACAGGAGTCTGGAAACAGAGGGGGAGAAACAGGAGTCTGGAAACAGATGGGCAGACACAAGAGTCTGGAAACAGAGGGGGAGAAACAGGAGTCTGGAAACAGAGGGTGAGAAACAGGCGTCTGGAAACAGAGGGGCAGAAACAGGAGTCTGGAAACAGATGGGGAGAAACAGGAGGCTGGATACAGAGGGGCAGAATCAGGAGGCTGGAAACAGAGGGGGTGAAACAGGAGTCTGGAAACTCAGGGTGAGAAACAGGAGTCTGGAACAACTGGTGAGAAACAGGAGTCTGGAAACAGAGGGGCAGAAACAGGAATCTGGAAACAGAGGGGGAGAAACAGGAGTCTGGAAACAAATGGTGAGAAACAGGAGTCTGGAAACAGAGGGGCAGAAACAGGAGTCTGGAAACAGAGGGGGAGAAACAGGAGTCTGGAAACAGAGGGGAAGAAACAGGAGTCTGGAAACAGAGGGGCAGAAACAGGAGTCTGGAAACAGAGGGGGAGAAACAGGAGGCTGGAAACAGAGGGGCAGAAACAGGAGGCTGGAAACAGAGGGGCAGAAACAGGAGTCTGGAAACAGATGGGGAGAAACAGGAGGCTGGATACAGAGGGGCAGAATCAGGAGGCTGGAAACAGAGGGGGTGAAACAGGAGTCTGGAAACTCAGGTTGAGAAACAGGAGTCTGGAACAACTGGTGAGAAACAGGAGTCTGGAAACAGAGGGGCAGAAACAGGAATCTGGAAACAGAGGGGGAGAAACAGGAGTCTGGAAACAAATGGTGAGAAACAGGAGTCTGGAAACAGAGGGGCAGAAACAGGAGTCTGGAAACAGAGGGGGAGAAACAGGAGTCTGGAAACAGAGGGGGAGAAACAGGAGTCTGGAAACAGAGGGGCAGAAACAGGAGTCTGGAAACAGAGGGGGAGAAACAGGAGGCTGGAAACAGAGGGGCAGAAACAGGAGGCTGGAAACAGAGGGGCAGAAACAGGAGTGTGGAAACAGAGGGGGAGAAACAGGAGTCTGGAAACAGAGGGGGAGAAACAGGAGGCTGGAAACAGAGGGTGAGACACAGGACTCTGGAAACAGAGGAGCAGTATCAGGAGGCTGGAAACAGAGGGGCAGAAACAGGAGTCTGGAAACAGAGGGTGAGAAACAGGAGTTTGGAAACAGAGAGGCAGAAACAGGAGTCTGGAAACAGAGGGGCAGAAACAGGAGTCTGGAAACAGAGGGGGAGAAACAGGAGTCTGGAAACACAGGGTGAGAAAAAGGCGTCTGGAAACAGAGGGGCAGAAACAGGAGTCTGGAAACAGAGGGGCAGAAACAGGTGTCTGGAAACAGAGGGTGAGAAACAGGAGTCTGGAAATACAGGGTGAGAAACAGGAGTCTGGAAACAGAGGGGGAGAAACAGGAGTCTGGAAACAGACGGGGAGAACCAGGAGTCTGGAAACAGAGGGGGAGAAACTAGAGTCTGGAAACAGAGGGGCAGAAACAGGAGTCTGGAAACAGAGGGGGAGAAACAGGAGTCTGGAAACAGACGGGAAGAAACAGGAGGCTGGAAACAGAGGGGGAGAAACAGGAGTCTGGACTCAGAGGGCGAGAAACAGGAGGTTGGAAACTGAGGGGCAGAAACAGGAGGCTGGAAACAGAGTGGGAGAAACAGGAGTCTGGAAACAGACGGGGAGAAACAGGAGGCTGGAAACAGAGGGGCAGAAACAGGAGCCTGGAAACAGAGGGGCAGAAACAGGAGCCTGGAAACAGAGGGGCAGGAACAGGAGTCTGGAAACAGAGGGGGAGAAACAGGAGTCTGGAAACAGAGAGGCAGAAACAGGAGTCTGGAAACAGAGGGGCAGAAACTGGAGTCTGGAAACAGAGGGGGAGAAACAGGAGTCTGGAAACAGAGGGTGAGAAACAGGAGTCTGGAAACAGAGGGGCAGAAACAGGAGTCTGGAAACAGAGGGGTAGAAACAGGAGTCTGGAAACAGAGGGGCAGAAACAGGGGTCTGGGAACAGAGGGGCAGAAACAGGAGTCTGGAAACAGAGGGGGAGAAACAGGAGTCTGGAAACAGAGGGGGAGAAACAGGAGTCTGGAAACAGAGGGGGGGAAACAGGAGTCTGGAAACAGAGGGGGAGAAACAGGAGTCTGGAAACAAATGGTGAGAAACAGGAGTCTGGAAACAGAGGGGCAGAAACAGGAGTCTGGAAACAGAGGGTGAGAAACAGGAGTCTGGAAACAGAGGGGGAGAAACAGGAGTCTGGAAACAGATGGGCAGACACAAGAGTCTGGAAACAGAGGGGGAGAAACAGGAGTCTGGAAACAGAGGGTGAGAAACAGGCGTCTGGAAACAGAGGGGCAGAAACAGGAGTCTGGAAACAGATGGGGAGAAACAGGAGGCTGGATACAGAGGGGCAGAATCAGGAGGCTGGAAACAGAGGGGGTGAAACAGGAGTCTGGAAACTCAGGGTGAGAAACAGGAGTCTGGAACAACTGGTGAGAAACAGGAGTCTGGAAACAGAGGGGCAGAAACAGGAATCTGGAAACAGAGGGGGAGAAACAGGAGTCTGGAAACAAATGGTGAGAAACAGGAGTCTGGAAACAGAGGGGCAGAAACAGGAGTCTGGAAACAGAGGGGGAGAAACAGGAGTCTGGAAACAGAGGGGGAGAAACAGGAGTCTGGAAACAGAGGGGCAGAAACAGGAGTCTGGAAACAGAGGGGGAGAAACAGGAGGCTGGAAACAGAGGGGCAGAAACAGGAGGCTGGAAACAGAGGGGCAGAAACAGGAGTGTGGAAACAGAGGGGGAGAAACAGGAGTCTGGAAACAGAGGGGGAGAAACAGGAGGCTGGAAACAGAGGGTGAGACACAGGACTCTGGAAACAGAGGAGCAGTATCAGGAGGCTGGAAACAGAGGGGCAGAAACAGGAGTCTGGAAACAGAGGGTGAGAAACAGGAGTTTGGAAACAGAGAGGCAGAAACAGGAGTCTGGAAACAGAGGGGCAGAAACAGGAGTCTGGAAACAGAGGGGGAGAAACAGGAGTCTGGAAACACAGGGTGAGAAAAAGGCGTCTGGAAACAGAGGGGCAGAAACAGGAGTCTGGAAACAGAGGGGCAGAAACAGGTGTCTGGAAACAGAGGGTGAGAAACAGGAGTCTGGAAATACAGGGTGAGAAACAGGAGTCTGGAAACAGAGGGGGAGAAACAGGAGTCTGGAAACAGAGGGGGAGAAACAGGAGTCTGGAAACAGAGGGGGAGAAACAGGAGTCTGGAAACAGAGGGGCAGAAACAGGAGTCTGGAAACAGAGGGGGAGAAACAGGAGGCTGGAAACAGAGGGGCAGAAACAGGAGGCTGGAAACAGAGGGGCAGAAACAGGAGTGTGGAAACAGAGGGGGAGAAACAGGAGTCTGGAAACAGAGGGGGAGACACAGGACTCTGGAAACAGAGGAGCAGTATCAGGAGGCTGGAAACAGAGGGGCAGAAACAGGAGTCTGGAAACAGAGGGTGAGAAACAGGAGTTTGGAAACAGAGAGGCAGAAACAGGAGTCTGGAAACAGAGGGGCAGAAACAGGAGTCTGGAAACAGAGGGGGAGAAACAGGAGTCTGGAAACACAGGGTGAGAAAAAGGCGTCTGGAAACAGAGGGGCAGAAACAGGAGTCTGGAAACAGAGGGGCAGAAACAGGTGTCTGGAAACAGAGGGTGAGAAACAGGAGTCTGGAAATACAGGGTGAGAAACAGGAGTCTGGAAACAGAGGGGGAGAAACAGGAGTCTGGAAACAGACGGGGAGAAACAGGAGGCTGGAAACAGAGGGGCAGAAACAGGAGCCTGGAAACAGAGGGGCAGAAACAGGAGCCTGGAAACAGAGGGGCAGGAACAGGAGTCTGGAAACAGAGGGGGAGAAACAGGAGTCTGGAAACAGAGAGGCAGAAACAGGAGTCTGGAAACAGAGGGGCAGAAACTGGAGTCTGGAAACAGAGGGGGAGAAACAGGAGTCTGGAAACAGAGGGTGAGAAACAGGAGTCTGGAAACAGAGGGGCAGAAACAGGAGTCTGGAAACAGAGGGGTAGAAACAGGAGTCTGGAAACAGAGGGGCAGAAACAGGGGTCTGGGAACAGAGGGGCAGAAACAGGAGTCTGGAAACAGAGGGGGAGAAACAGGAGTCTGGAAACAGAGGGGGAGAAACAGGAGTCTGGAAACAGAGGGGGGGAAACAGGAGTCTGGAAACAGAGGGGGAGAAACAGGAGTCTGGAAACAAATGGTGAGAAACAGGAGTCTGGAAACAGAGGGGCAGAAACAGGAGTCTGGAAACAGAGGGTGAGAAACAGGAGTCTGGAAACAGAGGGGGAGAAACAGGAGTCTGGAAACAGATGGGCAGACACAAGAGTCTGGAAACAGAGGGGGAGAAACAGGAGTCTGGAAACAGAGGGTGAGAAACAGGCGTCTGGAAACAGAGGGGCAGAAACAGGAGTCTGGAAACAGATGGGGAGAAACAGGAGGCTGGATACAGAGGGGCAGAATCAGGAGGCTGGAAACAGAGGGGGTGAAACAGGAGTCTGGAAACTCAGGGTGAGAAACAGGAGTCTGGAACAACTGGTGAGAAACAGGAGTCTGGAAACAGAGGGGCAGAAACAGGAATCTGGAAACAGAGGGGGAGAAACAGGAGTCTGGAAACAAATGGTGAGAAACAGGAGTCTGGAAACAGAGGGGCAGAAACAGGAGTCTGGAAACAGAGGGGGAGAAACAGGAGTCTGGAAACAGAGGGGGAGAAACAGGAGTCTGGAAACAGAGGGGCAGAAACAGGAGTCTGGAAACAGAGGGGGAGAAACAGGAGGCTGGAAACAGAGGGGCAGAAACAGGAGGCTGGAAACAGAGGGGCAGAAACAGGAGTCTGGAAACAGATGGGGAGAAACAGGAGGCTGGATACAGAGGGGCAGAATCAGGAGGCTGGAAACAGAGGGGGTGAAACAGGAGTCTGGAAACTCAGGTTGAGAAACAGGAGTCTGGAACAACTGGTGAGAAACAGGAGTCTGGAAACAGAGGGGCAGAAACAGGAATCTGGAAACAGAGGGGGAGAAACAGGAGTCTGGAAACAAATGGTGAGAAACAGGAGTCTGGAAACAGAGGGGCAGAAACAGGAGTCTGGAAACAGAGGGGGAGAAACAGGAGTCTGGAAACAGAGGGGGAGAAACAGGAGTCTGGAAACAGAGGGGCAGAAACAGGAGTCTGGAAACAGAGGGGGAGAAACAGGAGGCTGGAAACAGAGGGGCAGAAACAGGAGGCTGGAAACAGAGGGGCAGAAACAGGAGTGTGGAAACAGAGGGGGAGAAACAGGAGTCTGGAAACAGAGGGGGAGAAACAGGAGGCTGGAAACAGAGGGTGAGACACAGGACTCTGGAAACAGAGGAGCAGTATCAGGAGGCTGGAAACAGAGGGGCAGAAACAGGAGTCTGGAAACAGAGGGTGAGAAACAGGAGTTTGGAAACAGAGAGGCAGAAACAGGAGTCTGGAAACAGAGGGGCAGAAACAGGAGTCTGGAAACAGAGGGGGAGAAACAGGAGTCTGGAAACACAGGGTGAGAAAAAGGCGTCTGGAAACAGAGGGGCAGAAACAGGAGTCTGGAAACAGAGGGGCAGAAACAGGTGTCTGGAAACAGAGGGTGAGAAACAGGAGTCTGGAAATACAGGGTGAGAAACAGGAGTCTGGAAACAGAGGGGGAGAAACAGGAGTCTGGAAACAGAGGGGGAGAACCAGGAGTCTGGAAACAGAGGGGGAGAAACTAGAGTCTGGAAACAGAGGGGCAGAAACAGGAGTCTGGAAACAGAGGGGGAGAAACAGGAGTCTGGAAACAGACGGGAAGAAACAGGAGGCTGGAAACAGAGGGGGAGAAACAGGAGTCTGGACTCAGAGGGCGAGAAACAGGAGGTTGGAAACTGAGGGGCAGAAACAGGAGGCTGGAAACAGAGTGGGAGAAACAGGAGTCTGGAAACAGACGGGGAGAAACAGGAGGCTGGAAACAGAGGGGCAGAAACAGGAGCCTGGAAACAGAGGGGCAGAAACAGGAGCCTGGAAACAGAGGGGCAGGAACAGGAGTCTGGAAACAGAGGGGGAGAAACAGGAGTCTGGAAACAGAGAGGCAGAAACAGGAGTCTGGAAACAGAGGGGCAGAAACTGGAGTCTGGAAACAGAGGGGGAGAAACAGGAGTCTGGAAACAGAGGGTGAGAAACAGGAGTCTGGAAACAGAGGGGCAGAAACAGGAGTCTGGAAACAGAGGGGTAGAAACAGGAGTCTGGAAACAGAGGGGCAGAAACAGGGGTCTGGGAACAGAGGGGCAGAAACAGGAGTCTGGAAACAGAGGGGGAGAAACAGGAGTCTGGAAACAGAGGGGGAGAAACAGGAGTCTGGAAACAGAGGGGGGGAAACAGGAGTCTGGAAACAGAGGGGGAGAAACAGGAGTCTGGAAACAAATGGTGAGAAACAGGAGTCTGGAAACAGAGGGGCAGAAACAGGAGTCTGGAAACAGAGGGTGAGAAACAGGAGTCTGGAAACAGAGGGGGAGAAACAGGAGTCTGGAAACAGATGGGCAGACACAAGAGTCTGGAAACAGAGGGGGAGAAACAGGAGTCTGGAAACAGAGGGTGAGAAACAGGCGTCTGGAAACAGAGGGGCAGAAACAGGAGTCTGGAAACAGATGGGGAGAAACAGGAGGCTGGATACAGAGGGGCAGAATCAGGAGGCTGGAAACAGAGGGGGTGAAACAGGAGTCTGGAAACTCAGGGTGAGAAACAGGAGTCTGGAACAACTGGTGAGAAACAGGAGTCTGGAAACAGAGGGGCAGAAACAGGAATCTGGAAACAGAGGGGGAGAAACAGGAGTCTGGAAACAAATGGTGAGAAACAGGAGTCTGGAAACAGAGGGGCAGAAACAGGAGTCTGGAAACAGAGGGGGAGAAACAGGAGTCTGGAAACAGAGGGGGAGAAACAGGAGTCTGGAAACAGAGGGGCAGAAACAGGAGTCTGGAAACAGAGGGGGAGAAACAGGAGGCTGGAAACAGAGGGGCAGAAACAGGAGGCTGGAAACAGAGGGGCAGAAACAGGAGTGTGGAAACAGAGGGGGAGAAACAGGAGTCTGGAAACAGAGGGGGAGAAACAGGAGGCTGGAAACAGAGGGTGAGACACAGGACTCTGGAAACAGAGGAGCAGTATCAGGAGGCTGGAAACAGAGGGGCAGAAACAGGAGTCTGGAAACAGAGGGTGAGAAACAGGAGTTTGGAAACAGAGAGGCAGAAACAGGAGTCTGGAAACAGAGGGGCAGAAACAGGAGTCTGGAAACAGAGGGGGAGAAACAGGAGTCTGGAAACACAGGGTGAGAAAAAGGCGTCTGGAAACAGAGGGGCAGAAACAGGAGTCTGGAAACAGAGGGGCAGAAACAGGTGTCTGGAAACAGAGGGTGAGAAACAGGAGTCTGGAAATACAGGGTGAGAAACAGGAGTCTGGAAACAGAGGGGGAGAAACAGGAGTCTGGAAACAGACGGGGAGAAACAGGAGGCTGGAAACAGAGGGGCAGAAACAGGAGCCTGGAAACAGAGGGGCAGAAACAGGAGCCTGGAAACAGAGGGGCAGGAACAGGAGTCTGGAAACAGAGGGGGAGAAACAGGAGTCTGGAAACAGAGAGGCAGAAACAGGAGTCTGGAAACAGAGGGGCAGAAACTGGAGTCTGGAAACAGAGGGGGAGAAACAGGAGTCTGGAAACAGAGGGTGAGAAACAGGAGTCTGGAAACAGAGGGGCAGAAACAGGAGTCTGGAAACAGAGGGGTAGAAACAGGAGTCTGGAAACAGAGGGGCAGAAACAGGGGTCTGGGAACAGAGGGGCAGAAACAGGAGTCTGGAAACAGAGGGGGAGAAACAGGAGTCTGGAAACAGAGGGGGAGAAACAGGAGTCTGGAAACAGAGGGGGGGAAACAGGAGTCTGGAAACAGAGGGGGAGAAACAGGAGTCTGGAAACAAATGGTGAGAAACAGGAGTCTGGAAACAGAGGGGCAGAAACAGGAGTCTGGAAACAGAGGGTGAGAAACAGGAGTCTGGAAACAGAGGGGGAGAAACAGGAGTCTGGAAACAGATGGGCAGACACAAGAGTCTGGAAACAGAGGGGGAGAAACAGGAGTCTGGAAACAGAGGGTGAGAAACAGGCGTCTGGAAACAGAGGGGCAGAAACAGGAGTCTGGAAACAGATGGGGAGAAACAGGAGGCTGGATACAGAGGGGCAGAATCAGGAGGCTGGAAACAGAGGGGGTGAAACAGGAGTCTGGAAACTCAGGGTGAGAAACAGGAGTCTGGAACAACTGGTGAGAAACAGGAGTCTGGAAACAGAGGGGCAGAAACAGGAATCTGGAAACAGAGGGGGAGAAACAGGAGTCTGGAAACAAATGGTGAGAAACAGGAGTCTGGAAACAGAGGGGCAGAAACAGGAGTCTGGAAACAGAGGGGGAGAAACAGGAGTCTGGAAACAGAGGGGGAGAAACAGGAGTCTGGAAACAGAGGGGCAGAAACAGGAGTCTGGAAACAGAGGGGGAGAAACAGGAGGCTGGAAACAGAGGGGCAGAAACAGGAGGCTGGAAACAGAGGGGCAGAAACAGGAGTCTGGAAACAGATGGGGAGAAACAGGAGGCTGGATACAGAGGGGCAGAATCAGGAGGCTGGAAACAGAGGGGGTGAAACAGGAGTCTGGAAACTCAGGTTGAGAAACAGGAGTCTGGAACAACTGGTGAGAAACAGGAGTCTGGAAACAGAGGGGCAGAAACAGGAATCTGGAAACAGAGGGGGAGAAACAGGAGTCTGGAAACAAATGGTGAGAAACAGGAGTCTGGAAACAGAGGGGCAGAAACAGGAGTCTGGAAACAGAGGGGGAGAAACAGGAGTCTGGAAACAGAGGGGGAGAAACAGGAGTCTGGAAACAGAGGGGCAGAAACAGGAGTCTGGAAACAGAGGGGGGGAAACAGGAGGCTGGAAACAGAGGGGCAGAAACAGGAGGCTGGAAACAGAGGGGCAGAAACAGGAGTGTGGAAACAGAGGGGGAGAAACAGGAGTCTGGAAACAGAGGGGGAGAAACAGGAGGCTGGAAACAGAGGGTGAGACACAGGACTCTGGAAACAGAGGAGCAGTATCAGGAGGCTGGAAACAGAGGGGCAGAAACAGGAGTCTGGAAACAGAGGGTGAGAAACAGGAGTTTGGAAACAGAGAGGCAGAAACAGGAGTCTGGAAACAGAGGGGCAGAAACAGGAGTCTGGAAACAGAGGGGGAGAAACAGGAGTCTGGAAACACAGGGTGAGAAAAAGGCGTCTGGAAACAGAGGGGCAGAAACAGGAGTCTGGAAACAGAGGGGCAGAAACAGGTGTCTGGAAACAGAGGGTGAGAAACAGGAGTCTGGAAATACAGGGTGAGAAACAGGAGTCTGGAAACAGAGGGGGAGAAACAGGAGTCTGGAAACAGACGGGGAGAACCAGGAGTCTGGAAACAGAGGGGGAGAAACTAGAGTCTGGAAACAGAGGGGCAGAAACAGGAGTCTGGAAACAGAGGGGGAGAAACAGGAGTCTGGAAACAGACGGGAAGAAACAGGAGGCTGGAAACAGAGGGGGAGAAACAGGAGTCTGGACTCAGAGGGCGAGAAACAGGAGGTTGGAAACTGAGGGGCAGAAACAGGAGGCTGGAAACAGAGTGGGAGAAACAGGAGTCTGGAAACAGACGGGGAGAAACAGGAGGCTGGAAACAGAGGGGCAGAAACAGGAGCCTGGAAACAGAGGGGCAGAAACAGGAGCCTGGAAACAGAGGGGCAGGAACAGGAGTCTGGAAACAGAGGGGGAGAAACAGGAGTCTGGAAACAGAGAGGCAGAAACAGGAGTCTGGAAACAGAGGGGCAGAAACTGGAGTCTGGAAACAGAGGGGGAGAAACAGGAGTCTGGAAACAGAGGGTGAGAAACAGGAGTCTGGAAACAGAGGGGCAGAAACAGGAGTCTGGAAACAGAGGGGTAGAAACAGGAGTCTGGAAACAGAGGGGCAGAAACAGGGGTCTGGGAACAGAGGGGCAGAAACAGGAGTCTGGAAACAGAGGGGGAGAAACAGGAGTCTGGAAACAGAGGGGGAGAAACAGGAGTCTGGAAACAGAGGGGGGGAAACAGGAGTCTGGAAACAGAGGGGGAGAAACAGGAGTCTGGAAACAAATGGTGAGAAACAGGAGTCTGGAAACAGAGGGGCAGAAACAGGAGTCTGGAAACAGAGGGTGAGAAACAGGAGTCTGGAAACAGAGGGGGAGAAACAGGAGTCTGGAAACAGATGGGCAGACACAAGAGTCTGGAAACAGAGGGGGAGAAACAGGAGTCTGGAAACAGAGGGTGAGAAACAGGCGTCTGGAAACAGAGGGGCAGAAACAGGAGTCTGGAAACAGATGGGGAGAAACAGGAGGCTGGATACAGAGGGGCAGAATCAGGAGGCTGGAAACAGAGGGGGTGAAACAGGAGTCTGGAAACTCAGGGTGAGAAACAGGAGTCTGGAACAACTGGTGAGAAACAGGAGTCTGGAAACAGAGGGGCAGAAACAGGAATCTGGAAACAGAGGGGGAGAAACAGGAGTCTGGAAACAAATGGTGAGAAACAGGAGTCTGGAAACAGAGGGGCAGAAACAGGAGTCTGGAAACAGAGGGGGAGAAACAGGAGTCTGGAAACAGAGGGGGAGAAACAGGAGTCTGGAAACAGAGGGGCAGAAACAGGAGTCTGGAAACAGAGGGGGAGAAACAGGAGGCTGGAAACAGAGGGGCAGAAACAGGAGGCTGGAAACAGAGGGGCAGAAACAGGAGTGTGGAAACAGAGGGGGAGAAACAGGAGTCTGGAAACAGAGGGGGAGAAACAGGAGGCTGGAAACAGAGGGTGAGACACAGGACTCTGGAAACAGAGGAGCAGTATCAGGAGGCTGGAAACAGAGGGGCAGAAACAGGAGTCTGGAAACAGAGGGTGAGAAACAGGAGTTTGGAAACAGAGAGGCAGAAACAGGAGTCTGGAAACAGAGGGGCAGAAACAGGAGTCTGGAAACAGAGGGGGAGAAACAGGAGTCTGGAAACACAGGGTGAGAAAAAGGCGTCTGGAAACAGAGGGGCAGAAACAGGAGTCTGGAAACAGAGGGGCAGAAACAGGTGTCTGGAAACAGAGGGTGAGAAACAGGAGTCTGGAAATACAGGGTGAGAAACAGGAGTCTGGAAACAGAGGGGGAGAAACAGGAGTCTGGAAACAGACGGGGAGAAACAGGAGGCTGGAAACAGAGGGGCAGAAACAGGAGCCTGGAAACAGAGGGGCAGAAACAGGAGCCTGGAAACAGAGGGGCAGGAACAGGAGTCTGGAAACAGAGGGGGAGAAACAGGAGTCTGGAAACAGAGAGGCAGAAACAGGAGTCTGGAAACAGAGGGGCAGAAACTGGAGTCTGGAAACAGAGGGGGAGAAACAGGAGTCTGGAAACAGAGGGGGAGAAACAGGAGTCTGGAAACAGAGGGGCAGAAACAGGAGTCTGGAAACAGAGGGGTAGAAACAGGAGTCTGGAAACAGAGGGGCAGAAACAGGGGTCTGGGAACAGAGGGGCAGAAACAGGAGTCTGGAAACAGAGGGGGAGAAACAGGAGTCTGGAAACAGAGGGGGAGAAACAGGAGTCTGGAAACAGAGGGGGGGAAACAGGAGTCTGGAAACAGAGGGGGAGAAACAGGAGTCTGGAAACAAATGGTGAGAAACAGGAGTCTGGAAACAGAGGGGCAGAAACAGGAGTCTGGAAACAGAGGGTGAGAAACAGGAGTCTGGAAACAGAGGGGGAGAAACAGGAGTCTGGAAACAGATGGGCAGACACAAGAGTCTGGATACAGAGGGGGAGAAACAGGAGTCTGGAAACAGAGGGTGAGAAACAGGCGTCTGGAAACAGAGGGGCAGAAACAGGAGTCTGGAAACAGATGGGGAGAAACAGGAGGCTGGATACAGAGGGGCAGAATCAGGAGGCTGGAAACAGAGGGGGTGAAACAGGAGTCTGGAAACTCAGGGTGAGAAACAGGAGTCTGGAACAACTGGTGAGAAACAGGAGTCTGGAAACAGAGGGGCAGAAACAGGAATCTGGAAACAGAGGGGGAGAAACAGGAGTCTGGAAACAAATGGTGAGAAACAGGAGTCTGGAAACAGAGGGGCAGAAACAGGAGTCTGGAAACAGAGGGGGAGAAACAGGAGTCTGGAAACAGAGGGGGAGAAACAGGAGTCTGGAAACAGAGGGGCAGAAACAGGAGTCTGGAAACAGAGGGGGAGAAACAGGAGGCTGGAAACAGAGGGGCAGAAACAGGAGGCTGGAAACAGAGGGGCAGAAACAGGAGTGTGGAAACAGAGGGGGAGAAACAGGAGTCTGGAAACAGAGGGGGAGAAACAGGAGGCTGGAAACAGAGGGTGAGACACAGGACTCTGGAAACAGAGGAGCAGTATCAGGAGGCTGGAAACAGAGGGGCAGAAACAGGAGTCTGGAAACAGAGGGTGAGAAACAGGAGTTTGGAAACAGAGAGGCAGAAACAGGAGTCTGGAAACAGAGGGGCAGAAACAGGAGTCTGGAAACAGAGGGGGAGAAACAGGAGTCTGGAAACACAGGGTGAGAAAAAGGCGTCTGGAAACAGAGGGGCAGAAACAGGAGTCTGGAAACAGAGGGGGAGAAACAGGAGTCTGGAAACAGAGGGGGTGAAACAGGAGTCTGGAAACAGAGGGGGGGAAACAGGAGTCTGGAAACAAATGGTGAGAAACAGGAGTCTTGAAACAGAGGGGCAGAAACAGGAGTCTGGAAACAGAGGGGGAGAAACAGGAGTCTGGAAACAGAGGGGGAGAAACAGGAGTCTGGGAACAGATGGGCAGAAACAAGAGTCTGGAAACAGAGGGGGAGAAACAGGAGTCTGGAAACAGAGGGGGAGAAGCAGGAGGCTGGATACAGAGGGGCAGAATCAGGAGGCTGGAAACAGAGGGGGTGAAACAGGAGTCTGGAAATTCAGGGTGAGAAACAGGAGTCTGGAAACAGAGCGGCAGAAACAGGAGTCTGGAAACAGAGGGGGAGAAACAGGAGTCTGGAAACAATTGGTGAGAAACAGGAGTCTGGAAACAGAGGGGCAGAAACAGGAGTCTGGAAACAGAGGGGGAGAAACAGGAGTCTCGAAACAGAGGGGGAGAAACAGGAGTCTGGAAACAGATGGGCAGAAACAGGAGTCTGGAAACAGAGGGGGAGAAAAAGGAGGCTGGAAACAGAGGGGCAGAAACAGGAGTCTGGAAACAGAGGGGGAGAAACAGGAGTCTGGAAACAGAGGGGGAGAAACAGGAGTCTGGAAACAGAGGGAGAGACACAGGACTCTGGAAACAGAGGAGCAGAATCAGGAGGCTGGAAACAGAGGGGCAGAAACAGGAGTCTGGAAACAGAGGGTGAGAAACAGGAGTCTGGAAACAGAGAGGCAGAAACAGGAGTCTGGAAACAGAGGGGCAGAAACAGGAGCCTGGAAACAGAGGGGGAGAAACAGGAGTCTGGAAACACAGGGTGAGAAACAGGCGTCTGGAAACAGAGGGGCAGAAACAGGAGTCTGGAAACAGAGGGGCAGAAACAGGTGTCTGGAAACAGAGGGTGAGAAACAGGAGTCTGGAAACAGAGGGGGAGAAACAGGAGTCTGGAAACAGAGGGGGAGAAACAGGAGTCTGGAAACAGAGTGGGAGAAACAGGAGTCTGGAAACAGAGGGTGAGAAACAGGAGTCTGGAAACAGTGGGGCAGAAACAGGAGTCTGGAAACAGAGGGTGAGAAACAGGCGTCTGGAAACAGAGGGGCAGAAACAGGAGTCTGGAAACAGAGGGGCAGAATCAGTTGTCTGGAAACAGAGGGTGAGAAACAGGAGTCTGATAACAGAGGGGGAGAAACAGGAGTCTGGAAACAGAGGGGGAGAAACAGGAGTCTGGAAACAGAGGGGGAGAAACAGGAGTCTGGAAACAGAGGGGGGGAAACAGGAGTCTGGAAACAGAGGGGGAGAAACAGGAGTCTGGAAACAAATGGTGAGAAACAGGAGTCTGGAAACAGAGGGGCAGAAACAGGAGTCTGGAAACAGAGGGTGAGAAACAGGAGTCTGGAAACAGAGGGGGAGAAACAGGGGTCTGGAAACAGATGGGCAGACACAAGAGTCTGGAAACAGAGGGGGAGAAACAGGAGTCTGGAAACAGAGGGTGAGAAACAGGCGTCTGGAAACAGAGGGGCAGAAACAGGAGTCTGGAAACAGATGGGGAGAAACAGGAGGCTGGATACAGAGGGGCAGAATCAGGAGGCTGGAAACAGAGGGGGTGAAACAGGAGTCTGGAAACTCAGGGTGAGAAACAGGAGTCTGGAACAACTGGTGAGAAACAGGAGTCTGGAAACAGAGGGGCAGAAACAGGAATCTGGAAACAGAGGGGGAGAAACAGGAGTCTGGAAACAAATGGTGAGAAACAGGAGTCTGGAAACAGAGGGGCAGAAACAGGAGTCTGGAAACAGAGGGGGAGAAACAGGAGTCTGGAAACAGAGGGGGAGAAACAGGAGTCTGGAAACAGAGGGGCAGAAACAGGAGTCTGGAAACAGAGGGGGAGAAACAGGAGGCTGGAAACAGAGGGGCAGAAACAGGAGGCTGGAAACAGAGGGGCAGAAACAGGAGTGTGGAAACAGAGGGGGAGAAACAGGAGTCTGGAAACAGAGGGGGAGAAACAGGAGGCTGGAAACAGAGGGTGAGACACAGGACTCTGGAAACAGAGGAGCAGTATCAGGAGGCTGGAAACAGAGGGGCAGAAACAGGAGTCTGGAAACAGAGGGTGAGAAACAGGAGTTTGGAAACAGAGAGGCAGAAACAGGAGTCTGGAAACAGAGGGGCAGAAACAGGAGTCTGGAAACAGAGGGGGGAAACAGGAGTCTGGAAACACAGGGTGAGAAAAAGGCGTCTGGAAACAGAGGGGCAGAAACAGGAGTCTGGAAACAGAGGGGCAGAAACAGGTGTCTGGAAACAGAGGGTGAGAAACAGGAGTCTGGAAATACAGGGTGAGAAACAGGAGTCTGGAAACAGAGGGGGAGAAACAGGAGTCTGGAAACAGACGGGGAGAACCAGGAGTCTGGAAACAGAGGGGGAGAAACTAGAGTCTGGAAACAGAGGGGCAGAAACAGGAGTCTGGAAACAGAGGGGGAGAAACAGGAGTCTGGAAACAGACGGGAAGAAACAGGAGGCTGGAAACAGAGGGGGAGAAACAGGAGTCTGGACTCAGAGGGCGAGAAACAGGAGGTTGGAAACTGAGGGGCAGAAACAGGAGGCTGGAAACAGAGGGGGAGAAACAGGAGTCTGGAAACAGACGGGGAGAAACAGGAGGCTGGAAACAGAGGGGCAGAAACAGGAGCCTGGAAACAGAGGGGCAGAAACAGGAGCCTGGAAACAGAGGGGCAGGAACAGGAGTCTGGAAACAGAGGGGGAGAAACAGGAGTCTGGAAACAGAGAGGCAGAAACAGGAGTCTGGAAACAGAGGGGCAGAAACAGGAGTCTGGAAACAGAGGGGGAGAAACAGGAGTCTGGAAACAGAGGGTGAGAAACAGGAGTCTGGAAACAGAGGGGCAGAAACAGGAGTCTGGAAACAGAGGGGTAGAAACAGGAGTCTGGAAACAGAGGGGCAGAAACAGGGGTCTGGGAACAGAGGGGCAGAAACAGGAGTCTGGAAACAGAGGGGGAGAAACAGGAGTCTGGAAACAGAGGGGGAGAAACAGGAGTCTGGAAACAGAGGGGGGGAAACAGGAGTCTGGAAACAGAGGGGGAGAAACAGGAGTCTGGAAACAAATGGTGAGAAACAGGAGTCTGGAAACAGAGGGGCAGAAACAGGAGTCTGGAAACAGAGGGTGAGAAACAGGAGTCTGGAAACAGAGGGGGAGAAACAGGAGTCTGGGAACAGATGGGCAGAAACAAGAGTCTGGAAACAGAGGGGGAGAAACAGGAGTCTGGAAACAGAGGGTGAGAAACAGGCGTCTGGAAACAGAGGGGCAGAAACAGGAGTCTGGAAACAGATGGGGAGAAACAGGAGGCTGGATACAGAGGGGCAGAATCAGAAGGCTGGAAACAGAGGGGGTGAAACAGGAGTCTGGAAATTCAGGGTGAGAAACAGGAGTCTGGAAACAGAGCGGCAGAAACAGGAGTCTGGAAACAGAGGGGGAGAAACAGGAGTCTGGAAACAAATGGTGAGAAACAGGAGTCTGGAAACAGAGGGGCAGAAACAGGAGTCTGGAAACAGAGGGGGAGAAACAGGAGTCTGGAAACAGAGGGGGAGAAACAGGAGTCTGGAAACAGATGGGCAGAAACAGGAGTCTGGAAACAGAGGGGGAGAAAAAGGAGGCTGGAAACAGAGGGGCAGAAACAGGAGTGTGGAAACAGAGGGGGAGAAACAGGAGTCTGGAAACAGAGGGGGAGAAACAGGAGTCTGGAAACAGAGGGGCAGAATCAGGAGGCTGGAAACAGAGGGGCAGAAACAGGAGTCTGGAAACAGAGGGTGAGAAACAGGAGTCTGGAAACAGAGAGGCAGAAACAGGAGTCTGGAAACAGAGGGGCAGAAACAGGAGCCTGGAAACAGAGGGGGAGAAACAGCAGTCTGGAAACACAGGGTGAGAAACATGCGTCTGGAAACAGAGGGGCAGAAACAGGAGTCTGGAAACAGAGGGGCAGAAACAGGTGTCTGGAAACAGAGGGTGAGAAACAGGAGTCTGGAAACAGAGGGGGAGAAACAGGAGTCTGGAAACAGAGGGGGAGAAACAGGAGTCTGGAAACAGACGGGGAGAAACAGGAGTCTGGAAACAGCGGGTGAGAAACAGGAGTCTGGAAACAGAGGGGGAGAAACAGGAGTCTGGAAACAGAGGGTGAGAAACAGGAGTCTGGAAACAGTGGGGCAGAAACAGGAGTCTGGAAACAGAGGGTGAGAAACAGGCGTCTGGAAACAGAGGGGCAGAATCAGTTGTCTGGAAACAGAGGGTGAGAAACAGGAGTCTGATAACAGAGGGGGAGAAACAGGAGTCTGGAAACAGAGGGGGAGAAACAGGAGTCTGGAAACAGAGGGTGAGAAATAGGACTCTGGAAACAGAGGGGGAGAAACAGGAGTCTGGAAACAGACGGGGAGAAACAGGAGGCTGGAAACAGAGGGGCAGAAACAGGAGTCTGGAAACAGAGGGGTAGAATCAGAAGGCTGGAAACAGAGGGGCAGAAACAGGAGTCTGGAAACACAGGGTGAGAAACAGGAGACTGGAAACAGAGGTGGGGGGGAAACAGGAGTCTGGAAACTGAGGGGCAGAAACAGGAGTCTGGAAACAGAAGGGGAGAAACAGGAGTCTGGAAACAGAGGGTGAGAAACAGGCATCTGGAAACAGAGGGGCAGAAACAGGAGTCTGGAAACAGAGGGGGAGAAACAGGAGGCTGGAAACAGAGGGGGTGAATCAGGAGTCTGGAAACTCAGTGTGAGAAACAGGAGTCTGGCAACAGAGGGGCAGAAACAGAGTCTGGAAACAGAGGGGGAGAAACAGGAGTCTGGAAACAGACGGGAAGAAACAGGAGGCTGGAAACAGAGGGGCAGAAACAGGAGTCTGGAAACAGAGGGGCAGAAACAGGAGCCTGGAAACAGAGGGGCAGGAACAGGAGTCTGGAAACAGAGGGGGAGAAACAGGAGTCTGGAAACAGAGAGGCAGAAACAGGAGTCTGGAAACAGAGGGGCAGAAACAGGAGTCTGGAAACAGAGGGGGAGAAACAGGAGTCTGGAAACAGAGGGTGAGAAACAGGAGTCTGGAAACAGAGGGGCAGAAACAGGAGTCTGGAAACAGAGGGGGAGAAACAGGAGTCTGGAAACAGAGGGGCAGAAACAGGGGTCTGGGAACAGAGGGGCAGAAACAGGAGTCTGGAAACAGAGGGGGAGAAACAGGAGTCTGGAAACAGAGGGGGAGAAACAGGAGTCTGGAAACAGAGGGGGTGAAACAGGAGTCTGGAAACAGAGGGGGAGAAACAGGAGTCTGGAAACAAATGGTGAGAAACAGGAGTCTTGAAACAGAGGGGCAGAAACAGGAGTCTGGAAACAGAGGGGGAGAAACAGGAGTCTGGAAACAGACGGGGAGAAACAGGAGTCTGGGAACAGATGGGCAGAAACAAGAGTCTGGAAACAGAGGGGGAGAAACAGGAGTCTGGAAACAGAGGGTGAGAAACAGGCGTCTGGAAACAGAGGGGCAGAAACAGGAGTCTGGAAACAGAGGGGGAGAAGCAGGAGGCTGGATACAGAGGGGCAGAATCAGGAGGCTGGAAACAGAGGGGGTGAAACAGGAGTCTGGAAATTCAGGGTGAGAAACAGGAGTCTGGAAACAGAGGGGGAGAAACAGGAGTCTGGAAACAGAGGGGGAGAAACAGGAGTCTGGAAACAGAGGGGGGGAAACAGGAGTCTGGAAACAGAGGGGGAGAAACAGGAGTCTGGAAACAAATGGTGAGAAACAGGAGTCTGGAAACAGAGGGGCAGAAACAGGAGTCTGGAAACAGAGGGTGAGAAACAGGAGTCTGGAAACAGAGGGGGAGAAACAGGAGTCTGGAAACAGATGGGCAGACACAAGAGTCTGGAAACAGAGGGGGAGAAACAGGAGTCTGGAAACAGAGGGTGAGAAACAGGCGTCTGGAAACAGAGGGGCAGAAACAGGAGTCTGGAAACAGATGGGGAGAAACAGGAGGCTGGATACAGAGGGGCAGAATCAGGAGGCTGGAAACAGAGGGGGTGAAACAGGAGTCTGGAAACTCAGGGTGAGAAACAGGAGTCTGGAACAACTGGTGAGAAACAGGAGTCTGGAAACAGAGGGGCAGAAACAGGAATCTGGAAACAGAGGGGGAGAAACAGGAGTCTGGAAACAAATGGTGAGAAACAGGAGTCTGGAAACAGAGGGGCAGAAACAGGAGTCTGGAAACAGAGGGGGAGAAACAGGAGTCTGGAAACAGAGGGGGAGAAACAGGAGTCTGGAAACAGAGGGGCAGAAACAGGAGTCTGGAAACAGAGGGGGAGAAACAGGAGGCTGGAAACAGAGGGGCAGAAACAGGAGGCTGGAAACAGAGGGGCAGAAACAGGAGTCTGGAAACAGATGGGGAGAAACAGGAGGCTGGATACAGAGGGGCAGAATCAGGAGGCTGGAAACAGAGGGGGTGAAACAGGAGTCTGGAAACTCAGGGTGAGAAACAGGAGTCTGGAACAACTGGTGAGAAACAGGAGTCTGGAAACAGAGGGGCAGAAACAGGAATCTGGAAACAGAGGGGGAGAAACAGGAGTCTGGGAACAAATGGTGAGAAACAGGAGTCTGGAAACAGAGGGGCAGAAACAGGAGTCTGGAAAAAGAGGGGGAGAAACAGGAGTCTGGAAACAGAGGGGGAGAAACAGGAGTCTGGAAACAGAGGGGCAGAAACAGGAGTCTGGAAACAGAGGGGGAGAAACAGGAGGCTGGAAACAGAGGGGCAGAAACAGGAGGCTGGAAACAGAGGGGCAGAAACAGGAGTGTGGAAACAGAGGGGGAGAAACAGGAGTCTGGAAACAGAGGGGGAGAAACAGGAGGCTGGAAACAGAGGGTGAGACACAGGACTCTGGAAACAGAGGAGCAGTATCAGGAGGCTGGAAACAGAGGGGCAGAAACAGGAGTCTGGAAACAGAGGGTGAGAAACAGGAGTTTGGAAACAGAGAGGCAGAAACAGGAGTCTGGAAACAGAGGGGCAGAAACAGGAGTCTGGAAACAGAGGGGGAGAAACAGGAGTCTGGAAACACAGGGTGAGAAAAAGGCGTCTGGAAACAGAGGGGCAGAAACAGGAGTCTGGAAACAGAGGGGCAGAAACAGGTGTCTGGAAACAGAGGGTGAGAAACAGGAGTCTGGAAATACAGGGTGAGAAACAGGAGTCTGGAAACAGAGGGGGAGAAACAGGAGTCTGGAAACAGACGGGGAGAACCAGGAGTCTGGAAACAGAGGGGGAGAAACTAGAGTCTGGAAACAGAGGGGCAGAAACAGGAGTCTGGAAACAGAGGGGGAGAAACAGGAGTCTGGAAACAGACGGGAAGAAACAGGAGGCTGGAAACAGAGGGGGAGAAACAGGAGTCTGGACTCAGAGGGCGAGAAACAGGAGGTTGGAAACTGAGGGGCAGAAACAGGAGGCTGGAAACAGAGGGGGAGAAACAGGAGTCTGGAAACAGACGGGGAGAAACAGGAGGCTGGAAACAGAGGGGCAGAAACAGGAGCCTGGAAACAGAGGGGCAGAAACAGGAGCCTGGAAACAGAGGGGCAGGAACAGGAGTCTGGAAACAGAGGGGGAGAAACAGGAGTCTGGAAACAGAGAGGCAGAAACAGGAGTCTGGAAACAGAGGGGCAGAAACTGGAGTCTGGAAACAGAGGGGGAGAAACAGGAGTCTGGAAACAGAGGGTGAGAAACAGGAGTCTGGAAACAGAGGGGCAGAAACAGGAGTCTGGAAACAGAGGGGTAGAAACAGGAGTCTGGAAACAGAGGGGCAGAAACAGGGGTCTGGGAACAGAGGGGCAGAAACAGGAGTCTGGAAACAGAGGGGGAGAAACAGGAGTCTGGAAACAGAGGGGGAGAAACAGGAGTCTGGAAACAGAGGGGGGGAAACAGGAGTCTGGAAACAGAGGGGGAGAAACAGGAGTCTGGAAACAAATGGTGAGAAACAGGAGTCTGGAAACAGAGGGGCAGAAACAGGAGTCTGGAAACAGAGGGTGAGAAACAGGAGTCTGGAAACAGAGGGGGAGAAACAGGAGTCTGGAAACAGATGGGCAGACACAAGAGTCTGGAAACAGAGGGGGAGAAACAGGAGTCTGGAAACAGAGGGTGAGAAACAGGCGTCTGGAAACAGAGGGGCAGAAACAGGAGTCTGGAAACAGAGGGGGAGAAACAGGAGTCTGGAAACAGAGGGGCAGAAACAGGGGTCTGGGAACAGAGGGGCAGAAACAGGAGTCTGGAAACAGAGGGGGAGAAACAGGAGTCTGGAAACAGAGGGGGAGAAACAGGAGTCTGGAAACAGAGGGGGGGAAACAGGAGTCTGGAAACAGAGGGGGAGAAACAGGAGCCTGGAAACAAATGGTGAGAAACAGGAGTCTGGAAACAGAGGGGCAGAAACAGGAGTCTGGAAACAGAGGGTTAGAAACAGGAGTCTGGAAACAGAGGGGGAGAAACAGGAGTCTGGGAACAGATGGGCAGAAACAAGAGTCTGGAAACAGAGGGGGAGAAACAGGAGTCTGGAAACAGAGGGTGAGAAACAGGCGTCTGGAAACAGAGGGGCAGAAACAGGAGTCTGGAAACAGATGGGGAGAAACAGGAGGCTGGATACAGAGGGGCAGAATCAGAAGGCTGGAAACAGAGGGGGTGAAACAGGAGTCTGGAAATTCAGGGTGAGAAACAGGAGTCTGGAAACAGAGCGGCAGAAACAGGAGTCTGGAAACAGAGGGGGAGAAACAGGAGTCTGGAAACAAATGGTGAGAAACAGGAGTCTGGAAACAGAGGGGCAGAAACAGGAGTCTGGAAACAGAGGGGGAGAAACAGGAGTCTGGAAACAGAGGGGGAGAAACAGGAGTCTGGAAACAGATGGGCAGAAACAGGAGTCTGGAAACAGAGGGGGAGAAAAAGGAGGCTGGAAACAGAGGGGCAGAAACAGGAGTGTGGAAACAGAGGGGGAGAAACAGGAGTCTGGAAACAGAGGGGCAGAAACAGGAGTCTGGAAACAGAGGGGCAGAATCAGGAGGCTGGAAACAGAGGGGCAGAAACAGGAGTCTGGAAACAGAGGGTGAGAAACAGGAGTCTGGAAACAGAGAGGCAGAAACAGGAGTCTGGAAACAGAGAGGCAGAAACAGGAGTCTGGAAACAGAGGGGCAGAAACAGGAGCCTGGAAACAGAGGGGGAGAAACAGGAGTCTGGAAACACAGGGTGAGAAACAGGCGTCTGGAAACAAAGGGGCAGAAACAGGAGTCTGGAAACAGAGGGGCAGAAACAGGTGTCTGGAAACAGAGGGTGAGAAACAGGAGTCTGGAAACAGAGGGGGAGAAACAGGAGTCTGGAAACAGAGGGGGAGAAACAGGAGTCTGGAAACAGAGGGGGAGAAACAGGAGTCTGGAAACAGAGGGTGAGAAACAGGAGTCTGGAAACAGTGGGGCAGAAACAGGAGTCTGGAAACAGAGGGTGAGAAACAGGCGTCTGGAAACAGAGGGGCAGAAACAGGAGTCTGGAAACAGAGGGGCAGAATCAGTTGTCTGGAAACAGAGGGTGAGAAACAGGAGTCTGATAACAGAGGGGGAGAAACAGGAGTCTGGAAACAGAGGGGGAGAAACAGGAGTCTGGAAACAGAGGGGGAGAAACAGGAGTCTGGAAACAGAGGGGGGGAAACAGGAGTCTGGAAACAGAGGGGGAGAAACAGGAGTCTGGAAACAAATGGTGAGAAACAGGAGTCTGGAAACAGAGGGGCAGAAACAGGAGTCTGGAAACAGAGGGTGAGAAACAGGAGTCTGGAAACAGAGGGGGAGAAACAGGAGTCTGGAAACAGATGGGCAGACACAAGAGTCTGGAAACAGAGGGGGAGAAACAGGAGTCTGGAAACAGAGGGTGAGAAACAGGCGTCTGGAAACAGAGGGGCAGAAACAGGAGTCTGGAAACAGATGGGGAGAAACAGGAGGCTGGATACAGAGGGGCAGAATCAGGAGGCTGGAAACAGAGGGGGTGAAACAGGAGTCTGGAAACTCAGGGTGAGAAACAGGAGTCTGGAACAACTGGTGAGAAACAGGAGTCTGGAAACAGAGGGGCAGAAACAGGAATCTGGAAACAGAGGGGGAGAAACAGGAGTCTGGAAACAAATGGTGAGAAACAGGAGTCTGGAAACAGAGGGGCAGAAACAGGAGTCTGGAAACAGAGGGGGAGAAACAGGAGTCTGGAAACAGAGGGGGAGAAACAGGAGTCTGGAAACAGAGGGGCAGAAACAGGAGTCTGGAAACAGAGGGGGAGAAACAGGAGGCTGGAAACAGAGGGGCAGAAACAGGAGGCTGGAAACAGAGGGGCAGAAACAGGAGTGTGGAAACAGAGGGGGAGAAACAGGAGTCTGGAAACAGAGGGGGAGAAACAGGAGGCTGGAAACAGAGGGTGAGACACAGGACTCTGGAAACAGAGGAGCAGTATCAGGAGGCTGGAAACAGAGGGGCAGAAACAGGAGTCTGGAAACAGAGGGTGAGAAACAGGAGTTTGGAAACAGAGAGGCAGAAACAGGAGTCTGGAAACAGAGGGGCAGAAACAGGAGTCTGGAAACAGAGGGGGAGAAACAGGAGTCTGGAAACACAGGGTGAGAAAAAGGCGTCTGGAAACAGAGGGGCAGAAACAGGAGTCTGGAAACAGAGGGGCAGAAACAGGTGTCTGGAAACAGAGGGTGAGAAACAGGAGTCTGGAAATACAGGGTGAGAAACAGGAGTCTGGAAACAGAGGGGGAGAAACAGGAGTCTGGAAACAGACGGGGAGAACCAGGAGTCTGGAAACAGAGGGGGAGAAACTAGAGTCTGGAAACAGAGGGGCAGAAACAGGAGTCTGGAAACAGAGGGGGAGAAACAGGAGTCTGGAAACAGACGGGAAGAAACAGGAGGCTGGAAACAGAGGGGGAGAAACAGGAGTCTGGACTCAGAGGGCGAGAAACAGGAGGTTGGAAACTGAGGGGCAGAAACAGGAGGCTGGAAACAGAGGGGGAGAAACAGGAGTCTGGAAACAGACGGGGAGAAACAGGAGGCTGGAAACAGAGGGGCAGAAACAGGAGCCTGGAAACAGAGGGGCAGAAACAGGAGCCTGGAAACAGAGGGGCAGGAACAGGAGTCTGGAAACAGAGGGGGAGAAACAGGAGTCTGGAAACAGAGAGGCAGAAACAGGAGTCTGGAAACAGAGGGGCAGAAACAGGAGTCTGGAAACAGAGGGGGAGAAACAGGAGTCTGGAAACAGAGGGTGAGAAACAGGAGTCTGGAAACAGAGGGGCAGAAACAGGAGTCTGGAAACAGAGGGGTAGAAACAGGAGTCTGGAAACAGAGGGGCAGAAACAGGGGTCTGGGAACAGAGGGGCAGAAACAGGAGTCTGGAAACAGAGGGGGAGAAACAGGAGTCTGGAAACAGAGGGGGAGAAACAGGAGTCTGGAAACAGAGTGGGGGAAACAGGAGTCTGGAAACAGAGGGGGAGAAACAGGAGTCTGGAAACAAATGGTGAGAAACAGGAGTCTGGAAACAGAGGGGCAGAAACAGGAGTCTGGAAACAGAGGGTGAGAAACAGGAGTCTGGAAACAGAGGGGGAGAAACAGGAGTCTGGGAACAGATGGGCAGAAACAAGAGTCTGGAAACAGAGGGGTAGAAACAGGAGTCTGGAAACAGAGGGTGAGAAACAGGCGTCTGGAAACAGAGGGGCAGAAACAGGAGTCTGGAAACAGATGGGGAGAAACAGGAGGCTGGATACAGAGGGGCAGAATCAGGAGGCTGGAAACAGAGGGGGTGAAACAGGAGTCTGGAAATTCAGGGTGAGAAACAGGAGTCTGGAAACAGAGCGGCAGAAACAGGAGTCTGGAAACAGAGGGGGAGAAACAGGAGTCTGGAAACAAATGGTGAGAAACAGGAGTCTGGAAACAGAGGGGCAGAAACAGGAGTCTGGAAACAGAGGGGGAGAAACAGGAGTCTGGAAACAGAGGGGGAGAAACAGGAGTCTGGAAACAGATGGGCAGAAACAGGAGTCTGGAAACAGAGGGGGAGAAAAAGGAGGCTGGAAACAGAGGGGCAGAAACAGGAGTGTGGAAACAGAGGGGGAGAAACAGGAGTCTGGAAACAGAGGGGGAGAAACAGGAGTCTGGAAACAGAGGGGCAGAATCAGGAGGCTGGAAACAGAGGGGCAGAAACAGGAGTCTGGAAACAGAGGGTGAGAAACAGGAGTCTGGAAACAGAGAGGCAGAAACAGGAGTCTGGAAACAGAGGGGCAGAAACAGGAGCCTGGAAACAGAGGGGGAGAAACAGCAGTCTGGAAACACAGGGTGAGAAACATGCGTCTGGAAACAGAGGGGCAGAAACAGGAGTCTGGAAACAGAGGGGCAGAAACAGGTGTCTGGAAACAGAGGGTGAGAAACAGGAGTCTGGAAACAGAGGGGGAGAAACAGGAGTCTGGAAACAGAGGGGGAGAAACAGGAGTCTGGAAACAGACGGGGAGAAACAGGAGTCTGGAAACAGCGGGTGAGAAACAGGAGTCTGGAAACAGAGGGGGAGAAACAGGAGTCTGGAAACAGAGGGTGAGAAACAGGAGTCTGGAAACAGTGGGGCAGAAACAGGAGTCTGGAAACAGAGGGTGAGAAACAGGCGTCTGGAAACAGAGGGGCAGAAACAGGAGTCTGGAAACAGAGGGGCAGAATCAGTTGTCTGGAAACAGAGGGTGAGAAACAGGAGTCTGATAACAGAGGGGGAGAAACAGGAGTCTGGAAACAGAGGGGGAGAAACAGGAGTCTGGAAACAGAGGGTGAGAAATAGGACTCTGGAAACAGAGGGGGAGAAACAGGAGTCTGGAAACAGAGGGGGAGAAACAGGAGTCTGGAAACAGAGGGTGAGAAACAGGAGTCTGGAAACAGAGGGGTAGAATCAGAAGGCTGGAAACAGAGGGGCAGAAACAGGAGTCTGGAAACACAGGGTGAGAAACAGGAGACTGGAAACAGAGGTGGGGGGGAAACAGGAGTCTGGAAACTGAGGGGCAGAAACAGGAGTCTGGAAACAGAGGGGGAGAAACAGGAGTCTGGAAACAGAGGGTGAGAAACAGGCGTCTGGAAACAGAGGGGCAGAAACAGGAGTCTGGAAACAGAGGGGGAGAAACAGGAGGCTGGAAACAGAGGGGGTGAATCAGGAGTCTGGAAACTCAGTGTGAGAAACAGGAGTCTGGCAACAGAGGGGCAGAAACAGAGTCTGGAAACAGAGGGGGAGAAACAGGAGTCTGGAAACAGACGGGAAGAAACAGGAGGCTGGAAACAGAGGGGCAGAAACAGGAGTCTGGAAACAGAGGGGCAGAAACAGGAGCCTGGAAACAGAGGGGCAGGAACAGGAGTCTGGAAACAGAGGGGGAGAAACAGGAGTCTGGAAACAGAGAGGCAGAAACAGGAGTCTGGAAACAGAGGGGCAGAAACAGGAGTCTGGAAACAGAGGGGGAGAAACAGGAGTCTGGAAACAGAGGGTGAGAAACAGGAGTCTGGAAACAGAGGGGCAGAAACAGGAGTCTGGAAACAGAGGGGGAGAAACAGGAGTCTGGAAACAGAGGGGCAGAAACAGGGGTCTGGGAACAGAGGGGCAGAAACAGGAGTCTGGAAACAGAGGGGGAGAAACAGGAGTCTGGAAACAGAGGGGGAGAAACAGGAGTCTGGAAACAGAGGGGGTGAAACAGGAGTCTGGAAACAGAGGGGGAGAAACAGGAGTCTGGAAACAAATGGTGAGAAACAGGAGTCTTGAAACAGAGGGGCAGAAACAGGAGTCTGGAAACAGAGGGGGAGAAACAGGAGTCTGGAAACAGAGGGGGAGAAACAGTAGTCTGGGAACAGATGGGCAGAAACAAGAGTCTGGAAACAGAGGGGGAGAAACAGGAGTCTGGAAACAGAGGGTGAGAAACAGGCGTCTGGAAACAGAGGGGCAGAAACAGGAGTCTGGAAACAGAGGGGGAGAAGCAGGAGGCTGGATACAGAGGGGCAGAATCAGGAGGCAGGAAACAGAGGGGGTGAAACAGGAGTCTGGAAATTCAGGGTGAGAAACAGGAGTCTGGAAACAGAGCGGCAGAAACAGGAGTCTGGAAACAGAGGGGGAGAAACAGGAGTCTGGAAACAATTGGTGAGAAACAGAAGTCTGGAAACAGAGGGGCAGAAACAGGAGTCTGGAAACAGAGGGGGAGAAACAGGAGTCTCGAAACAAAGGGGGAGAAACAGGAGTCTGGAAACAGATGGGCAGAAACAGGAGTCTGGAAACAGAGGGGGAGAAAAAGGAGGCTGGAAACAGAGGGGCAGAAACAGGAGTCTGGAAACAGAGGGGGAGAAACAGGAGTCTGGAAACAGAGGGGGAGAAACAGGAGTCTGGAAACAGAGGGAGAGACACAGGACTCTGGAAACAGAGGAGCAGAATCAGGAGGCTAGAAACAGAGGGGCAGAAACAGGAGTCTGGAAACAGAGGGGGGGAAACAGGAGTCTGGAAACAGAGGGGGAGAAACAGGAGTCTGGAAACAAATGGTGAGAAACAGGAGTCTGGAAACAGAGGGGCAGAAACAGGAGTCTGGAAACAGAGGGTGAGAAACAGGAGTCTGGAAACAGAGGGGGAGAAACAGGAGTCTGGAAACAGATGGGCAGACACAAGAGTCTGGAAACAGAGGGGGAGAAACAGGAGTCTGGAAACAGAGGGTGAGAAACAGGCGTCTGGAAACAGAGGGGCAGAAACAGGAGTCTGGAAACAGATGGGGAGAAACAGGAGGCTGGATACAGAGGGGCAGAATCAGGAGGCTGGAAACAGAGGGGGTGAAACAGGAGTCTGGAAACTCAGGGTGAGAAACAGGAGTCTGGAACAACTGGTGAGAAACAGGAGTCTGGAAACAGAGGGGCAGAAACAGGAATCTGGAAACAGAGGGGGAGAAACAGGAGTCTGGAAACAAATGGTGAGAAACAGGAGTCTGGAAACAGAGGGGCAGAAACAGGAGTCTGGAAACAGAGGGGGAGAAACAGGAGTCTGGAAACAGAGGGGGAGAAACAGGAGTCTGGAAACAGAGGGGCAGAAACAGGAGTCTGGAAACAGAGGGGGAGAAACAGGAGGCTGGAAACAGAGGGGCAGAAACAGGAGGCTGGAAACAGAGGGGCAGAAACAGGAGTGTGGAAACAGAGGGGGAGAAACAGGAGTCTGGAAACAGAGGGGGAGAAACAGGAGGCTGGAAACAGAGGGTGAGACACAGGACTCTGGAAACAGAGGAGCAGTATCAGGAGGCTGGAAACAGAGGGGCAGAAACAGGAGTCTGGAAACAGAGTGTGAGAAACAGGAGTTTGGAAACAGAGAGGCAGAAACAGGAGTCTGGAAACAGAGGGGCAGAAACAGAAGTCTGGAAACAGAGGGGGAGAAACAGGAGTCTGGAAACACAGGGTGAGAAAAAGGCGTCTGGAAACAGAGGGGCAGAAACAGGAGTCTGGAAACAGAGGGGCAGAAACAGGTGTCTGGAAACAGAGGGTGAGAAACAGGAGTCTGGAAATACAGGGTGAGAAACAGGAGTCTGGAAACAGAGGGGGAGAAACAGGAGTCTGGAAACAGACGGGGAGAACCAGGAGTCTGGAAACAGAGGGGGAGAAACTAGAGTCTGGAAACAGAGGGGCAGAAACAGGAGTCTGGAAACAGATGGGGAGAAACAGGAGGCTGGATACAGAGGGGCAGAATCAGGAGGCTGGAAACAGAGGGGGTGAAACAGGAGTCTGGAAACTCAGGGTGAGAAACAGGAGTCTGGAACAACTGGTGAGAAACAGGAGTCTGGAAACAGAGGGGCAGAAACAGGAATCTGGAAACAGAGGGGGAGAAACAGGAGTCTGGAAACAAATGGTGAGAAACAGGAGTCTGGAAACAGAGGGGCAGAAACAGGAGTCTGGAAACAGAGGGGGAGAAACAGGAGTCTGGAAACAGAGGGGGAGAAACAGGAGTCTGGAAACAGAGGGGCAGAAACAGGAGTCTGGAAACAGAGGGGGAGAAACAGGAGGCTGGAAACAGAGGGGCAGAAACAGGAGGCTGGAAACAGAGGGGCAGAAACAGGAGTGTGGAAACAGAGGGGGAGAAACAGGAGTCTGGAAACAGAGGGGGAGAAACAGGAGGCTGGAAACAGAGGGTGAGACACAGGACTCTGGAAACAGAGGAGCAGTATCAGGAGGCTGGAAACAGAGGGGCAGAAACAGGAGTCTGGAAACAGAGTGTGAGAAACAGGAGTTTGGAAACAGAGAGGCAGAAACAGGAGTCTGGAAACAGAGGGGCAGAAACAGAAGTCTGGAAACAGAGGGGGAGAAACAGGAGTCTGGAAACACAGGGTGAGAAAAAGGCGTCTGGAAACAGAGGGGCAGAAACAGGAGTCTGGAAACAGAGGGGCAGAAACAGGTGTCTGGAAACAGAGGGTGAGAAACAGGAGTCTGGAAATACAGGGTGAGAAACAGGAGTCTGGAAACAGAGGGGGAGAAACAGGAGTCTGGAAACAGACGGGGAGAACCAGGAGTCTGGAAACAGAGGGGGAGAAACTAGAGTCTGGAAACAGAGGGGCAGAAACAGGAGTCTGGAAACAGAGGGGGAGAAACAGGAGTCTGGAAACAGACGGGAAGAAACAGGAGGCTGGAAACAGAGGGGGAGAAACAGGAGTCTGGACTCAGAGGGCGAGAAACAGGAGGTTGGAAACTGAGGGGCAGAAACAGGAGGCTGGAAACAGAGGGGGAGAAACAGGAGTCTGGAAACAGACGGGGAGAAACAGGAGGCTGGAAACAGAGGGGCAGAAACAGGAGCCTGGAAACAGAGGGGCAGAAACAGGAGCCTGGAAACAGAGGGGCAGGAACAGGAGTCTGGAAACAGAGGGGGAGAAACAGGAGTCTGGAAACAGAGAGGCAGAAACAGGAGTCTGGAAACAGAGGGGCAGAAACAGGAGTCTGGAAACAGAGGGGGAGAAACAGGAGTCTGGAAACAGAGGGTGAGAAACAGGAGTCTGGAAACAGAGGGGCAGAAACAGGAGTCTGGAAACAGAGGGGTAGAAACAGGAGTCTGGAAACAGAGGGGCAGAAACAGGGGTCTGGGAACAGAGGGGCAGAAACAGGAGTCTGGAAACAGAGGGGGAGAAACAGGAGTCTGGAAACAGAGGGGGAGAAACAGGAGTCTGGAAACAGAGGGGGGGAAACAGGAGTCTGGAAACAGAGGGGGAGAAACAGGAGTCTGGAAACAAATGGTGAGAAACAGGAGTCTGGAAACAGAGGGGCAGAAACAGGAGTCTGGAAACAGAGGGTGAGAAACAGGAGTCTGGAAACAGAGGGGGAGAAACAGGAGTCTGGGAACAGATGGGCAGAAACAAGAGTCTGGAAACAGAGGGGTAGAAACAGGAGTCTGGAAACAGAGGGTGAGAAACAGGCGTCTGGAAACAGAGGGGCAGAAACAGGAGTCTGGAAACAGATGGGGAGAAACAGGAGGCTGGATACAGAGGGGCAGAATCAGGAGGCTGGAAACAGAGGGGGTGAAACAGGAGTCTGGAAATTCAGGGTGAGAAACAGGAGTCTGGAAACAGAGCGGCAGAAACAGGAGTCTGGAAACAGAGGGGGAGAAACAGGAGTCTGGAAACAAATGGTGAGAAACAGGAGTCTGGAAACAGAGGGGCAGAAACAGGAGTCTGGAAACAGAGGGGGAGAAACAGGAGTCTGGAAACAGAGGGGGAGAAACAGGAGTCTGGAAACAGATGGGCAGAAACAGGAGTCTGGAAACAGAGGGGGAGAAAAAGGAGGCTGGAAACAGAGGGGCAGAAACAGGAGTGTGGAAACAGAGGGGGAGAAACAGGAGTCTGGAAACAGAGGGGGAGAAACAGGAGTCTGGAAACAGAGGGGCAGAATCAGGAGGCTGGAAACAGAGGGGCAGAAACAGGAGTCTGGAAACAGAGGGTGAGAAACAGGAGTCTGGAAACAGAGAGGCAGAAACAGGAGTCTGGAAACAGAGGGGCAGAAACAGGAGCCTGGAAACAGAGGGGGAGAAACAGCAGTCTGGAAACACAGGGTGAGAAACATGCGTCTGGAAACAGAGGGGCAGAAACAGGAGTCTGGAAACAGAGGGGCAGAAACAGGTGTCTGGAAACAGAGGGTGAGAAACAGGAGTCTGGAAACAGAGGGGGAGAAACAGGAGTCTGGAAACAGAGGGGGAGAAACAGGAGTCTGGAAACAGACGGGGAGAAACAGGAGTCTGGAAACAGCGGGTGAGAAACAGGAGTCTGGAAACAGAGGGGGAGAAACAGGAGTCTGGAAACAGAGGGTGAGAAACAGGAGTCTGGAAACAGTGGGGCAGAAACAGGAGTCTGGAAACAGAGGGTGAGAAACAGGCGTCTGGAAACAGAGGGGCAGAAACAGGAGTCTGGAAACAGAGGGGCAGAATCAGTTGTCTGGAAACAGAGGGTGAGAAACAGGAGTCTGATAACAGAGGGGGAGAAACAGGAGTCTGGAAACAGAGGGGGAGAAACAGGAGTCTGGAAACAGAGGGTGAGAAATAGGACTCTGGAAACAGAGGGGGAGAAACAGGAGTCTGGAAACAGAGGGGGAGAAACAGGAGTCTGGAAACAGAGGGTGAGAAACAGGAGTCTGGAAACAGAGGGGTAGAATCAGAAGGCTGGAAACAGAGGGGCAGAAACAGGAGTCTGGAAACACAGGGTGAGAAACAGGAGACTGGAAACAGAGGTGGGGGGGAAACAGGAGTCTGGAAACTGAGGGGCAGAAACAGGAGTCTGGAAACAGAGGGGGAGAAACAGGAGTCTGGAAACAGAGGGTGAGAAACAGGCGTCTGGAAACAGAGGGGCAGAAACAGGAGTCTGGAAACAGAGGGGGAGAAACAGGAGGCTGGAAACAGAGGGGGTGAATCAGGAGTCTGGAAACTCAGTGTGAGAAACAGGAGTCTGGCAACAGAGGGGCAGAAACAGAGTCTGGAAACAGAGGGGGAGAAACAGGAGTCTGGAAACAGACGGGAAGAAACAGGAGGCTGGAAACAGAGGGGCAGAAACAGGAGTCTGGAAACAGAGGGGCAGAAACAGGAGCCTGGAAACAGAGGGGCAGGAACAGGAGTCTGGAAACAGAGGGGGAGAAACAGGAGTCTGGAAACAGAGAGGCAGAAACAGGAGTCTGGAAACAGAGGGGCAGAAACAGGAGTCTGGAAACAGAGGGGGAGAAACAGGAGTCTGGAAACAGAGGGTGAGAAACAGGAGTCTGGAAACAGAGGGGCAGAAACAGGAGTCTGGAAACAGAGGGGGAGAAACAGGAGTCTGGAAACAGAGGGGCAGAAACAGGGGTCTGGGAACAGAGGGGCAGAAACAGGAGTCTGGAAACAGAGGGGGAGAAACAGGAGTCTGGAAACAGAGGGGGAGAAACAGGAGTCTGGAAACAGAGGGGGTGAAACAGGAGTCTGGAAACAGAGGGGGAGAAACAGGAGTCTGGAAACAAATGGTGAGAAACAGGAGTCTTGAAACAGAGGGGCAGAAACAGGAGTCTGGAAACAGAGGGGGAGAAACAGGAGTCTGGAAACAGAGGGGGAGAAACAGGAGTCTGGGAACAGATGGGCAGAAACAAGAGTCTGGAAACAGAGGGGGAGAAACAGGAGTCTGGAAACAGAGGGTGAGAAACAGGCGTCTGGAAACAGAGGGGCAGAAACAGGAGTCTGGAAACAGAGGGGGAGAAGCAGGAGGCTGGATACAGAGGGGCAGTATCAGGAGGCAGGAAACAGAGGGGGTGAAACAGGAGTCTGGAAATTCAGGGTGAGAAACAGGAGTCTGGAAACAGAGCGGCAGAAACAGGAGTCTGGAAACAGAGGGGGAGAAACAGGAGTCTGGAAACAATTGGTGAGAAACAGAAGTCTGGAAACAGAGGGGCAGAAACAGGAGTCTGGAAACAGAGGGGGAGAAACAGGAGTCTCGAAACAGAGGGGGAGAAACAGGAGTCTGGAAACAGATGGGCAGAAACAGGAGTCTGGAAACAGAGGGGGAGAAAAAGGAGGCTGGAAACAGATGGGGAGAAACAGGAGGCTGGATACAGAGGGGCAGAATCAGGAGGCTGGAAACAGAGGGGGTGAAACAGGAGTCTGGAAACTCAGGGTGAGAAACAGGAGTCTGGAACAACTGGTGAGAAACAGGAGTCTGGAAACAGAGGGGCAGAAACAGGAATCTGGAAACAGAGGGGGAGAAACAGGAGTCTGGAAACAAATGGTGAGAAACAGGAGTCTGGAAACAGAGGGGCAGAAACAGGAGTCTGGAAACAGAGGGGGAGAAACAGGAGTCTGGAAACAGAGGGGGAGAAACAGGAGTCTGGAAACAGAGGGGCAGAAACAGGAGTCTGGAAACAGAGGGGGAGAAACAGGAGGCTGGAAACAGAGGGGCAGAAACAGGAGGCTGGAAACAGAGGGGCAGAAACAGGAGTGTGGAAACAGAGGGGGAGAAACAGGAGTCTGGAAACAGAGGGGGAGAAACAGGAGGCTGGAAACAGAGGGTGAGACACAGGACTCTGGAAACAGAGGAGCAGTATCAGGAGGCTGGAAACAGAGGGGCAGAAACAGGAGTCTGGAAACAAATGGTGAGAAACAGGAGTCTTGAAACAGAGGGGCAGAAACAGGAGTCTGGAAACAGAGGGGGAGAAACAGGAGTCTGGAAACAGAGGGGGAGAAACAGGAGTCTGGGAACAGATGGGCAGAAACAAGAGTCTGGAAACAGAGGGGGAGAAACAGGAGTCTGGAAACAGAGGGTGAGAAACAGGCGTCTGGAAACAGAGGGGCAGAAACAGGAGTCTGGAAACAGAGGGGGAGAAGCAGGAGGCTGGATACAGAGGGGCAGAATCAGGAGGCAGGAAACAGAGGGGGTGAAACAGGAGTCTGGAAATTCAGGGTGAGTAACAGGAGTCTGGAAACAGAGCGGCAGAAACAGGAGTCTGGAAACAGAGGGGGAGAAACAGGAGTCTGGAAACAATTGGTGAGAAACAGAAGTCTGGAAACAGAGGGGCAGAAACAGGAGTCTGGAAACAGAGGGGGAGAAACAGGAGTCTCGAAACAGAGGGGGAGAAACAGGAGTCTGGAAACAGATGGGCAGAAACAGGAGTCTGGAAACAGAGGGGGAGAAAAAGGAGGCTGGAAACAGATGGGGAGAAACAGGAGGCTGGATACAGAGGGGCAGAATCAGGAGGCTGGAAACAGAGGGGGTGAAACAGGAGTCTGGAAACTCAGGGTGAGAAACAGGAGTCTGGAACAACTGGTGAGAAACAGGAGTCTGGAAACAGAGGGGCAGAAACAGGAATCTGGAAACAGAGGGGGAGAAACAGGAGTCTGGAAACAAATGGTGAGAAACAGGAGTCTGGAAACAGAGGGGCAGAAACAGGAGTCTGGAAACAGAGGGGGAGAAACAGGAGTCTGGAAACAGAGGGGGAGAAACAGGAGTCTGGAAACAGAGGGGCAGAAACAGGAGTCTGGAAACAGAGGGGGAGAAACAGGAGGCTGGAAACAGAGGGGCAGAAACAGGAGGCTGGAAACAGAGGGGCAGAAACAGGAGTGTGGAAACAGAGGGGGAGAAACAGGAGTCTGGAAACAGAGGGGGAGAAACAGGAGGCTGGAAACAGAGGGTGAGACACAGGACTCTGGAAACAGAGGAGCAGTATCAGGAGGCTGGAAACAGAGGGGCAGAAACAGGAGTCTGGAAACAGAGGGTGAGAAACAGGAGTTTGGAAACAGAGAGGCAGAAACAGGAGTCTGGAAACAGAGGGGCAGAAACAGAAGTCTGGAAACAGAGGGGGAGAAACAGGAGTCTGGAAACACAGGGTGAGAAAAAGGCGTCTGGAAACAGAGGGGCAGAAACAGGAGGTTGGAAACTGAGGGGCAGAAACAGGAGGCTGGAAACAGAGGGGGAGAAACAGGAGTCTGGAAACAGACGGGGAGAAACAGGAGGCTGGAAACAGAGGGGCAGAAACAGGAGCCTGGAAACAGAGGGGCAGAAACAGGAGCCTGGAAACAGAGGGGCAGGAACAGGAGTCTGGAAACAGAGGGGGAGAAACAGGAGTCTGGAAACAGAGAGGCAGAAACAGGAGTCTGGAAACAGAGGGGCAGAAACAGGAGTCTGGAAACAGAGGGGGAGAAACAGGAGTCTGGAAACAGAGGGTGAGAAACAGGAGTCTGGAAACAGAGGGGCAGAAACAGGAGTCTGGAAACAGAGGGGTAGAAACAGGAGTCTGGAAACAGAGGGGCAGAAACAGGGGTCTGGGAACAGAGGGGCAGAAACAGGAGTCTGGAAACAGAGGGGCAGAAACAGGAGTCTGGAAACAGATGGGGAGAAACAGGAGGCTGGATACAGAGGGGCAGAATCAGGAGGCTGGAAACAGAGGGGGTGAAACAGGAGTCTGGAAATTCAGGGTGAGAAACAGGAGTCTGGAAACAGAGCGGCAGAAACAGGAGTCTGGAAACAGAGGGGGAGAAACAGGAGTCTGGAAACAAATGGTGAGAAACAGGAGTCTGGAAACAGAGGGGCAGAAACAGGAGTCTGGAAACAGAGGGGGAGAAACAGGAGTCTGGAAACAGAGGGGGAGAAACAGGAGTCTGGAAACAGATGGGCAGAAACAGGAGTCTGGAAACAGAAGGGGAGAAAAAGGAGGCTGGAAACAGAGGGGCAGAAACAGGAGTGTGGAAACAGAGGGGGAGAAACAGGAGTCTGGAAACAGAGGGGGAGAAACAGGAGTCTGGAAACAGAGGGGCAGAATCAGGAGGCTGGAAACAGAGGGGCAGAAACAGGAGTCTGGAAACAGAGGGTGAGAAACAGGAGTCTGGAAACAGAGAGGCAGAAACAGGAGTCTGGAAACAGAGGGGCAGAAACAGGAGCCTGGAAACAGAGGGGGAGAAACAGCAGTCTGGAAACACAGGGTGAGAAACATGCGTCTGGAAACAGAGGGGCAGAAACAGGAGTCTGGAAACAGAGGGGCAGAAACAGGTGTCTGGAAACAGAGGGTGAGAAACAGGAGTCTGGAAACAGAGGGGGAGAAACAGGAGTCTGGAAACAGAGGGGGAGAAACAGGAGTCTGGAAACAGACGGGGAGAAACAGGAGTCTGGAAACAGCGGGTGAGAAACAGGAGTCTGGAAACAGAGGGGGAGAAACAGGAGTCTGGAAACAGAGGGTGAGAAACAGGAGTCTGGAAACAGTGGGGCAGAAACAGGAGTCTGGAAACAGAGGGTGAGAAACAGGCGTCTGGAAACAGAGGGGCAGAAACAGGAGTCTGGAAACAGAGGGGCAGAATCAGTTGTCTGGAAACAGAGGGTGAGAAACAGGAGTCTGATAACAGAGGGGGAGAAACAGGAGTCTGGAAACAGAGGGGGAGAAACAGGAGTCTGGAAACAGAGGGTGAGAAATAGGACTCTGGAAACAGAGGGGGAGAAACAGGAGTCTGGAAACAGAGGGGGAGAAACAGGAGTCTGGAAACAGAGGGTGAGAAACAGGAGTCTGGAAACAGAGGGGTAGAATCAGAAGGCTGGAAACAGAGGGGCAGAAACAGGAGTCTGGAAACACAGGGTGAGAAACAGGAGACTGGAAACAGAGGTGGGGGGGAAACAGGAGTCTGGAAACTGAGGGGCAGAAACAGGATTCTGGAAACAGAGGGGGAGAAACAGGAGTCTGGAAACAGAGGGTGAGAAACAGGCGTCTGGAAACAGAGGGGCAGAAACAGGAGTCTGGAAACAGAGGGGGAGAAACAGGAGGCTGGAAACAGAGGGGGTGAATCAGGAGTCTGGAAACTCAGTGTGAGAAACAGGAGTCCGGCAACAGAGGGGCAGAAACAGAGTCTGGAAACAGAGGGGGAGAAACAGGAGTCTGGAAACAGACGGGAAGAAACAGGAGGCTGGAAACAGAGGGGCAGAAACAGGAGTCTGGAAACAGAGGGGCAGAAACAGGAGCCTGGAAACAGAGGGGCAGGAACAGGAGTCTGGAAACAGAGGGGGAGAAACAGGAGTCTGGAAACAGAGAGGCAGAAACAGGAGTCTGGAAACAGAGGGGCAGAAACAGGAGTCTGGAAACAGAGGGGGAGAAACAGGAGTCTGGAAACAGAGGGTGAGAAACAGGAGTCTGGAACAACTGGTGAGAAACAGGAGTCTGGAAACAGAGGGGCAGAAACAGGAATCTGGAAACAGAGGGGGAGAAACAGGAGTCTGGAAACAAATGGTGAGAAACAGGAGTCTGGAAACAGAGGGGCAGAAACAGGAGTCTGGAAACAGAGGGGGAGAAACAGGAGTCTGGAAACAGAGGGGGAGAAACAGGAGTCTGGAAACAGAGGGGCAGAAACAGGAGTCTGGAAACAGAGGGGGAGAAACAGGAGGCTGGAAACAGAGGGGCAGAAACAGGAGGCTGGAAACAGAGGGGCAGAAACAGGAGTGTGGAAACAGAGGGGGAGAAACAGGAGTCTGGAAACAGAGGGGGAGAAACAGGAGGCTGGAAACAGAGGGTGAGACACAGGACTCTGGAAACAGAGGAGCAGTATCAGGAGGCTGGAAACAGAGGGGCAGAAACAGGAGTCTGGAAACAGAGGGTGAGAAACAGGAGTTTGGAAACAGAGAGGCAGAAACAGGAGTCTGGAAACAGAGGGGCAGAAACAGAAGTCTGGAAACAGAGGGGGAGAAACAGGAGTCTGGAAACACAGGGTGAGAAAAAGGCGTCTGGAAACAGAGGGGCAGAAACAGGAGGTTGGAAACTGAGGGGCAGAAACAGGAGGCTGGAAACAGAGGGGGAGAAACAGGAGTCTGGAAACAGACGGGGAGAAACAGGAGGCTGGAAACAGAGGGGCAGAAACAGGAGCCTGGAAACAGAGGGGCAGAAACAGGAGCCTGGAAACAGAGGGGCAGGAACAGGAGTCTGGAAACAGAGGGGGAGAAACAGGAGTCTGGAAACAGAGAGGCAGAAACAGGAGTCTGGAAACAGAGGGGCAGAAACAGGAGTCTGGAAACAGAGGGGGAGAAACAGGAGTCTGGAAACAGAGGGTGAGAAACAGGAGTCTGGAAACAGAGGGGCAGAAACAGGAGTCTGGAAACAGAGGGGTAGAAACAGGAGTCTGGAAACAGAGGGGCAGAAACAGGGGTCTGGGAACAGAGGGGCAGAAACAGGAGTCTGGAAACAGAGGGGCAGAAACAGGAGTCTGGAAACAGATGGGGAGAAACAGGAGGCTGGATACAGAGGGGCAGAATCAGGAGGCTGGAAACAGAGGGGGTGAAACAGGAGTCTGGAAATTCAGGGTGAGAAACAGGAGTCTGGAAACAGAGCGGCAGAAACAGGAGTCTGGAAACAGAGGGGGAGAAACAGGAGTCTGGAAACAAATGGTGAGAAACAGGAGTCTGGAAACAGAGGGGCAGAAACAGGAGTCTGGAAACAGAGGGGGAGAAACAGGAGTCTGGAAACAGAGGGGGAGAAACAGGAGTCTGGAAACAGATGGGCAGAAACAGGAGTCTGGAAACAGAAGGGGAGAAAAAGGAGGCTGGAAACAGAGGGGCAGAAACAGGAGTGTGGAAACAGAGGGGGAGAAACAGGAGTCTGGAAACAGAGGGGGAGAAACAGGAGTCTGGAAACAGAGGGGCAGAATCAGGAGGCTGGAAACAGAGGGGCAGAAACAGGAGTCTGGAAACAGAGGGTGAGAAACAGGAGTCTGGAAACAGAGAGGCAGAAACAGGAGTCTGGAAACAGAGGGGCAGAAACAGGAGCCTGGAAACAGAGGGGGAGAAACAGCAGTCTGGAAACACAGGGTGAGAAACATGCGTCTGGAAACAGAGGGGCAGAAACAGGAGTCTGGAAACAGAGGGGCAGAAACAGGTGTCTGGAAACAGAGGGTGAGAAACAGGAGTCTGGAAACAGAGGGGGAGAAACAGGAGTCTGGAAACAGAGGGGGAGAAACAGGAGTCTGGAAACAGACGGGGAGAAACAGGAGTCTGGAAACAGCGGGTGAGAAACAGGAGTCTGGAAACAGAGGGGGAGAAACAGGAGTCTGGAAACAGAGGGTGAGAAACAGGAGTCTGGAAACAGTGGGGCAGAAACAGGAGTCTGGAAACAGAGGGTGAGAAACAGGCGTCTGGAAACAGAGGGGCAGAAACAGGAGTCTGGAAACAGAGGGGCAGAATCAGTTGTCTGGAAACAGAGGGTGAGAAACAGGAGTCTGATAACAGAGGGGGAGAAACAGGAGTCTGGAAACAGAGGGGGAGAAACAGGAGTCTGGAAACAGAGGGTGAGAAATAGGACTCTGGAAACAGAGGGGGAGAAACAGGAGTCTGGAAACAGAGGGGGAGAAACAGGAGTCTGGAAACAGAGGGTGAGAAACAGGAGTCTGGAAACAGAGGGGTAGAATCAGAAGGCTGGAAACAGAGGGGCAGAAACAGGAGTCTGGAAACACAGGGTGAGAAACAGGAGACTGGAAACAGAGGTGGGGGGGAAACAGGAGTCTGGAAACTGAGGGGCAGAAACAGGATTCTGGAAACAGAGGGGGAGAAACAGGAGTCTGGAAACAGAGGGTGAGAAACAGGCGTCTGGAAACAGAGGGGCAGAAACAGGAGTCTGGAAACAGAGGGGGAGAAACAGGAGGCTGGAAACAGAGGGGGTGAATCAGGAGTCTGGAAACTCAGTGTGAGAAACAGGAGTCCGGCAACAGAGGGGCAGAAACAGAGTCTGGAAACAGAGGGGGAGAAACAGGAGTCTGGAAACAGACGGGAAGAAACAGGAGGCTGGAAACAGAGGGGCAGAAACAGGAGTCTGGAAACAGAGGGGCAGAAACAGGAGCCTGGAAACAGAGGGGCAGGAACAGGAGTCTGGAAACAGAGGGGGAGAAACAGGAGTCTGGAAACAGAGAGGCAGAAACAGGAGTCTGGAAACAGAGGGGCAGAAACAGGAGTCTGGAAACAGAGGGGGAGAAACAGGAGTCTGGAAACAGAGGGTGAGAAACAGGAGTCTGGAAACAGAGGGGCAGAAACAGGAGTCTGGAAACAGAGGGGGAGAAACAGGAGTCTGGAAACAGAGGGGCAGAAACAGGGGTCTGGGAACAGAGGGGCAGAAACAGGAGTCTGGAAACAGAGGGGGAGAAACAGGAGTCTGGAAACAGAGGGGGAGAAACAGGAGTCTGGAAACAGAGGGGGTGAAACAGGAGTCTGGAAACAGAGGGGGAGAAACAGGAGTCTGGAAACAAATGGTGAGAAACAGGAGTCTTGAAACAGAGGGGCAGAAACAGGAGTCTGGAAACAGAGGGGGAGAAACAGGAGTCTGGAAACAGAGGGGGAGAAACAGGAGTCTGGGAACAGATGGGCAGAAACAAGAGTCTGGAAACAGAGGGGGAGAAACAGGAGTCTGGAAACAGAGGGTGAGAAACAGGCGTCTGGAAACAGAGGGGCAGAAACAGGAGTCTGGAAACAGAGGGGGAGAAGCAGGAGGCTGGATACAGAGGGGCAGAATCAGGAGGCAGGAAACAGAGGGGGTGAAACAGGAGTCTGGAAATTCAGGGTGAGAAACAGGAGTCTGGAAACAGAGCGGCAGAAACAGGAGTCTGGAAACAGAGGGGGAGAAACAGGAGTCTGGAAACAATTGGTGAGAAACAGAAGTCTGGAAACAGAGGGGCAGAAACAGGAGTCTGGAAACAGAGGGGGAGAAACAGGAGTCTCGAAACAGAGGGGGAGAAACAGGAGTCTGGAAACAGATGGGCAGAAACAGGAGTCTGGAAACAGAGGGGGAGAAAAAGGAGGCTGGAAACAGAGGGGCAGAAACAGGAGTCTGGAAACAGAGGGGGAGAAACAGGAGTCTGGAAACAGAGGGGGAGAAACAGGAGTCTGGAAACAGAGGGAGAGACACAGGACTCTGGAAACAGAGGAGCAGAATCAGGAGGCTGGAAACAGAGGGGCAGAAACAGGAGTCTGGAAACAGAGGGTGAGAAACAGGAGTCTGGAAACAGAGAGGCAGAAACAGGAGTCTGGAAACAGAGGGGCAGAAACAGGAGCCTGGAAACAGAGGGGGAGAAACAGGAGTCTGGAAACACAGGGTGAGAAACAGGCGTCTGGAAACAGAGGGGCAGAAACAGGAGTCTGGAAACAGAGGGGCAGAAACAGGTGTCTGGAAACAGAGGGTGAGAAACAGGAGTCTGGAAACAGAGGGGGAGAAACAGGAGTCTGGAAACAGAGGGGGAGAAACAGGAGTCTGGAAACAGCCGGGGAGAAACAGGAGTCTGGAAACAGAGGGTGAGAAACAGGAGTCTGGAAACAGAGGGGGAGAAACAGGAGTCTGGAAACAGAGGGTGAGAAACAGGAGTCTGGAAACAGTGGGGCAGAAACAGGAGTCTGGAAACAGAGGGTGAGAAACAGGCGTCTGGAAACAGAGGGGCAGAAACAGGAGTCTGGAAACAGAGGGGCAGAATCAGTTGTCTGGAAACAGAGGGTGAGAAACAGGAGTCTGATAACAGAGGGGGAGAAACAGGAGTCTGGAAACAGAGGGGGAGAAACAGGAGTCTGGAAACAGAGGGTGAGAAATAGGAGTCTGGAAACAGAGGGGGAGAAACAGGAGTCTGGAAACAGAGGGGGAGAAACAGGAGTCTGGAAACAGAGGGTGAGAAACAGGAGTCTGGAAACAGAGGGGTAGAATCAGGAGGCTGGAAACAGAGGGGCAGAAACAGGAGTCTGGAAACACAGGGTGAGAAACAGGAGACTGGAAACAGAGGGGGGGGGGAAACAGGAGTCTGGAAACTGAGGGGCAGAAACAGGAGTCTGGAAACAGAGGGGGAGAAACAGGAGTCTGGAAACAGAGGTTGAGAAACAGGCGTCTGGAAACAGAGGGGCAGAAACAGGAGTCTGGAAACAGAGGGGGAGAAACAGGAGGCTGGAAACAGAGGGTGAGAAACAGGAGGCTGGAAACAGAGGGGGTGAATCAGGAGTCTGGAAACTCAGTGTGAGAAACAGGAGTCTGGCAACAGAGGGGCAGAAACAGGAGTCTGGAAACAGAGGGGGAGAAACAGGACTCTGGAAACAGATGGTGAGAAGCAGGACTCTGGAAGCAGAGGGGCAGAAACAGGAGTCTGGAAACAGAGGGGGAGAATCAGGAGGCTGGAAACAGAGGGGCAGAAACCGGAGGCTGGAAACAGAGGGGGAGAAACAGGAGTGTGGAAACAGAGGGGCAGAAACAGGAGTCTGGAAAGAGACGGGGAGAAACAGGTGTCTGGAAACAGAGGGGGAGAAACAGGAGGCTGGAAACAGAGGGGCAGAAAGAGGAGGCTGGAAACAGAGGGGCTGAAACAGTAGCCTGGAAACAGAGGGTGAGAAACAGGAGTCTGGAAACAGAGGGGGAGAAACAGGAGTCTGGAAACAGAGGGGGAGAAACAGGAGTCTGGAAACAGAGGGTGAGAAACAGGAGTCTGGAAGCAGAGGGGGAGAAGCAGGAGTCTGGAAACAGAGGGGGAGATACAGGAGTCTGGAAACAGTGAATGAGAATCAGGAGTCTGGAAACAGAGGGGCAGAATCAGGAGGCTGGAAACAGAGGGGCAGAAACAGGACTCTGGAAATAGAAGGTGAGAAACAGGAGTCTGGAAACAGAGAGGCAGAAACAGGAGTCTGGAAACAGAGGGGCAGAAACAGGAGTCTGGAAACAGTGGGGGAGAAACAGGAGTCTGGAAGCAGAGGGTGAGAAAAAGGCGTCTGGAAACGGAGGGGCAGAAACAGGAGTCTGGAAACAGAGGGGGAGAAACAGGAATCTGGAAACAGAGGTTGAGAAACAGGAGTCTGGAAGCAGAGGGGGAGAAACAGGAGTCTGGAAACTCAGGGTGAGAAACAGTAGTCTGGAAACAGATGGTGAGAAGCAGGAGTCTGGAAACAGAGGGGCAGAAACAGGAGTCGGGAAACAGAGGGGGAGAATCAGGAGGCTGGAAACAGAGGGGCAGAAACCGGAGGGTGGAAACAGAGGGGGAGAAACAGTAGTCTGGAAACAGAGGGGCAGAAACAGGAGTCTGGAAACCGAGGGGGAGAAACAGGTGTCTGGAAACAGAGGGGGAGAAACAGGAGGCTGGAAACAGAGGGGCAGAAAGAGGAGGCTGGAAACAGAGGGGCTGAAACAGGAGCCTGGAAACAGAGGGTGAGAAACAGGAGTCTGGAAACAGAGGGGGAGAAACAGGAGTCTGGAAACAGAGGGGGAGAAACAGGAGTCTGGAAACAGAGGGTGAGAAACAGGAGTCTGGAAGCAGAGGGGGAGAAACAGGAGTCTGGAAACAGAGGGGGAGAAACCGGAGGCTGGATACAGAGGGGGGGAAACAGGAGTCTGGAAACAGAGGGGGAGAAACAGGAGTCTGGAAACAGAGGGTGAGAAACAGGAGTCTGGAAACAGAGGGGCAGAAACAGGAGTCTGGAAACAGAGGGGCAGGAACAGGAGTCTGGAAACAGAGGGGCAGAAACAGGGGTCTGGGAACAGAGGGGCAGAAACAGGAGTCTGGAAACTCAGGGTGAGAAACAGGAGTCTGGAAACAGATGGTGAGAAGCAGGAGTCTGGAAACAGAGGGGCAGAAACAGTAGTCTGGAAACAGAGGGGGAGAATCAGGAGGTTGGAAACAGAGGGGCAGAATCCGGAGGGTGGAAACAGAGGGGGAGAAACAGTAGTCTGGAAACAGAGGGGCAGAAACAGGAGTCTGGAAACCGAGGGGGAGAAACAGGTGTTTGGAAACAGAGGGGGAGAAACAGGAGGCTGGAAACAGTGGGGCAGAACGAGGAGGCTGGAAACAGAGGGGCTGAAACAGGAGCCTGGAAACAGAGGGTGAGAAACAGGAGTCTGGAAACAGAGGGGGAGAAACAGGAGTCTGGAAACAGAGGGGGAGAAACAGGAGTCTGGAAACAGAGGGTGAGAAACAGGAGTTTGGAAGCAGAGGGGGAGAAACAGGAGTCTGGAAACAGAGGGGGAGAAACAGGAGGCTGGATACAGAGGGGGGGAAACAGGAGTCTGGAAACAGAGGGGCAGAAACAGGAGTCTGGAAACAGAGGGGCAGAAACAGGAGCCTGGAAACAGAGGGGCAGAAACAGGAGTCTGGAAACAGAGGGGGAGAAACAGGAGTCTGGAAACAGAGAGGCAGAAACAGGAGTCTGGAAACAGAGGGGCAGAAACAGGAGTCTGGAAACAGAGGGGAGAAACAGGTGTCAGGAAACAGAGGGTGAGAAACAGGAGTCTGGAAACAGAGGGTGAGAAACAGGAGTCTGGAAACAGAGGGGGAGAAACAGGAGTCTGGAAACAGAGAGGCAGAAACAGGAGTCTGGAAACAGAGGGGCAGAAACAGGAGTCTGGAAACAGAGGGGGAGAAAAAGGAGGCTGGATGCAGAGGGGCAGAAACAGGAGGCTGGAAACAGAGGGGGAGAATCAGGAGTCTGGAAACATAGGGTGAGAAACAGGAGTCTGGAACAACTGGTGAGAAACAGGAGTCTGGAAACAGAGGGGCAGAAACAGGAGTCTGGAAACAGAGGGGGAGAAACAGGAGTCTGGAAACAAATGGTGAGAAACAGGAGGCTGGAAACAGAGGGGCAGAAACAGGAGTCTGGAAACAGAGGGGCCGAAACAGGAGCCTGGAAACAGAGGGGCAGGAACAGGAGTCTGGAAACAGAGGGGGAGAAACAGGAGTCTGGAAACAGAGGGGCAGAAACAGGAGTCTGGAAACAGAGGGTGAGAAACAGGAGTCTGGGAACAGAGGGGCAGAAACAGGAGTCTGGAAACAGAGGGGGAGAAACAGGACTCTGGAAACAGAGGGGCAGAAACAGGAGTCTGGGAACAGAGGGGCAGAAACAGGAGTCTGGAACAGAGGGGGAGAAACAGGAGTCTGGAAACTCATGGTGAGAAACAGGAGTCTGGAAACAGAGGGGCAGAAACAGGAGTCTGGAAACAGAGGGGGAGAAAAAGGATTCTGGAAACAGAGGGGCAGAAACAGGAGTCTGGAAACAGAGGGGGAGAAACAGGAGTCTGGAAACAGAGGGGGAGAAACTGGAGGCTGGAAACAGAGGGGCAGAAACAGGAGTCTGGAAACAGAGGGGGAGAAACAGGAGTCTGGAAACAAATGGTGAGAAACAGGAGGCTGGAAACAGAGTGGCAGAAACAGGAGTCTGGAAACAGAGGGGGAGAAACAGGAGTCTGGAAACAGAGGGGGAGAAACAGGAGTCTGGAAACAGAGGGGGAGAAACAGGAGTCTGGAAACAGAGGGGGAGAAACAGGAGTCTGGAAACAGAGGGGGAGAAACAGGAGTCTGGAAACAAATGGTGAGAAACAGTAGTCTGGAAACAGAGGGGCAGAAACAGGAGTCTGGAAACAGAGGGGGAGAAACAGGAGTCTGGAAATAGAGGGGGAGAAACAGGAGTCTGGGAACAGATGGGCAGAAACAGGAGTCTGGAAACAGAGGGGGAGAAACAGGAGTCTAGAAACAGAGGGTGAGAAACAGGCGTCTGGAAACAGAGGGGCAGGAACAGGAGTCTGGAAACAGAGGGGGAGAAACAGGAGGCTGGATACAGAGGGCCAGAATCAGGAGGCTGGAAGCAGAGGGGGTGAAACAGGAGTCTGGAAACTCAGGGTGAGAAACAGGAGTCTGGAAACAGAGGGGCAGAAACAGGAGTCTGGAAACAGAGGGGGAGAAACAGGAGTCTGGAAACAGAGGGTGAGAAACAGGAGTCTGGAAACAGAGGGGCAGAAACAGGAGTCTGGAAACAGAGGGGGAGAAACAGGAGTCTGGAAACAGAGGGGGAGAAACAGGAGTCTGGAAACAGATGGGCAGAAACAGGAGTCTGGAAACAGAGGGCGAGAAACAGGAGGTTGGAAACTGAGGGGCAGAAACAGGAGGCTGGAAACTGAGGGGTAGAAACAGGAGTCTGGAAACAGAAGGGCAGAAACAGGAGTCTGGAAACAGAGGGGGAGAAAAAGGACGTTGGAAACAGAGGGGCAGAAACAGGAGGCGGGAAACAGAGGGGCAGAAACAGGAGTCTGGAAACAGAGGGCAAGAAACAGGAGGTTGGAAACTGAGGGGCAGAAACAGGAGGCTGGAAACTGAGGGGGAGAAACAGGAGTCTGGAAACAGAAGGGCAGAAACAGGAGTCTGGAAACAGAGGGGCAGAAACAGGAGCCTGGAAACAGAGGGGCAGAAACAGGAGTCTGGAAACAGAGGGGGAGAAACAGGTGTCTGGAAACAGAGAGGCAGAAACAGGAGTCTGGAAACAGAGGGGCAGAAACAGGAGTCTGGAAACAGAGGGGGAGAAACAGGAGTCTGGAAACAGAGGGGCAGAAACAGGAGTGTGGAAACAGAGGGGCAGAAACAGGAGTCTGGAAACAGAGGGGAAGAAAGAGGAGGCTGGAAACAGAGGGTGAGAAACAGGAGTGTGGAAACAAAGGTGGAGAAACAGGAGTCTGGAAACAGAGGGGGAGAAACAGGAGTCTGGAAACAGAGGGGGAGAAACAGGAGTCTGGAAACAGAGGGGGAGAAACAGGAGTCTGGAAAGAGATGGTGAGAAACAGGAGTCTGGAAACAGAGGGGCAGAAACAGGAGTCTGGAAACAGAGGGGGAGAAACACGAGTCTGGACACAGAGGGGGAGAAACAGTAGTCTGGAAACAGAGGGGGAGATACAGGAGTCTGGAAACAGAGGTGGAGAAACAGGAGTCTGGAAACAGAGGGGGAGAAACAGGAGTCTGGAAACAGAGGGGGAGAAACAGGAGTCTGGAAACAAATGGTGAGAAACAGGAGGTTGGAAACTGAGGGGCAGAAACAGGAGGCTGGAAAGTGAGGGGGAGAAACAGGAGTCTGGAAACAGAAGGGCAGAAACAGGAGTCTGGAAACAGAGGGGCAGAAACAGGAGCCTGGAAACAGAGGGGCAGAAACAGGAGTCTGGAAACAGAGGGGGAGAAACAGGAGTCTGGAAACAGAGAGGCAGAAACAGGAGTCTGGAAACAGAGGGGCAGAAACAGGAGTCTGGAAGCAGAGGGGGAGAAACAGGAGTCTGGAAACAGAGGGGCAGAAACAGGAGTGTGGAAACAGAGGGGCAGAAACAGGAGTCTGGAAACAGAGGGGAAGAAACAGGAGGCTGGAAACAGAGGGTGAGAAACAGGAGTGTGGAAACAAAGGGGGAGAAGCCGGAGTCTGGAAACAGAGGGGGAGAAACAGGAGTCTGGAAACAGAGGGGGAGAAACAGGAGTCTGGAAACAGAGGGGCAGAAACAGGCATCTGGAAAGAGATGGTGAGATACAGGAGTCTGGAAACAGAGGGGCAGAAACAGGAGTCTGGAAACAGAGGGGGAGAAACACGAGTCTGGACACAGAGGGGGAGAAACAGGAGTCTGGAAACAGAGGGGGAGAAACAGGAATCTGGACACAGAGGGGCAGAATCAGGAGTCTGGAAACAGAGGGGGAGAAACAGGAGTCTGGAAACAGACGGGCAGAAATAGGAGGCTGGAAACAGAGGGGGAAAAACAGGAGTCTGGGAACAGAGGGGCAGAAACAGGAGTCTGGAAACAGAGGGGGAGAAACAGGACTCTGGAAACAGAAGGGCAGAAACAGGAGTCTGGGAACAGAGGGGGAGAAACCGGAGTCTGGAACAGAGGGGGAGAAACAGGAGTCTGGAAACTCATGGTGAGAAACAGGAGTCTGGAAACAGACGGGCAGAAACAGGAGTCTGGAAACAGAGGGGGAGAAAAAGGATTCTGGAAACAGAGGGGCAGAAACAGGAGTCTGGAAACAGAGGGGGAGAAACAGGAGTCTGGAAACAGAGGGGGAGAAAAAGGAGGCTGGAAACAGAGGGGCAGAAACAGGAGTCTGGAAACAGAGGGGGAGAAACAGGAGTCTGGAAACAAATGGTGAGAAACAGGAGTCTGGAAACAGAGTGGCAGAAACAGGAGTCTGGAAACAGAGGGGGAGAAACAGGAGTCTGGAAACAGAGGGGGAGAAACAGGAGTCTGGAAATAGAGGGGGAGAAACAGGAGTCTGGAAACAGAGGGGGAGAAACAGGAGTCTGGAAACAGAGGGGGAGAAACAGGAGTCTGGAAACAAATGGTGAGAAACAGGAGTCTGGAAACAGAGGGGCAGAAACAGGAGTCTGGAAACAGAGGGGGAGAAACAGGAGTCTGGAAATAGAGGGGGAGAAACAGGAGTCTGGGAACAGATGGGCGGAAACAGGAGTCTGGAAACAGAGGGGGAGAAACAGGAGTCTAGAAACAGAGGGTGAGAAACAGGCGTCTGGAAACAGAGGGGCAGGAACAGTAGTCTGGAAACAGAGGGGGAGAAACAGGAGGCTGGATACAGAGGGCCAGAATCAGGAGGCTGGAAGCAGAGGGGGTGAAACAGGACTCTGGAAACTCAGGGTGAGAAACAGGAGTCTGGAAACAGAGGGGCAGAAACAGGAGTCTGGAAACAGAGGGGGAGAAACAGGAGTCTGGAAACAGAGGGTGAGAAACAGGAGTCTGGAAACAGAGGGGCAGAAACAGGAGTCTGGAAACAGAGGGGGAGAAACAGGAGTCTGGAAACAGAGGGGCAGAAACAGGAGTCTGGAAACAGATGGGCAGAAACAGGAGTCTGGAAACAGAGGGCGAGAAACAGGAGGTTGGAAACTGAGGGGCAGAAACAGGAGGCTGGAAACTGAGGGGGAGAAACAGGAGTCTGGAAACAGAAGGGCAGAAACAGGAGTCTGGAAACAGAGGGGCAGAAACAGTAGCCTGGAAACAGAGGGGCAGAAACAGGAGTCTGGAAACAGAGGGGGAGAAACAGGAGTCTGGAAACAGAGGGCGAGAAACAGGAGGTTGGAAACTGAGGGGCAGAAACAGGAGGCTGGAAACTGAGGGGGAGAAACAGGAGTCTGGAAACAGAAGGGCAGAAACAGGAGTCTGGAAACAGAGGGGCAGAAACAGTAGCCTGGAAACAGAGGGGCAGAAACAGGAGTCTGGAAACAGAGGGGGAGAAACAGGAGTCTGGAAACAGAGAGGCAGAAACAGGAGTCTGGAAACAGAGGGGCAGAAACAGGAGTCTGGAAACAGAGGGGGAGAAACAGGAGTCTGGAAACAGAGGGGCAGAAACAGGAGTGTGGAAACAGAGGGGCAGAAACAGGAGTCTGGAAACAGAGGGGAAGAAACAGGAGGCTGGAAACAGAGGGTGAGAAACAGGAGTGTGGAAACAAAGGTGGAGAAACAGGAGTCTGGAAACAGAGGGGGAGAAACAGGAGTCTGGAAACAGAGGGGGAGAAACAGGAGTCTGGAAACAGAGGGGGAGAAACAGGAGTCTGGAAAGAGATGGTGAGAAACAGGAGTCTGGAAACAGAGGGGCAGAAACAGGAGTCTGGAAACAGAGGGGGAGAAACACGAGTCTGGACACAGAGGGGGAGAAACAGGAGTCTGGAAACAGAGGGGGAGAAACAGGAATCTGGACACAGAGGGGCAGAATCAGGAGTCTGGAAACAGAGGGGGAGAAACAGGAGTCTGGAAACTGACGGGCAGAAACAGGAGGCAGGAAACAGAGGGGGAGAAACAGGAGACTGGAAACAGAGGGCGAGAAACAGGCGGTTGGAAACAGAGGGGCAGAAACAGGAGGCTGGAAACAGAGGGGGAGAAACAGGAGTCTGGAAACAGAGGGGCAGAAACAGGAGCGTGGAAACAGAGGGGCAGAAACAGGAGTCTGGAAACAGAGGGGGAGAAACAAGAGTCTGGAAACAGAGAGGCAGAAACAGGATTCTGGAAACAGAGGGGCAGAAACAGGAGTCTGGAAACAGAGGGTGAGACACAGGACTCTGGAAACAGAGGAGCAGAATCAGGAGGCTGGAAACAGAGGGGCAGAAACAGGAGTCTGGAAACAGAGGGTGAGAAACAGGAGTCTGGAAACAGAGAGGCAGAAACAGGAGTCTGGAAACAGAGGGGGAGAAACAGGAGTCTGGAAACACAGGGTGAGAAAAAGGCATCTGGAAACAGAGGGGCAGAAACAGGAGTCTGGAAACAGAGGGGCAGAAACAGGTGTCTGGAAACAGAGGGTGAGAAACAGGAGTCTGGAAACAGAGGGTGAGAAACAGGAGTCTGGAAACAGAGGGGGAGAAACAGGAGTCTGGACACAGACGGGGAGAAACAGGAGTCTGGAAACAGAGGGGAGAAACAGGAGTCTGGAAACAGAGGGGCAGAAACAGGAGTCTGGAAACAGAGGGGGATAAACAGGAGTCTGGAAACAGACTGGCAGAAACAGGAGGCTGGAAACAGAGGGGGAGAAACAGGAGTCTAGAATCAGAGGGCGAGAAACAGGAGGTTGGAAACTGAGGGGCAGAAACAGGAGGCTGGAAACAGAGGGGGAGAAACAGGAGTCTGGAAACAGAAGGGGAGAAACAGGAGGCTGGAAACAGAGGAGCAGAAACAGGAGTCTGGAAGCAGAGGGGGAGAAACAGGAGTCTGGAAACAAATGGTGAGAAACAGGAGTCTGGAAACAGAGGGGCAGAAACAGGAGTCTGGAAACAGAGGGGGAGAAACAGGAGTCTGGAAACAGAGGGGGAGAAACAGGAGTCTGGAAACAGAGGGGGAGAAACAGGAGGCTGGAAACTGAGGGGGAGAAACAGGAGTCTGGAAACAGAAGGGCAGAAACAGGAGTCTGGAAACAGAGGGGCAGAAACAGGAGCCTGGAAACAGAGGGGCAGAAACAGGTACTCTGGAAACAGAGGGGGAGAAACAGGAGTCTGGAAACAGAGAGGCAGAAACAGGAGTCTGGAAACAGAGGGGCAGAAACAGGAGTCTGGAAACAGAGGGGGAGAAACAGGAGTCTGGAAACAGAGGGGCAGAAACAGGAGTGTGGAAACAGAGGGGCAGAAACAGGAGTCTGGAAACAGAGGGGAAGAAACAGGAGGCTGGAAACAGAGGGTGAGAAACAGGAGTGTGGAAACAAAGGGGGAGAAACAGGAGTCTGGAAACAGAGGGGGAGAAACAGGAGTCTGGAAACAGAGGGGGAGAAACAGGAGTCTGGAAACAGAGGGGGAGAAACAGGAGTCTGGAAAGAGATGGTGAGAAACAGGAGTCTGGAAACAGAGGGGCAGAAACAGGAGTCTGGAAACAGAGGGGGAGAAACACGAGTCTGGACACAGAGGGGGAGAAACAGTAGTCTGGAAACAGAGGGGGAGAAACAGGAGTCTGGAAACAGAGGGGGAGAAACAGGAGTCTGGAAACAGAGGGGGAGAAACAGGAGTCTGGAAACAGAGGGGGAGAAACAGGAGTCTGGAAACAAATGGTGAGAAACAGGAGGTTGGAAACTGAGGTGCAGAAACAGGAGGCTGGAAACTGAGGGGGAGAAACAGGAGTCTGGAAACAGAAGGGCAGAAACAGGAGTCTGGAAACAGAGGGGCAGAAACAGGAGCCTGGAAACAGAGGGGCAGAAACAGGAGTCTGGAAACAGAGGGGGAGAAACAGGAGTCTGGAAACAGAGAGGCAGAAACCGGAGTCTGGAAACAGAGGGGCAGAAACAGGAGTGTGGATACAGAGGGGCAGAAACAGGAGTCTGGAAACAGAGGGGAAGAAACAGGAGGCTGGAAACAGAGGGTGAGAAACAGGAGTGTGGAAACAAAGGGGGAGAAACCGGAGTCTGGAAACAGAGGGGGAGAAACAGGAGTCTGGAAACAGAGGGGGAGAAACAGGAGTCTGGAAACAGAGGGGGAGAAACAGGAGGCTGGAAACAGAGGGTGAGAAACAGGAGTGTGGAAACAAAGGGGGAGAAACCGGAGTCTGGAAACAGAGGGGGAGAAACAGGAGTCTGGAAACAGAGGGGGAGAAACAGGAGTCTGGAAACAGAGGGGGAGAAACAGGAGTCTGGAAAGAGATGGTGAGAAACAGGAGTCAGGAAACAGAGGGGCAGAAACAGGAGTCTGGAAACAGAGGGGGAGAAACACGAGTCTGGACACAGAGGGGGAGAAACAGGAGTCTGGAAACAGAGGGGGAGAAACAGGAATCTGGACACAGAGGGGCAGAATCAGGAGTCTGGAAACAGAGGGGGAGAAACAGGAGTCTGGAAACAGACGGGCAGAAGCAGGAGGCTGGAAACAGAGGGGGAGAAACAGGAGTCTGGGAACAGAGGGGCAGAAACAGGAGTCTGGAAACAGAGGGGGAGAAACAGGACTCTGGAAACAGAGGGGCAGAAACAGGAGTCTGGGAACAGAGGGGGAGAAACAGGAGTCTGGAACAGAGGGGGAGAAACAGGAGTCTGGAAACTCATGGTGAGAAACAGGAGTCTGGAAACAGAGGGGCAGAAACAGGAGTCTGGAAACAGAGGGGGAGAAAAAGGATTCTGGAAACAGAGGGGCAGAAACAGGAGTCTGGAAACAGAGGGGGAGAAACAGGAGTCTGGAAACAGAGGGGGAGAAACAGGAGGCTGGAAACAGAGGGGCAGAAACAGGAGTCTGGAAACAGAGGGGGAGAAACAGGAGTCTGGAAACAAATGGTGAGAAACAGGAGTCTGGAAACAGAGTGGCAGAAACAGGAGTCTGGAAACAGAGGGGGAGAAACAGGAGTCTGGAAACAGAGGGGGAGAAACAGGAGTCTGGAAACAGAGGGGGAGAAACAGGAGTCTGGAAACAGAGGGGGAGAAACAGGAGTCTGGAAACAGAGGGGGAGAAACAGGAGTCTGGAAACAAATGGTGAGAAACAGGAGTCTGGAAACAGAGGGGCAGAAACAGGAGTCTGGAAACAGAAGGGGAGAAACAGGAGTCTGGAAATAGAGGGGGAGAAACAGGAGTCTGGGAACAGATGGGCGGAAACAGGAGTCTGGAAACAGAGGGGGAGAAACAGGAGTCTTGAAACAGAGGGTGAGAAACAGGCGTCTGGAAACAGAGGGGCAGGAACAGGAGTCTGGAAACAGAGGGGGAGAAACAGGAGGCTGGATACAGAGGGCCAGAATCAGGAGGCTGGAAGCAGAGGGGGTGAAACAGGACTCTGGAAACTCAGGGTGAGAAACAGGAGTCTGGAAACAGAGGGGCAGAAACAGGAGTCTGGAAACAGAGGGGGAGAAACAGGAGTCTGGAAACAGAGGGGGAGAAACAGGAGTCTGGAAACAAAGGGGCAGAAACAGGAGTCTGGAAACAGAGGGGGAGAAACAGGAGTCTGGAAACAGAGGGGGAGAAACAGGAGTCTGGAAACAGATGGGCAGAAACAGGAGTCTGGAAACAGACGGGGAGAAACAGGAGTCTGGAAACAGAGGGGGAGAAACAGGAGTCTGGAAACAGAGGGGCAGAAACAGGAGTCTGGAAACAGAGGGGGATAAACAGGAGTCTGGAAACAGACTGGCAGAAACAGGAGGCTGGAAACAGAGGGGGAGAAACAGGAGTCTAGAATCAGAGGGCGAGAAACAGGAGGTTGGAAACTGAGGGGCAGAAACAGGAGGCTGGAAACAGAGGGGGAGAAACAGGAGTCTGGAAACAGAAGGGGAGAAACAGGAGGCTGGAAACAGAGGAGCAGAAACAGGAGTCTGGAAGCAGCGGGGGAGAAACAGGAGTCTGGAAACAAATGGTGAGAAACAGGAGTCTGGAAACAGAGGGGCAGAAACAGGAGTCTGGAAACAGAGGGGGAGAAACAGGAGTCTGGAAACAGAGGGGGAGAAACAGGAGTCTGGAAACAGAGGGGGAGAAACAGGAGGCTGGAAACTGAGGGGGAGAAACAGGAGTCTGGAAACAGAAGGGCAGAAACAGGAGTCTGGAAACAGAGGGGCAGAAACAGGAGCCTGGAAACAGAGGGGCAGAAACAGGAGTCTGGAAACAGAGGGGGAGAAACAGGAGTCTGGAAACAGAGAGGCAGAAACAGGAGTCTGGAAACAGAGGGGCAGAAACAGGAGTCTGGAAACAGAGGGGGAGAAACAGGAGTCTGGAAACAGAGGGGCAGAAACAGGAGTGTGGAAACAGAGGGGCAGAAACAGGAGTCTGGAAACAGAGGGGAAGAAACAGGAGGCTGGAAACAGAGGGTGAGAAACAGGAGTGTGGAAACAAAGGGGGAGAAACAGGAGTCTGGAAACAGAGGGGGAGAAACAGGAGTCTGGAAACAGAGGGGGAGAAACAGGAGTCTGGAAACAGAGGGGGAGAAACAGGAGTCTGGAAACAGAGGGTGAGAAACAGGAGTCTGGAAACAGAGGGGCAGAAACAGGAGTCTGGAAACAGAGGGGGAGAAACACGAGTCTGGACACAGAGGGGGAGAAACAGTAGTCTGGAAACAGAGGGGGAGAAACAGGAGTCTGGAAACAGAGGGGGAGAAACAGGAGTCTGGAAACAGAGGGGGAGAAACAGGAGTCTGGAAACAGAGGGGGAGAAACAGGAGTCTGGAAACAAATGGTGAGAAACAGGAGGTTGGAAACTGAGGGGCAGAAACAGGAGGCTGGAAACTGAGGGGGAGAAACAGGAGTCTGGAAACAGAAGGGCAGAAACAGGAGTCTGGAAACAGAGGGGCAGAAACAGGAGCCTGGAAACAGAGGGGCAGAAACAGGAGTCTGGAAACAGAGGGGGAGAAACAGGAGTCTGGAAACAGAGAGGCAGAAACCGGAGTCTGGAAACAGAGGGGCAGAAACAGGAGTGTGGAAACAGAGGGGCAGAAACAGGAGTCTGGAAACAGAGGGGAAGAAACAGGAGGCTGGAAACAGAGGGTGAGAAACAGGAGTGTGGAAACAAAGGGGGAGAAACCGGAGTCTGGAAACAGAGGGGGAGAAACAGGAGTCTGGAAACAGAGGGGGAGAAACAGGAGTCTGGAAACAGAGGGGGAGAAACAGGAGGCTGGAAACAGAGGGTGAGAAACAGGAGTGTGGAAACAAAGGGGGAGAAACCGGAGTCTGGAAACAGAGGGGGAGAAACAGGAGTCTGGAAACAGAGGGGGAGAAACAGGAGTCTGGAAACAGAGGGGGAGAAACAGGAGTCTGGAAAGAGATGGTGAGAAACAGGAGTCAGGAAACAGAGGGGCAGAAACAGGAGTCTGGAAACAGAGGGGGAGAAACACGAGTCTGGACACAGATGGGGAGAAACAGGAGTCTGGAAACAGAGGGGGAGAAACAGGAATCTGGACACAGAGGGGCAGAATCAGGAGTCTGGAAACAGAGGGGGAGAAACAGGAGTCTGGAAACAGACGGGCAGAAACAGGAGGCTGGAAACAGAGGGGGAGAAACAGGAGTCTGGGAACAGAGGGGCAGAAACAGGAGTCTGGAAACAGAGGGGGAGAAACAGGACTCTGGAAACAGAGGGGCAGAAACAGGAGTCTGGGAACAGAGGGGGAGAAACAGGAGTCTGGAACAGAGGGGGAGAAACAGGAGTCTGGAAACTCATGGTGAGAAACAGGAGTCTGGAAACAGAGGGGCAGAAACAGGAGTCTGGAAACAGAGGGGGAGAAAAAGGATTCTGGAAACAGAGGGGCAGAAACAGGAGTCTGGAAACAGAGGGGGAGAAACAGGAGTCTGGAAACAGAGGGGGAGAAACAGGAATCTGGATGCAGAGGGGCAGAATCAGGAGTCTGGAAAGAGAGGGGGAGAAACAGGAGTCTGGAAACAGACGGGCAGAAACAGGAGGCTGGAAACAGAGGGGGAGAAACAGGAGTCTGCAAACAGAGGGCGAGAAACAGGCGGTTGGAAACAGAGGGGCAGAAACAGGAGGCTGGAAACAGAGGGGGAGAAACAGGAGTCTGGAAACAGAGGGGCAGAAACAGGAGCGTGGAAACAGAGGGGCAGAAACAGGAGTCTGGAAACAGAGGGGGAGAAACAAGAGTCTGGAAACAGAGAGGCTGAAACAGGATTCTGGAAACAGAGGGGCAGAAACAGGAGTCTGGAAACAGAGGGTGAGACAAAGGACTCTGGAAACAGAGGAGCAGAATCAGGAGGCTGGAAACAGAGGGGCAGAAACAGGAGTCTGGAAACAGAGGGTGAGAAACAGGAGTCTGGAAACAGAGAGGCAGAAACAGGAGTCTGGAAACAGTGGGGCAGAAACAGGAGTCTGGAAACAGAGGGGGAGAAACAGGAGTCTGGAAACACAGGGTGAGAAAAAGGCATCTGGAAACAGAGGGGCAGAAACAGGAGTCTGGAAACAGAGGGGCAGAAACAGGTGTCTGTAAACAGAGGGTGAGAAACAGGAGTCTGGAAACAGAGGGGCAGAAACAGGAGTCTGGAAACAGAGGGGGAGAAACAGGAGTCTGGAAAGAGATGGTGAGAAACAGGAGTCTGGAAACAGAGGGGCAGAAACAGGAGTCTGGAAACAGAGGGGGAGAAACACGAGTCTGGACACAGAGGGGGAGAAACAGTAGTCTGGAAACAGAGGGGGAGAAACAGGAGTCTGGAAACAGAGGGGGAGAAACAGGAGTCTGGAAACAGAGGGGGAGAAACAGGAGTCTGGAAACAGAGGGGGAGAAACAGGAGTCTGGAAACAAATGGTGAGAAACAGGAGGTTGGAAACTGAGGGGCAGAAACAGGAGGCTGGAAACTGAGGGGGAGAAACAGGAGTCTGGAAACAGAAGGGCAGAAACAGGAGTCTGGAAACAGAGGGGCAGAAACAGGAGCCTGGAAACAGAGGGGCAGAAACAGGAGTCTGGAAACAGAGGGGGAGAAACAGGAGTCTGGAAACAGAGAGGCAGAAACCGGAGTCTGGAAACAGAGGGGCAGAAACAGGAGTGTGGAAACAGAGGGGCAGACACAGGAGTCTGGAAACAGAGGGGAAGAAACAGGAGGCTGGAAACAGAGGGTGAGAAACAGGAGTGTGGAAACAAAGGGGGAGAAACCGGAGTCTGGAAACAGAGGGGGAGAAACAGGAGTCTGGAAACAGAGGGGGAGAAACAGGAGTCTGGAAACAGAGGGGGAGAAACAGGAGGCTGGAAAATGAGGGTGAGAAACAGGAGTGTGGAAACAAAGGGGGAGAAACCGGAGTCTGGAAACAGAGGGGGAGAAACAGGAGTCTGGAAACAGAGTGGGAGAAACAGGAGTCTGGAAACAGAGGGGGAGAAACAGGAGTCTGGAAAGAGATGGTGAGAAACAGGAGTCAGGAAACAGAGGGGCAGAAACAGGAGTCTGGAAACAGAGGGGGAGAAACACGAGTCTGGACACAGAGGGGGAGAAACAGGAGTCTGGAAACAGAGGGGGAGAAACAGGAATCTGGACACAGAGGGGCAGAATCAGGAGTCTGGAAACAGAGGGGGAGAAACAGGAGTCTGGAAACAGACGGGCAGAAACAGGAGGCTGGAAACAGAGGGGGAGAAACAGGAGTCTGGGAACAGAGGGGCAGAAACAGGAGTCTGGAAACAGAGGGGGAGAAACAGGACTCTGGAAACAGAGGGGCAGAAACAGGAGTCTGGGAACAGAGGGGGAGAAACAGGAGTCTGGAACAGAGGGGGAGAAACAGGAGTCTGGAAACTCATGGTGAGAAACAGGAGTCTGGAAACAGAGGGGCAGAAACAGGAGTCTGGAAACAGAGGGGGCTAAAAAGGATTCTGGAAACAGAGGGGCAGAAACAGGAGTCTGGAAACAGAGGGGGAGAAACAGGAGTCTGGAAACAGAGAGGCTGAAACAGGATTCTGGAAACAGAGGGGCAGAAACAGGAGCGTGGAAACAGAGGGGCAGAAACAGGAGTCTGGAAACAGAGGGGGAGAAACAAGAGTCTGGAAACAGAGAGGCTGAAACAGGATTCTGGAAACAGAGGGGCAGAAACAGGAGTCTGGAAACAGAGGGTGAGACAAAGGACTCTGGAAACAGAGGAGCAGAATCAGGAGGCTGGAAACAGAGGGGCAGAAACAGGAGTCTGGAAACAGAGGGTGAGAAACAGGAGTCTGGAAACAGAGAGGCAGAAACAGGAGTCTGGAAACAGTGGGGCAGAAACAGGAGTCTGGAAACAGAGGGGGAGAAACAGGAGTCTGGAAACACAGGGTGAGAAAAAGGCATCTGGAAACAGAGGGGCAGAAACAGGAGTCTGGAAACAGAGGGGCAGAAACAGGTGTCTGGAAACAGAGGGTGATAAACAGGAGTGTGGAAACAAAGGGGGAGAAACAGGAGTCTGGAAACAGAGGGGGAGAAACAGGAGTCTGGAAACAGAGGGGGAGAAACAGGAGTCTGGAAACAGAGGGGGAGAAACAGGAGTCTGGAAACAGAGGGTGAGAAACAGGAGTCTGGAAACAGAGGGGCAGAAACAGGAGTCTGGAAACAGAGGGGGAGAAACACGAGTCTGGACACAGAGGGGGAGAAACAGTAGTCTGGAAACAGAGGGGGAGAAACAGGAGTCTGGAAACAGAGGGGGAGAAACAGGAGTCTGGAAACAGAGGGGGAGAAACAGGAGTCTGGAAACAGAGGGGGAGAAACAGGAGTCTGGAAACAAATGGTGAGAAACAGGAGGTTGGAAACTGAGGGGCAGAAACAGGAGGCTGGAAACTGAGGGGGAGAAACAGGAGTCTGGAAACAGAAGGGCAGAAACAGGAGTCTGGAAACAGAGGGGCAGAAACAGGAGCCTGGAAACAGAGGGGCAGAAACAGGAGTCTGGAAACAGAGGGGGAGAAACAGGAGTCTGGAAACAGAGAGGCAGAAACCGGAGTCTGGAAACAGAGGGGCAGAAACAGGAGTGTGGAAACAGAGGGGCAGAAACAGGAGTCTGGAAACAGAGGGGAAGAAACAGGAGGCTGGAAACAGAGGGTGAGAAACAGGAGTGTGGTAACAAAGGGGGAGAAACCGGAGTCTGGAAACAGAGGGGGAGAAACAGGAGTCTGGAAACAGAGGGGGAGAAAAAGGAGTCTGGAAACAGAGGGGGAGAAACAGGAGGCTGGAAACAGAGGGTGAGAAACAGGAGTGTGGAAACAAAGGGGGAGAAACCGGAGTCTGGAAACAGAGGGGGAGAAACAGGAGTCTGGAAACAGAGGGGGAGAAACAGGAGTCTGGAAACAGAGGGGGAGAAACAGGAGTCTGGAAAGAGATGGTGAGAAACAGGAGTCAGGAAACAGAGGGGCAGAAACAGGAGTCTGGAAACAGAGGGGGAGAAACACGAGTCTGGACACAGAGGGGGAGAAACAGGAGTCTGGAAACAGAGGGGGAGAAACAGGAATCTGGACACAGAGGGGCAGAATCAGGAGTCTGGAAACAGAGGGGGAGAAACAGGAGTCTGGAAACAGACGGGCAGAAACAGGAGGCTGGAAACAGAGGGGGAGAAACAGGAGTCTGGGAACAGAGGGGCAGAAACAGGAGTCTGGAAACAGAGGGGGAGAAACAGGACTCTGGAAACAGAGGGGCAGAAACAGGAGTCTGGGAACAGAGGGGGAGAAACAGGAGTCTGGAACAGAGGGGGAGAAACAGGAGTCTGGAAACTCATGGTGAGAAACAGGAGTCTGGAAACAGAGGGGCAGAAACAGGAGTCTGGAAACAGAGGGGGAGAAAAAGGATTCTGGAAACAGAGGGGCAGAAACAGGAGTCTGGAAACAGAGGGGGAGAAACAGGAGTCTGGAAACAGAGGGGGAGAAACAGGAATCTGGACGCAGAGGGGCAGAATCAGGAGTCTGGAAAGAGAGGGGGAGAAACAGGAGTCTGGAAACAGACGGGCAGAAACAGGAGGCTGGAAACAGAGGGGGAGAAACAGGAGTCTGCAAACAGAGGGCGAGAAACAGGCGGTTGGAAACAGAGGGGCAGAAACAGGAGGCTGGAAACAGAGGGGGAGAAACAGGAGTCTGGAAACAGAGGGGCAGAAACAGGAGCGTGGAAACAGAGGGGCAGAAACAGGAGTCTGGAAACAGAGGGGGAGAAACAAGAGTCTGGAAACAGAGAGGCTGAAACAGGATTCTGGAAACAGAGGGGCAGAAACAGGAGTCTGGAAACAGAGGGTGAGACAAAGGACTCTGGAAACAGAGGAGCAGAATCAGGAGGCTGGAAACAGAGGGGCAGAAACAGGAGTCTGGAAACAGAGGGTGAGAAACAGCAGTCTGGAAACAGAGAGGCAGAAACAGGAGTCTGGAAACAGTGGGGCAGAAACAGGAGTCTGGAAACAGAGGGGGAGAAACAGGAGTCTGGAAACACAGGGTGAGAAAAAGGCATCTGGAAACAGAGGGGCAGAAACAGGAGTCTGGAAACAGAGGGGCAGAAACAGGTGTCTGGAAACAGAGGGTGAGAAACAGGAGTCTGGAAACAGAGGGGCAGAAACGGGAGTCTGGAAACAGAGGGGGAGAAACAGGAGTCTGGAAAGAGATGGTGAGAAACAGGAGTCTGGAAACAGAGGGGCAGAAACAGGAGTCTGGAAACAGAGGGGGAGAAACACGAGTCTGGACACAGAGGGGGAGAAACAGTAGTCTGGAAACAGAGGGGGAGAAACAGGAGTCTGGAAACAGAGGGGGAGAAACAGGAGTCTGGAAACAGAGGGGGAGAAACAGGAGTCTGGAAACAGAGGGGGAGAAACAGGAGTCTGGAAACAAATGGTGAGAAACAGGAGGTTGGAAACTGAGGGGCAGAAACAGGAGGCTGGAAACTGAGGGGGAGAAACAGGAGTCTGGAAACAGAAGGGCAGAAACAGGAGTCTGGAAACAGAGGGGCAGAAACAGGAGCCTGGAAACAGAGGGGCAGAAACAGGAGTCTGGAAACAGAGGGGGAGAAACAGGAGTCTGGAAACAGAGAGGCAGAAACCGGAGTCTGGAAACAGAGGGGCAGAAACAGGAGTGTGGAAACAGAGGGGCAGAAACAGGAGTCTGGAAACAGAGGGGAAGAAACAGGAGGCTGGAAACAGAGGGTGAGAAACAGGAGTGTGGAAACAAAGGGGGAGAAACCGGAGTCTGGAAACAGAGGGGGAGAAACAGGAGTCTGGAAACAGAGGGGGAGAAACAGGAGTCTGGAAACAGAGGGGGAGAAACAGGAGGCTGAAAACAGAGGGTGAGAAACAGGAGTGTGGAAACAAAGGGGGAGAAACCGGAGTCTGGAAACAGAGGGGGAGAAACAGGAGTCTGGAAACAGAGGGGGAGAAACAGGAGTCTGGAAACAGAGGGGGAGAAACAGGAGTCTGGAAAGAGATGGTGAGAAACAGGAGTCAGGAAACAGAGGGGCAGAAACAGGAGTCTGGAAACAGAGGGGGAGAAACACGAGTCTGGACACAGAGGGGGAGAAACAGGAGTCTGGAAACAGAGGGGGAGAAACAGGAATCTGGACACAGAGGGGCAGAATCAGGAGTCTGGAAACAGAGGGGGAGAAACAGGAGTCTGGAAACAGACGGGCAGAAACAGGAGGCTGGAAACAGAGGGGGAGAAACAGGAGTCTGGGAACAGAGGGGCAGAAACAGGAGTCTGGAAACAGAGGGGGAGAAACAGGACTCTGGAAACAGAGGGGCAGAAACAGGAGTCTGGGAACAGAGGGGGAGAAACAGGAGTCTGGAACAGAGGGGGAGAAACAGGAGTCTGGAAACTCATGGTGAGAAACAGGAGTCTGGAAACAGAGGGGCAGAAACAGGAGTCTGGAAACAGAGGGGGAGAAAAAGGATTCTGGAAACAGAGGGGCAGAAACAGGAGTCTGGAAACAGAGGGGGAGAAACAGGAGTCTGGAAACAGAGAGGCTGAAACAGGATTCTGGAAACAGAGGGGCAGAAACAGGAGCGTGGAAACAGAGGGGCAGAAACAGGAGTCTGGAAACAGAGGGGGAGAAACAAGAGTCTGGAAACAGAGAGGCTGAAACAGGATTCTGGAAACAGAGGGGCAGAAACAGGAGTCTGGAAACAGAGGGTGAGACAAAGGACTCTGGAAACAGAGGAGCAGAATCAGGAGGCTGGAAACAGAGGGGCAGAAACAGGAGTCTGGAAACAGAGGGTGAGAAACAGGAGTCTGGAAACAGAGAGGCAGAAACAGGAGTCTGGAAACAGTGGGGCAGAAACAGGAGTCTGGAAACAGAGGGGGAGAAACAGGAGTCTGGAAACACAGGGTGAGAAAAAGGCATCTGGAAACAGAGGGGCAGAAACAGGAGTCTGGAAACAGAGGGGCAGAAACAGGTGTCTGGAAACAGAGGGTGATAAACAGGAGTCTGGAAACAGAGGGGCAGAAACAGGAGTCTGGAAACAGAGGGGGAGAAACAGGAGTCTGGAAAGAGATGGTGAGAAACAGGAGTCTGGAAACAGAGGGGCAGAAACAGGAGTCTGGAAACAGAGGGGGAGAAACACGAGTCTGGACACAGAGGGGGAGAAACAGTAGTCTGGAAACAGAGGGGGAGAAACAGGAGTCTGGAAACAGAGGGGGAGAAACAGGAGTCTGGAAACAGAGGGGGAGAAACAGGAGTCTGGAAACAGAGGGGGAGAAACAGGAGTCTGGAAACAAATGGTGAGAAACAGGAGGTTGGAAACTGAGGGGCAGAAACAGGTGGCTGGAAACTGAGGGGGAGAAACAGGAGTCTGGAAACAGAAGGGCAGAAACAGGAGTCTGGAAACAGAGGGGCAGAAACAGGAGCCTGGAAACAGAGGGGCAGAAACAGGAGTCTGGAAACAGAGGGGGAGAAACAGGAGTCTGGAAACAGAGAGGCAGAAACCGGAGTCTGGAAACAGAGGGGCAGAAACAGGAGTGTGGAAACAGAGGGGCAGAAACAGGAGTCTGGAAACAGAGGGGAAGAAACAGGAGGCTGGAAACAGAGGGTGAGAAACAGGAGTGTGGAAACAAAGGGGGAGAAACCGGAGTCTGGAAACAGAGGGGGAGAAACAGGAGTCTGGAAACAGAGGGGGAGAAACAGGAGTCTGGAAACAGAGGGGGAGAAACAGGAGGCTGGAAACAGAGGGTGAGAAACAGGAGTGTGGAAACAAAGGGGGAGAAACCGGAGTCTGGAAACAGAGGGGGAGAAACAGGAGTCTGGAAACAGAGGGGGAGAAACAGGAGTCTGGAAACAGAGGGGGAGAAACAGGAGTCTGGAAAGAGATGGTGAGAAACAGGAGTCAGGAAACAGAGGGGCAGAAACAGGAGTCTGGAAACAGAGGGGGAGAAACACGAGTCTGGACACAGAGGGGGAGAAACAGGAGTCTGGAAACAGAGGGGGAGAAACAGGAATCTGGACACAGAGGGGCAGAATCAGGAGTCTGGAAACAGAGGGGGAGAAACAGGAGTCTGGAAACAGACGGGCAGAAACAGGAGGCTGGAAACAGAGGGGGAGAAACAGGAGTCTGGGAACAGAGGGGCAGAAACAGGAGTCTGGAAACAGAGGGGGAGAAACAGGACTCTGGAAACAGAGGGGCAGAAACAGGAGTCTGGGAACAGAGGGGGAGAAACAGGAGTCTGGAACAGAGGGGGAGAAACAGGAGTCTGGAAACTCATGGTGAGAAACAGGAGTCTGGAAACAGAGGGGCAGAAACAGGAGTCTGGAAACAGAGGGGGAGAAAAAGGATTCTGGAAACAGAGGGGCAGAAACAGGAGTCTGGAAACAGAGGGGGAGAAACAGGAGTCTGGAAACAGAGGGGGAGAAACAGGAATCTGGACACAGAGGGGCAGAATCAGGAGTCTGGAAAGAGAGGGGGAGAAACAGGAGTCTGGAAACAGACGGGCAGAAACAGGAGGCTGGAAACAGAGGGGGAGAAACAGGAGTCTGCAAACAGAGGGCGAGAAACAGGCGGTTGGAAACAGAGGGGCAGAAACAGGAGGCTGGAAACAGAGGGGGAGAAACAGGAGTCTGGAAACAGAGGGGCAGAAACAGGAGCGTGGAAACAGAGGGGCAGAAACAGGAGTCTGGAAACAGAGGGGGAGAAACAAGAGTCTGGAAACAGAGAGGCTGAAACAGGATTCTGGAAACAGAGGGGCAGAAACAGGAGTCTGGAAACAGAGGGTGAGACAAAGGACTCTGGAAACAGAGGAGCAGAATCAGGAGGCTGGAAACAGAGGGGCAGAAACAGGAGTCTGGAAACAGAGGGTGAGAAACAGGAGTCTGGAAACAGAGAGGCAGAAACAGGAGTCTGGAAACAGTGGGGCAGAAACAGGAGTCTGGAAACAGAGGGGGAGAAACAGGAGTCTGGAAACACAGGGTGAGAAAAAGGCATCTGGAAACAGAGGGGCAGAAACAGGAGTCTGGAAACAGAGGGGCAGAAACAGGTGTCTGGAAACAGAGGGTGAGAAACAGGAGTCTGGAAACAGAGGGGCAGAAACAGGAGTCTGGAAACAGAGGGGGAGAAACAGGAGTCTGGAAAGAGATGGTGAGAAACAGGAGTCTGGAAACAGAGGGGCAGAAACAGGAGTCTGGAAACAGAGGGGGAGAAACACGAGTCTGGACACAGAGGGGGAGAAACAGTAGTCTGGAAACAGAGGGGGAGAAACAGGAGTCTGGAAACAGAGGGGGAGAAACAGGAGTCTGGAAACAGAGGGGGAGAAACAGGAGTCTGGAAACAGAGGGGGAGAAACAGGAGTCTGGAAACAAATGGTGAGAAACAGGAGGTTGGAAACTGAGGGGCAGAAACAGGAGGCTGGAAACTGAGGGGGAGAAACAGGAGTCTGGAAACAGAAGGGCAGAAACAGGAGTCTGGAAACAGAGGGGCAGAAACAGGAGCCTGGAAACAGAGGGGCAGAAACAGGAGTCTGGAAACAGAGGGGGAGAAACAGGAGTCTGGAAACAGAGAGGCAGAAACCGGAGTCTGGAAACAGAGGGGCAGAAACAGGAGTGTGGAAACAGAGGGGCAGAAACAGGAGTCTGGAAACAGAGGGGAAGAAACAGGAGGCTGGAAACAGAGGGTGAGAAACAGGAGTGTGGAAACAAAGGGGGAGAAACCGGAGTCTGGAAACAGAGGGGGAGAAACAGGAGTCTGGAAACAGAGGGGGAGAAACAGGAGTCTGGAAACAGAGGGGGAGAAACAGGAGGCTGGAAACAGAGGGTGAGAAACAGGAGTGTGGAAACAAAGGGGGAGAAACCGGAGTCTGGAAACAGAGGGGGAGAAACAGGAGTCTGGAAACAGAGGGGGAGAAACAGGAGTCTGGAAACAGAGGGGGAGAAACAGGAGTCTGGAAAGAGATGGTGAGAAACAGGAGTCAGGAAACAGAGGGGCAGAAACAGGAGTCTGGAAACAGAGGGGGAGAAACACGAGTCTGGACACAGAGGGGGAGAAACAGGAGTCTGGAAACAGAGGGGGAGAAACAGGAATCTGGACACAGAGGGGCAGAATCAGGAGTCTGGAAACAGAGGGGGAGAAACAGGAGTCTGGAAACAGACGGGCAGAAACAGGAGGCTGGAAACAGAGGGGGAGAAACAGGAGTCTGGGAACAGAGGGGCAGAAACAGGAGTCTGGAAACAGAGGGGGAGAAACAGGACTCTGGAAACAGAGGGGCAGAAACAGGAGTCTGGGAACAGAGGGGGAGAAACAGGAGTCTGGAACAGAGGGGGAGAAACAGGTGTCTGGAAACTCATGGTGAGAAACAGGAGTCTGGAAACAGAGGGGCAGAAACAGGAGTCTGGAAACAGAGGGGGAGAAAAAGGATTCTGGAAACAGAGGGGCAGAAACAGGAGTCTGGAAACAGAGGGGGAGAAACAGGAGTCTGGAAACAGAGAGGCTGAAACAGGATTCTGGAAACAGAGGGGCAGAAACAGGAGCGTGGAAACAGAGGGGCAGAAACAGGAGTCTGGAAACAGAGGGGGAGAAACAAGAGTCTGGAAACAGAGAGGCTGAAACAGGATTCTGGAAACAGAGGGGCAGAAACAGGAGTCTGGAAACAGAGGGTGAGACAAAGGACTCTGGAAACAGAGGAGCAGAATCAGGAGGCTGGAAACAGAGGGGCAGAAACAGGAGTCTGGAAACAGAGGGTGAGAAACAGGATTCTGGAAACAGAGAGGCAGAAACAGGAGTCTGGAAACAGTGGGGCAGAAACAGGAGTCTGGAAACAGAGGGGGAGAAACAGGAGTCTGGAAACACAGGGTGAGAAAAAGGCATCTGGAAACAGAGGGGCAGAAACAGGAGTCTGGAAACAGAGGGGCAGAAACAGGTGTCTGGAAACAGAGGGTGATAAACAGGAGTCTGGAAACAGAGGGGCAGAAACAGGAGTCTGGAAACAGAGGGGGAGAAACAGGAGTCTGGAAAGAGATGGTGAGAAACAGGAGTCTGGAAACAGAGGGGCAGAAACAGGAGTCTGGAAACAGAGGGGGAGAAACACGAGTCTGGACACAGAGGGGGAGAAACAGTAGTCTGGAAACAGAGGGGGAGAAACAGGAGTCTGGAAACAGAGGGGGAGAAACAGGAGTCTGGAAACAGAGGGGGAGAAACAGGAGTCTGGAAACAGAGGGGGAGAAACAGGAGTCTGGAAACAAATGGTGAGAAACAGGAGGTTGGAAACTGAGGGGCAGAAACAGGTGGCTGGAAACTGAGGGGGAGAAACAGGAGTCTGGAAACAGAAGGGCAGAAACAGGAGTCTGGAAACAGAGGGGCAGAAACAGGAGCCTGGAAACAGAGGGGCAGAAACAGGAGTCTGGAAACAGAGGGGGAGAAACAGGAGTCTGGAAACAGAGAGGCAGAAACCGGAGTCTGGAAACAGAGGGGCAGAAACAGGAGTGTGGAAACAGAGGGGCAGAAACAGGAGTCTGGAAACAGAGGGGAAGAAACAGGAGGCTGGAAACAGAGGGTGAGAAACAGGAGTGTGGAAACAAAGGGGGAGAAACCGGAGTCTGGAAACAGAGGGGGAGAAACAGGAGTCTGGAAACAGAGGGGGAGAAACAGGAGTCTGGAAACAGAGGGGGAGAAACAGGAGGCTGGAAACAGAGGGTGAGAAACAGGAGTGTGGAAACAAAGGGGGAGAAACCGGAGTCTGGAAACAGAGGGGGAGAAACAGGAGTCTGGAAACAGAGGGGGAGAAACAGGAGTCTGGAAACAGAGGGGGAGAAACAGGAGTCTGGAAAGAGATGGTGAGAAACAGGAGTCAGGAAACAGAGGGGCAGAAACAGGAGTCTGGAAACAGAGGGGGAGAAACACGAGTCTGGACACAGAGGGGGAGAAACAGGAGTCTGGAAACAGAGGGGGAGAAACAGGAATCTGGACACAGAGGGGCAGAATCAGGAGTCTGGAAACAGAGGGGGAGAAACAGGAGTCTGGAAACAGACGGGCAGAAACAGGAGGCTGGAAACAGAGGGGGAGAAACAGGAGTCTGGGAACAGAGGGGCAGAAACAGGAGTCTGGAAACAGAGGGGGAGAAACAGGACTCTGGAAACAGAGGGGCAGAAACAGGAGTCTGGGAACAGAGGGGGAGAAACAGGAGTCTGGAACAGAGGGGGAGAAACAGGAGTCTGGAAACTCATGGTGAGAAACAGGAGTCTGGAAACAGAGGGGCAGAAACAGGAGTCTGGAAACAGAGGGGGAGAAAAAGGATTCTGGAAACAGAGGGGCAGAAACAGGAGTCTGGAAACAGAGGGGGAGAAACAGGAGTCTGGAAACAGAGGGGGAGAAACAGGAGGCTGGAAACAGAGGGGCAGAAACAGGAGTCTGGAAACAGAGGGGGAGAAACAGGAGTCTGGAAACAAATGGTGAGAAACAGGAGTCTGGAAACAGAGTGGCAGAAACAGGAGTCTGGAAACAGAGGGGGAGAAACAGGAGTCTGGAAACAGAGGGGGAGAAACAGGAGTCTGGAAACAGAGGGGGAGAAACAGGAGTCTGGAAACAGAGGGGGAGAAACAGGAGTCTGGAAACAGAGGGGGAGAAACAGGAGTCTGGAAACAAATGGTGAGAAACAGGAGTCTGGAAACAGAGGGGCAGAAACAGGAGTCTGGAAACAGAAGGGGAGAAACAGGAGTCTGGAAATAGAGGGGGAGAAACAGGAGTCTGGGAACAGATGGGCGGAAACAGGAGTCTGGAAACAGAGGGGGAGAAACAGGAGTCTTGAAACAGAGGGTGAGAAACAGGCGTCTGGAAACAGAGGGGCAGGAACAGGAGTCTGGAAACAGAGGGGGAGAAACAGGAGGCTGGATACAGAGGGCCAGAATCAGGAGGCTGGAAGCAGAGGGGGTGAAACAGGACTCTGGAAACTCAGGGTGAGAAACAGGAGTCTGGAAACAGAGGGGCAGAAACAGGAGTCTGGAAACAGAGGGGGAGAAACAGGAGTCTGGAAACAGAGGGGGAGAAACAGGAGTCTGGAAACAAAGGGGCAGAAACAGGAGTCTGGAAACAGAGGGGGAGAAACAGGAGTCTGGAAACAGAGGGGGAGAAACAGGAGTCTGGAAACAGATGGGCAGAAACAGGAGTCTGGATACAGAGGGCGAGAAACAGGAGGTTGGAAACTGAGGGGCAGAAACAGGAGGTTGGAAACTGAGGGGGAGAAACAGGAGTCTGGAAACAGAAGGGCAGAAACAGGAGTCTGGAAACAGAGGGGGAGAAAAAGGAGGTTGGAAACAGAGGGGCAGAAACAGGAGGCGGGAAACAGAGGGGCAGAAACAGGAGTCTGGAAACAGAGGGCGAGAAACAGGAGGTTGGAAACTGAGGGGCAGAAACAGGAGGCTGGAAACTGAGGGGGAGAAACAGGAGTCTGGAAACAGAAGGGCAGAAACAGGAGTCTGGAAACAGAGGGGCAGAAACAGGAGCCTGGAAACAGAGGGGCAGAAACAGGAGTCTGGAAACAGAGGGGGAGAAACAGGAGTCTGGAAACAGAGAGGCAGAAACAGGAGTCTGGAAACAGAGGGGCAGAAACAGGAGTCTGGAAACAGAGGGGGAGAAACAGGAGTCTGGAAACAGAGGGGCAGAAACAGGAGTGTGGAAACAGAGGGGCAGAAACAGGAGTCTGGAAACAGAGGGGAAGAAACAGGAGGCTGGAAACAGAGGGTGAGAAACAGGAGTGTGGAAACAGAGGGGGAGAAACAGGAGTCTGGAAACAGAGGGGGAGAAACAGGAGTCTGGAAACAGAGGGGGAGAAACAGGAGTCTGGAAACAAATGGTGAGAAACAGGAGTCTGGAAACAGAGGGGCAGAAACAGGAGTCTGGAAACAGAGGGGGAGAAACAGGAGTCTGGAAATAGAGGGGGAGAAACAGGAGTCTGGGAACAGATGGGCGGAAACAGGAGTCTGGAAACAGAGGGGGAGAAACAGGAGTCTAGAAACAGAGGGTGAGAAACAGGCGTCTGGAAACAGAGGGGCAGGAACAGGAGTCTGGAAACAGAGGGGGAGAAACAGGAGGCTGGATACAGAGGGCCAGAATCAGGAGGCTGGAAGCAGAGGGGGTGAAACAGGACTCTGGAAACTCAGGGTGAGAAACAGGAGTCTGGAAACAGAGGGGCAGAAACAGGAGTCTGGAAACAGAGGGGGAGAAACAGGAGTCTGGAAACAGAGGGGGAGAAACAGGAGTCTGGAAACAAAGGGGCAGAAACAGGAGTCTGGAAACAGAGGGGGAGAAACAGGAGTCTGGAAACAGAGGGGGAGAAACAGGAGTCTGGAAACAGATGGGCAGAAACAGGAGTCTGGAAACAGAGGGCGAGAAACAGGAGGTTGGAAACTGAGGGGCAGAAACAGGAGGTTGGAAACTGAGGGGGAGAAACAGGAGTCTGGAAACAGAAGGGCAGAAACAGGAATCTGGAAACAGAGGGGGAGAAAAAGGAGGTTGGAAACAGAGGGGCAGAAACAGGAGGCGGGAAACAGAGGGGCAGAAACAGGAGTCTGGAAACAGAGGGCGAGAAACAGGAGGTTGGAAACTGAGGGGCAGAAACAGGAGGCTGGAAACTGAGGGGGAGAAACAGGAGTCTGGAAACAGAAGGGCAGAAACAGGAGTCTGGAAACAGAGGGGCAGAAACAGGAGCCTGGAAACAGAGGGGCAGAAACAGGAGTCTGGAAACAGAGGGGGAGAAACAGGAGTCTGGAAACAGAGAGGCAGAAACAGGAGTCTGGAAACAGAGGGGCAGAAACAGGAGTCTGGAAACAGAGGGGGAGAAACAGGAGTCTGGAAACAGAGGGGCAGAAACAGGAGTGTGGAAACAGAGGGGCAGAAACAGGAGTCTGGAAACAGAGGGGAAGAAACAGGAGGCTGGAAACAGAGGGTGAGAAACAGGAGTGTGGAAACAAAGGGGGAGAAACAGGAGTCTGGAAACAGAGGGGGAGAAACAGGAGTCTGGAAACAGAGGGGGAGAAACAGGAGTCTGGAAAGAGATGGTGAGAAACAGGAGTCTGGAAACAGAGGGGCAGAAACAGGAGTCTGGAAACAGAGGGGGAGAAACACGAGTCTGGACACAGAGGGGGAGAAACAGGAGTCTGGAAACAGAGGGGGAGAAACAGGAATCTGGACGCAGAGGGGCAGAATCAGGAGTCTGGAAAGAGAGGGGGAGAAACAGGAGTCTGGAAACAGACGGGCAGAAACAGGAGGCTGGAAACAGAGGGGGAGAAACAGGAGTCTGCAAACAGAGGGCGAGAAACAGGCGGTTGGAAACAGAGGGGCAGAAACAGGAGGCTGGAAACAGAGGGGGAGAAACAGGAGTCTGGAAACAGAGGGGCAGAAACAGGAGCGTGGAAACAGAGGGGCAGAAACAGGAGTCTGGAAACAGAGGGGGAGAAACAAGAGTCTGGAAACAGAGAGGCTGAAACAGGATTCTGGAAACAGAGGGGCAGAAACAGGAGTCTGGAAACAGAGGGTGAGACAAAGGACTCTGGAAACAGAGGAGCAGAATCAGGAGGCTGGAAACAGAGGGGCAGAAACAGGAGTCTGGAAACAGAGGGTGAGAAACAGGAGTCTGGAAACAGAGAGGCAGAAACAGGAGTCTGGAAACAGTGGGGCAGAAACAGGAGTCTGGAAACAGAGGGGGAGAAACAGGAGTCTGGAAACACAGGGTGAGAAAAAGGCATCTGGAAACAGAGGGGCAGAAACAGGAGTCTGGAAACAGAGGGGCAGAAACAGGTGTCTGGAAACAGAGGGTGAGAAACAGGAGTCTGGAAACAGAGGGGCAGAAACAGGAGTCTGGAAACAGAGGGGGAGAAACAGGAGTCTGGAAAGAGATGGTGAGAAACAGGAGTCTGGAAACAGAGGGGCAGAAACAGGAGTCTGGAAACAGAGGGGGAGAAACACGAGTCTGGACACAGAGGGGGAGAAACAGTAGTCTGGAAACAGAGGGGGAGAAACAGGAGTCTGGAAACAGAGGGGGAGAAACAGGAGTCTGGAAACAGAGGGGGAGAAACAGGAGTCTGGAAACAGAGGGGGAGAAACAGGAGTCTGGAAACAAATGGTGAGAAACAGGAGGTTGGAAACTGAGGGGCAGAAACAGGAGGCTGGAAACTGAGGGGGAGAAACAGGAGTCTGGAAACAGAAGGGCAGAAACAGGAGTCTGGAAACAGAGGGGCAGAAACAGGAGCCTGGAAACAGAGGGGCAGAAACAGGAGTCTGGAAACAGAGGGGGAGAAACAGGAGTCTGGAAACAGAGAGGCAGAAACCGGAGTCTGGAAACAGAGGGGCAGAAACAGGAGTGTGGAAACAGAGGGGCAGAAACAGGAGTCTGGAAACAGAGGGGAAGAAACAGGAGGCTGGAAACAGAGGGTGAGAAACAGGAGTGTGGAAACAAAGGGGGAGAAACCGGAGTCTGGAAACAGAGGGGCAGAAACAGGAGTCTGGGAACAGAGGGGGAGAAACAGGAGTCTGGAACAGAGGGGGAGAAACAGGAGTCTGGAAACTCATGGTGAGAAACAGGAGTCTGGAAACAGAGGGGCAGAAACAGGAGTCTGGAAACAGAGGGGGAGAAAAAGGATTCTGGAAACAGAGGGGCAGAAACAGGAGTCTGGAAACAGAGGGGGAGAAACAGGAGTCTGGAAACAGAGGGGGAGAAACAGGAGGCTGGAAACAGAGGGGCAGAAACAGGAGTCTGGAAACAGAGGGGGAGAAACAGGAGTCTGGAAACAAATGGTGAGAAACAGGAGTCTGGAAACAGAGTGGCAGAAACAGGAGTCTGGAAACAGAGGGGGAGAAACAGGAGTCTGGAAACAGAGGGGGAGAAACAGGAGTCTGGAAACAGAGGGGGAGAAACAGGAGTCTGGAAACAGAGGGGGAGAAACAGGAGTCTGGAAACAGAGGGGGAGAAACAGGAGTCTGGAAACAAATGGTGAGAAACAGGAGTCTGGAAACAGAGGGGCAGAAACAGGAGTCTGGAAACAGAAGGGGAGAAACAGGAGTCTGGAAATAGAGGGGGAGAAACAGGAGTCTGGGAACAGATGGGCGGAAACAGGAGTCTGGAAACAGAGGGGGAGAAACAGGAGTCTTGAAACAGAGGGTGAGAAACAGGCGTCTGGAAACAGAGGGGCAGGAACAGGAGTCTGGAAACAGAGGGGGAGAAACAGGAGGCTGGATACAGAGGGCCAGAATCAGGAGGCTGGAAGCAGAGGGGGTGAAACAGGACTCTGGAAACTCAGGGTGAGAAACAGGAGTCTGGAAACAGAGGGGCAGAAACAGGAGTCTGGAAACAGAGGGGGAGAAACAGGAGTCTGGAAACAGAGGGGGAGAAACAGGAGTCTGGAAACAAAGGGGCAGAAACAGGAGGCTGGAAACAGAGGGTGAGACACAGGACTCTGGAAACAGAGGAGCAGAATCACCAGGCTGGAAACAGAGGGGCAGAATCAGGAGTCTGGAAACAGAGGGTGCTAAACAGGACTCTGGAAACAGAGAGGCAGAAACAGGAGTCTGGAAACAGAGGGGCAGAAACAGGAGTCTGGAAACAGAGGGGGAGAAACAGGAGTCTGGAAACACAGGGTGAGAAAAAGGCGTCTGGAAACAGAGGGGCAGAAACAGGAGTCTGGAAACAGAGGGGCAGAAACAGGTGTCTGGAAGCAGAGGGTGAGAAACAGGAGTCTGGAAACAGAGGGTGAGAAACAGGAGTCTGGAAACAGAGGGGGAGAAACAGGAGTCTGGAAACAGACGGGGAGAAACAGGAGTCTGGAAACAGAGGGGGAGAAACAGGAGTCTGGAAACAGAGGGGCAGAAACAGGAGTCTGGAAACAGAGGGGGAGAAACATGAGTCTGGAAACAGACGGGCAGAAACAGGAGGCTGGAAACAGAGGGGGAGAAACAGGAGTCTGGAATCAGAGGGCGAGAATCAGGAGGTTGGAAACTGAGGGGCAGAAACAGGAGTCTGGAAACAGAGGGGGAGAAACAGGAGTCTGGAAACAGAGGGGGAGAAACAGGAGTCTGGAAACAGAGGGGGAGAAACAGGAGTCTGGAAACAGAGGGCAGAAACAGGAGTCTGGAAACAGAGGGGGAGAAACAGGAGTCTGGAAACAGACAGGCAGAAACAGGAGGCTGGAAACAGAGGGGGAGAAACAGGAGTCTGGAATCAGAGGGCGAGAAACAGGAGGTTGGAAACTGAGGGGCAGAAACAGGAGGCTCGAAAAAGAGGGGGAGAAACAGGAGTCTGGAAACAGAAGGGGAGAAACAGGAGGCTGGAAACAGAGGGGCAGAAACAGGAGTCTGGAAACAGAGGGGCAGAAACAGGAGTCTGGAAACAGAGAGGCAGAAACAGGAGTCTGGAAACAGAGGGGCAGAAACAGGAGTCTGGAAACAGAGGGGGAGAAACAGGAGTCTGGAAGCAGAGGGGGAGAAACAGGAGTCTGGAAACAGAGGGGGAGAAACAGGAGGCTGGATACAGAGGTGGGGAAACAGGAGTCTGGAAACAGAGGGGGAGAAACAGGAGGCTGGAAGCAGAGGGGCAGAAACAGGAGTCTGGAAACAGAGGGGCAGAAACAGGAGCCTGGAAACAGAGGGGCAGAAACAGGAGTCTGGAAACAGAGGGGGAGAAACAGGAGTCTGGAAACAGAGAGGCAGAAACAGGAGTCTGGAAACAGAGGGGCAGAAACAGGAGTCTGGAAACAGAGGGGGAGAAACAGGAGTCTGGAAACAGAGGGTGAGAAACAGGAGTCTGGAAGCAGAGGGGGAGAAACAGGAGTCTGGAAACAGAGGGGGAGAAACAGGAGTCTGGAAACAGAGGGGCAGAAACAGGAGTCTGGAAACAGAGGGGCAGAAACAGGAGTCTGGAAACAGAGGGGGAGAAAAAGGAGGCTAGAGGCAGAGGGGCAGAAACAGGAGGCTGGAAACAGAGGGGGAGAATCAGGAGTCTGGAAACACAGGGTGAGAAACAGGAGTCTGGAACAACTGGTGAGAAACAGGAGTCTGGAAACAGAGGGGCAGAAAAAGGAGTCTGGAAACAGAGGGGGAGAAACAGGAGTCTGGAAACAAATGGTGAGAAACAGGAGTCTGGAAACAGAGGGGCAGAAACAGGAGTCTGGAAACAGAGGGGGAGAAACAGGAGTCTGGAAACAGAGGGGGAGAAACAGGAGTCTGGAAACAGAGGGGCAGAAACAGGAGTCTGGAAACAGTGGGGGAGAAACAGGAGGCTGGAAACAGAGGGGCAGAAACAGGAGGCTGGAAACAGAGGGGCAGAAACAGGAGAGTGGAAACAGAGGGGGAGAAACAGGAGTCTGGAAACAGAGGGGGAGAAACAGGAGGCTGGAAACAGAGGGTGAGACACAGGACTCTGGAAACAGAGGAGCAGAATCACCAGGCTGGAAACAGAGGGGCAGAATCAGGAGTCTGGAAACAGAGGGTGCTAAACAGGAGTCTGGAAACACAGGGTGAGAAAAAGGCGTCTGGAAACAGAGGGGCAGAAACAGGAGTCTGGAAACAGAGGGGGAGAAACAGGAGTCTGGAAACACAGGGTGAGAAAAAGGCGTCTGGAAACAGAGGGGCAGAAACAGGAGTCTGGAAACAGTGGGGCAGAAACAGGTGTCTGGAAGCAGAGGGTGAGAAACAGGAGTCTGGAAACAGAGGGTGAGAAACAGGAGTCTGGAAACAGAGGGGGAGAAACAGGAGTCTGGAAACAGACGGGGAGAAACAGGAGTCTGGAAACAGAGGGGGAGAAACAGGAGTCTGGAAACAGAGGGGCAGAAACAGGAGTCTGGAAACAGAGGGGGAGAAACATGAGTCTGGAAACAGACGGGCAGAAACAGGAGGCTGGAAACAGAGGGGGAGAAACAGGAGTCTGGAATCAGAGGGCGAGAATCAGGAGGTTGGAAACTGAGGGGCAGAAACAGGAGTCTGGAAACAGAGGGGGAGAAACAGGAGTCTGGAAACAGAGGGGGAGAAACAGGAGTCTGGAAACAGAGGGGGAGAAACAGGAGTCTGGAAACAGAGGGCAGAAACAGGAGTCTGGAAACAGAGGGGGAGAAACAGGAGTCTGGAAACAGACGGGCAGAAACAGGAGGCTGGAAACAGAGGGGGAGAAACAGGAGTCTGGAATCAGAGGGCGAGAAACAGGAGGTTGGAAACTGAGGGGCAGAAACAGGAGGCTCGAAAAAGAGGGGGAGAAACAGGAGTCTGGAAACAGAAGGGGAGAAACAGGAGGCTGGAAACAGAGGGGCAGAAACAGGAGTCTGGAAACAGAGGGGCAGAAACAGGAGTCTGGAAACAGAGAGGCAGAAACAGGAGTCTGGAAACAGAGGGGCAGAAACAGGAGTCTGGAAACAGAGGGGGAGAAACAGGAGTCTGGAAACAAATGGTGAGAAACAGGAGTCTGGAAACAGAGGTGCAGAAACAGGAGTCTGGAAACAGAGGGGGAGAAACAGGAGTCTGGAAACAGAGGGGCAGAAACAGGAGTCTGGGAACAGAGGGGCAGAAACAGGAGTCTGGAAACAGAGGGGGAGAAACAGGAGTCTGGAAACAGAGGGGGAGAAACAGGAGTCTGGAAACAGAGGGGGAGAAACAGGAGTCTGGAAACAGAGGGGCAGAAACAGGAGTCTGGAAACAGAGGGGGAGAAACAGGAGGCTGGATACAGAGGGGCAGAATCAGGAGGCTGGAAACAGAGGGGGTGAAACAGGAGTCTGGATATTCAGGGTGAGAAACAGGAGTCTGGAAACAGAGCGGCAGAGACAGGAGTCTGGAAACAGAGGGGGAGAAACAGGAGTCTGGAAACAAATGGTGAGAAACAGGAGTCTGGAAACAGAGGGGCAGAAACAGGAGTCTGGAAACAGAGGGGGAGAAACAGGAGTCTGGAAACAGAGGGGGAGAAACAGGAGTCTGGAAACAGAAGGGCAGAAACAGGAGTCTGGAAACAGAGGGGGAGAAAAAGGAGGCTGGAAACAGAGGGGCAGAAACAGGAGATTGGAAACAGAGGGGGAGAAACAGGAGTCTGGAAACAGAGGGTGAGAAACAGGAGTCTGGAAACAGAGGGTGAGACACAGGACTCTGGAAACAGAGGAGCAGAATCAGGAGGCTGGAAACAGAGGGGCAGAAACAGGAGTCTGGAAACAGAGGGTGAGAAACAGGAGTCTGGAAACAGAGAGGCAGAATCAGGAGTCTGGAAACAGAGGGGCAGAAACAGGAGTCTGGAAACAGAGGGGGAGAAACAGGAGTCTGGAAACACAGGGTGAGAAACAGGCGTCTGGAAACAGAGGGGCAGAAACAGGAGTCTGGAAACAGAGGGGCAGAAACAGGTGTCTGGAAACAGAGGGTGAGAAACAGGAGTCTGGAAACAGAGGGGGAGAAACAGGAGTCTGGGAACAGAGGGGGAGAAACAGGAGTCTGGAAACAGACGGGGAGAAACAGGAGTCTGGAAACAGAGGGTGAGAAACAGGAGTCTGGAAACAGAGGGGGAGAAACAGGAGTCTGGAAACAGAGGGTGAGAAACAGGAGCCTGGAAACAGTGGGGCAGAAGCAGGAGTCTGGAAACAGAGGGTGAGAAACAGGCGTCTGGAAACAGAGGGGCAGAAACAGGAGTCTGGAAACAGAGGGGCAGAATCAGTTGTCTGGAAACAGAGGGTGAGAAACAGGAGTCTGCTAACAGAGGGGGAGAAACAGGAGTCTGGAAACAGAGGGGGAGAAACAGGAGTCTGGAAACAGAGGGTGAGAAATAGGAGTCTGGAAACAGAGGGGGAGAAACAGGAGTCTGGAAACAGAGGGGGAGAAACAGGAGTCTGGAAACAGAGGGTGAGAAACAGGAGTCTGGAAACAGAGGGGTAGAATCAGGAGGCTGGAAACAGAGGGGCAGAAACAGGAGTCTGGAAACACAGGGTGAGAAACAGGAGACTGGAAACAGAGGGGGGGCGGGAAACAGGAGTCTGGAAACTGAGGGGCAGAAACAGGAGTCTGGAAACAGAGGGGGAGAAACAGGAGTCTGGAAACAGAGGGTGAGAAACAGGCGTCTGGAAACAGAGGGGCAGAAACAGGAGTCTGGAAACAGAGGGGGAGAAACAGGAGGCTGGAAACAGAGGGTGAGAAACAGGAGGCTGGAAACAGAGGGGGAGAAACAGGAGTCTGGAAACTCAGTGTGAGAAACAGGAGTCTGGCAACAGAGGGGCAGAAACAGGAGTCTGGAAACAGAGGGGGAGAAACAGGAGTCTGGAAACAGATGGTGAGAAGCAGGAGTCTGGAAACAGAGGGGCAGAAACAGGAGTCTGGAAACAGAGGGGGAGAATCAGGAGGCTGGAAACAGAGGGGCAGAAACCGGAGGCTGGAAACAGAGGGGGAGAAACAGGAGTCTGGAAACAGAGGGGCAGAAACAGGAGTCTGGAAACAGAGGGGGAGAAACAGGTGTCTGGAAACAGAGGGGGAGAAACAGGAGGCTGGAAACAGAGGGGCAGAAAGAGGAGGCTGGAAACAGAGGGGCTGAAACAGGAGCCTGGAAACAGAGGGTGAGAAACAGGAGTCTGGAAACAGAGGGGGAGAAACAGGTGTCTGGAAACAGAGGGGGAGAAACAGGAGTCTGGAAACAGAGGGGGAGAAACAGGAGTCTGGAAACAGAGGGTGAGAAACAGGAGTCTGGAAGCAGAGGGGGAGAAACAGGAGTCTGGAAACAGAGGGGGAGAAACAGGAGTCTGGAAACAGAGAATGAGAAACAGGAGTCTGGAAACAGAGGGGCAGAATCAGGAGGCTGGAAACAGAGGGGCAGAAACAGGAGTCTGGAAATAGAAGGTGAGAAACAGGAGTCTGGAAACAGAGAGGCAGAAACAGGAGTCTGGAAACAGAGGGGCAGAAACAGGAGTCTGGAAACAGTGGGGGAGAAACAGGAGTCTGGAAGCAGAGGGTGAGAAAAAGGCGTCTGGAAACGGAGGGGCAGAAACAGGAGTCTGGAAACAGAGGGGGAGAAACAGGAATCTGGAAGCAGAGGGTGAGAAACAGGAATCTGGAAGCAGAGGGGGAGAAACAGGAGTCTGGAAACAGAGGGGGAGAAACAGGAGTCTGGAAACAGATGGTGAGAAGCAGGAGTCTGGAAACAGAGGGGCAGAAACAGGAGCCTGGAAACAGAGGGGGAGAATCAGGAGGCTGGAAACAGAGGGGCAGAAACCGGAGGCTGGAAACAGAGGGGGAGAAACAGTAGTCTGGAAACAGAGGGGCAGAAACAGGAGTCTGGAAACAGAGGGGGAGAAACAGGTTTCTGGAAACAGAGGGGGAGAAACAGGAGGCTGGAAACAGAGGGGCAGAAAGAGGAGTCTGGAAACAGAGGGGCTGAAACAGGAGCCTGGAAGCAGAGGGTGAGAAACAGGAGTCTGGAAACAGAGGGGGAGAAACAGGAGTCTGGAAACAGAGGGGGAGAAACAGGAGTCTGGAAACAGAGGGTGAGAAACAGGAGTCTGGAAGCAGAGGGGGAGAAACAGGAGTCTGGAAACAGAGGGGGAGAAACAGGAGGCTGGATACAGAGGTGGGGAAACAGGAGTCTGGAAACAGAGGGGGAGAAACAGGAGGCTGGAAACAGCGGGGCAGAAACAGGAGTCTGGAAACAGAGGGGCAGAAACAGGAGCCTGGAAAGAGAGGGGCAGAAACAGGAGTCTGGAAACAGAGGGGGAGAAACAGGAGTCTGGAAACAGAGGGGCTGAAACAGGAGCCTGGAAGCAGAGGGTGAGAAACAGGAGTCTGGAAACAGAGGGGGAGAAACAGGAGTCTGGAAACAGAGGGGGAGAAACAGGAGTCTGGAAACAGAGGGTGAGAAACAGGAGTCTGGAAGCAGAGGGGGAGAAACAGGAGTCTGGAAACAGAGGGGGAGAAACAGGAGGCTGGATACAGAGGTGGGGAAACAGGAGTCTGGAAACAGAGGGGGAGAAACAGGAGGCTGGAAACAGCGGGGCAGAAACAGGAGTCTGGAAACAGAGGGGGAGAAACAGGAGCCTGGAAAGAGAGGGGCAGAAACAGGAGTCTGGAAACAGAGGGGGAGAAACAGGAGTCTGGAAACAGAGAGGCAGAAACAGGAGTCTGGAAACAGAGGGGCAGAAACAGGAGTCTGGAAACAGAGGGGGAGAAACAGGAGTCTGGAAACAGAGGGGGAGAAACAGGAGTCTGGAAACAGAGAATGAGAAACAGGAGTCTGGAAACAGAGGGGCAGAATCAGGAGGCTGGAAACAGAGGGGCAGAAACAGGAGTCTGGAAATAGAAGGTGAGAAACAGGAGTCTGGAAACAGAGAGGCAGAAACAGGAGTCTGGAAACAGAGGGGCAGAAACAGGAGTCTGGAAACAGTGGGGGAGAAACAGGAGTCTGGAAGCAGAGGGTGAGAAAAAGGCGTCTGGAAACGGAGGGGCAGAAACAGGAGTCTGGAAACAGAGGGGGAGAAACAGGAATCTGGAAGCAGAGGGTGAGAAACAGGAATCTGGAAGCAGAGGGGGAGAAACAGGAGTCTGGAAACAGAGGGGGAGAAACAGGAGTCTGGAAACAGATGGTGAGAAGCAGGAGTCTGGAAACAGAGGGGCAGAAACAGGAGCCTGGAAACAGAGGGGGAGAATCAGGAGGCTGGAAACAGAGGGGCAGAAACCGGAGGCTGGAAACAGAGTGGGAGAAACAGTAGTCTGGAAACAGAGGGGCAGAAACAGGAGTCTGGAAACAGAGGGGGAGAAACAGGTGTCTGGAAACAGAGGGGGAGGAACAGGAGGCTGGAAACAGAGGGGCAGAAAGAGGAGTCTGGAAACAGAGGGGCTGAAACAGGAGCCTGGAAGCAGAGGGTGAGAAACAGGAGTCTGGAAACAGAGGGGGAGAAACAGGAGTCTGGAAACAGAGGGGGAGAAACAGGAGTCTGGAAACAGAGGGTGAGAAACAGGAGTCTGGAAGCAGAGGGGGAGAAACAGGAGTCTGGAAACAGAGGGGGAGAAACAGGAGGCTGGATACAGAGGTGGGGAAACAGGAGTCTGGAAACAGAGGGGGAGAAACAGGAGGCTGGAAACAGCGGGGCAGAAACAGGAGTCTGGAAACAGAGGGGCAGAAACAGGAGCCTGGAAAGAGAGGGGCAGAAACAGGAGTCTGGAAACAGAGGGGGAGAAACAGGAGTCTGGAAACAGAGAGGCAGAAACAGGAGTCTGGAAACAGAGGGGCAGAAACAGGAGTCTGGAAACAGAGGGGGAGAAACAGGAGTCTGGAAACAGAGGGTGAGAAACAGGAGTCTGGAAACAGAGGGTGAGAAACAGGAGCCTGGAAACAGAGGGGGAGAAACAGGAGTCTGGCAACAGAGGGGCAGAAACAGGAGTTCGGAAACAGAGGGGCAGAAACAGGAGTCTGGAAACAGAGGGGGAGAAAAAGGAGGCTGGAGGCAGAGGGGCAGAAACAGGAGGCTGGAAACAGAGGGGGAGAATCAGGAGTCTGGAAACACAGGGTGGGAAACAGGAGTCTGGAACAACTGGTGAGAAACAGGAGTCTGGAAACAGAGGGGCAGAAACAGGAGTCTGGAAACAGAGGGGGAGAAACAGGTGTCTGGAAACAAATGGTGAGAAACAGGAGTCTGGAAACAGAGGGGCAGAAACAGGAGTCTGGAAACAGAGGGGGAGAAACAGGAGTCTGGAAACAGAGGGGGAGAAACAGGCGTCTGGAAACAGAGGGGCAGAAACAGGAGTCTGGAAACAGAGGGGGAGAATCAGGAGGCTGGAAACAGAGGGGCAGAAACAGGAGTCTGGAAACAAAGGGTGAGAAACAGGAGACTGGAAACAGAGGGGGGGCGGGAAACAGGAGTCTGGAAACAGAGGAGCAGAATCAGCAGGCTGGAAACAGAGGGGCAGAAACAGGAGTCTGGAAACAGAGGGTGAGAAACAGGCGTCTGGAAACAGAGGGGCAGAAACAGGAGTCTGGAAACAGAGGGGGAGAAACAGGAGGCTGGAAACAGAGGGTGAGAAACAGGAGGCTGGAAACAGAGGTGGAGAAACAGGAGTCTGAAAACTCAGTGTGAGAAACAGGAGTCTGGCAACAGAGGGGCAGAAACAGGAGTCTGGAAACAGAGGGGGAGAAACAGGTGTCTGGAAACAGAGGGGCAGAAACAGGAGTCTGGAAACAGAGGGGGAGAAACAGGTGTCTGGAAACAGAGGGGGAGAAACAGGAGGCTGGAAACAGAGGGGCAGAAAGAGGAGGCTGGAAACAGAGGGGCTGAAACAGGAGCCTGGAAACAGAGGGTGAGAAACAGGAGTCTGGAAACAGAGGGGGAGAAACAGGAGTCTGGAAACAGAGGGGGAGAAACAGGAGTCTGGAAGCAGAGGGGGAGAAACAGGAGTCTGGAAACAGAGGGGGAGAAACAGGAGTCTGGAAACAGAGAATGAGAAACAGGAGTCTGGAAACAGAGGGGCAGAATCAGGAGGCTGGAAACAGAGGGGCAGAAACAGGAGTCTGGAAATAGAAGGTGAGAAACAGGAGTCTGGAAACAGAGAGGCAGAAACAGGAGTCTGGAAACAGAGGGGCAGAAACAGGAGTCTGGAAACAGTGGGGGAGAAACAGGAGTCTGGAAGCAGAGGGTGAGAAAAAGGCGTCTGGAAACGGAGGGGCAGAAACAGGAGTCTGGAAACAGAGGGGGAGAACCAGGAGGCTGGAAACAGAGGGGCAGAAAGAGGAGTCTGGAAACAGGGGGGGAGAAAAAGGAGGCTGGAGGCAGATGGGCAGAAACAGGAGGCTGGAAACAGAGGGGGAGAATCAGGAGTCTGGAAACACAGGGTGAGAAACAGGAGTCTGGAACAACTGGTGAGAAACAGGAGTCTGGAAACAGAGGGGCAGAAACAGGACTCTGGAAACAGAGGGGGAGAAACAGGTGTCTGGAAACAAATGGTGAGAAACAGGAGTCTGGAAACAGAGGGGGAGAAACAGGAGTCTGGAAACAGAGGGGGAGAAACAGGAGTCTGGAAACAGAGGGGCAGAAACAGGAGTCTGGAAACAGAGGGGGAGAAACAGGAGGCTGGAAACAGAGGGTGAGAAACAGGAGGCTGGAAACAGAGGGGGAGAAACAGGAGTCTGGAAACTCAGTGTGAGAAACAGGAGTCTGGCAACAGAGGGGCAGAAACAGGAGTCTGGAAACAGAGCGGGAGAAACAGGAGTCTGGAAACAGATGGTGAGAAGCAGGAGTCTGGAAACAGAGGGGCAGAAACAGGAGTCTGGAAACAGAGGGGGAGAATCAGGAGGCTGGAAACAGAGGGGCAGAAACCGGAGGCTGGAAACAGAGGGGGAGAAACAGGAGTCTGGAAACAGAGGGGCAGAAACAGGAGTCTGGAAACAGAGGGGGAGAAACAGGTGTCTGGAAACAGAGGGGGAGAAACAGGAGGCTGGAAACAGAGGGGCAGAAAAAGGAGGCTGGAAACAGAGGGGCTGAAACAGGAGCCTGGAAACAGAGGGTGAGAAACAGGAGTCTGGAAACAGAGGGGGAGAAACAGGAGTCTGGAAACAGAGGGGGAGAAACAGGAGTCTGGAAACAGAGGGTGAGAAACAGGAGTCTGGAAGCAGAGGGGGAGAAACAGGAGTCTGGAAACAGAGGGGGAGAAACAGGAGTCTGGAAACAGAGAATGAGAAACAGGAGTCTGGAAACAGACGGGCAGAATCAGGAGGCTGGAAACAGAGGGGCAGAAACAGGAGTCTGGAAATAGAAGGTGAGAAACAGGAGTCTGGAAACAGAGAGGCAGAAACAGGAGTCTGGAAACAGAGGGGCAGAAACAGGAGTCTGGAAACAGTGGGGGAGAAACAGGAGTCTGGAAGCAGAGGGTGAGAAAAAGGCGTCTGGAAACGGAGGGGCAGAAACAGGAGTCTGGAAACAGAGGGGGAGAAACAGGAATCTGGAAGCAGAGGGTGAGAAACAGGAATCTGGAAGCAGAGGGGGAGAAACAGGAGTCTGGAAACAGAGGGGGAGAAACAGGAGTCTGGAAACAGATGGTGAGAAGCAGGAGTCTGGAAACAGAGGGGCAGAAACAGGAGCCTGGAAACAGAGGGGGAGAATCAGGAGGCTGGAAACAGAGGGGCAGAAACCGGAGGCTGGAAACAGAGGGGGAGAAACAGTAGTCTGGAAACAGAGGGGCAGAAACAGGAGTCTGGAAACAGAGGGGGAGAAACAGGTGTCTGGAAACAGAGGGGGAGAAACAGGAGGCTGGAAACAGAGGGGCAGAAAGAGGAGTCTGGAAACAGAGGGGCTGAAACAGGAGCCTGGAAGCAGAGGGTGAGAAACAGGAGTCTGGAAACAGAGGGGGAGAAACAGGAGTCTGGAAACAGAGGGGGAGAAACAGGAGTCTGGAAACAGAGGGTGAGAAACAGGAGTCTGGAAGCAGAGGGGGAGAAAGAGCAGTCTGGAAACAGAGGGGGAGAAACAGGAGGCTGGATACAGAGGTGGGGAAACAGGAGTCTGGAAACAGAGGGGGAGAAACAGGAGGCTGGAAACAGCGGGGCAGGAACAGGAGTCTGGAAACAGAGGGGCAGAAACAGGAGCCTGGAAAGAGAGGGGCAGAAACAGGAGTCTGGAAACAGAGGGGGAGAAACAGGAGTCTGGAAACAGAGAGGCAGAAACAGGAGTCTGGAAACAGAGGGGCAGAAACAGGAGTCTGGAAACAGAGGGGGAGAAACAGGAGTCTGGAAACAGAGGGTGAGAAACAGGAGTCTGGAAACAGAGGGTGAGAAACAGGAGCCTGGAAACAGAGGGGGAGAAACAGGAGTCTGGAAACAGAGGGGCAGAAACAGGAGTCTGGAAACAGAGGGGCAGAAACTGGAGTCTGGAAACAGAGGGGGAGAAAAAGGAGGCTGGAGGCAGAGGGGCAGAAACAGGAGGCTGGAAACAGAGGGGGAGAATCAGGAGTCTGGAAACACAGGGTGAGAAACAGGAGTCTGGAACAACTGGTGAGAAACAGGAGTCTGGAAACAGAGGGGCAGAAACAGGAGTCTGGAAACAGAGGGGGAGAAACAGGTGTCTGGAAACAAATGGTGAGAAACAGGAGTCTGGAAACAGAGGGGCAGAAACAGGAGTCTGGAAACAGAGGGGGAGAAACAGGAGTCTGGAAACAGAGGGGGAGAAACAGGAGTCTGGAAACAGAGGGGCAGAAACAGGAGTCTGGAAACAGAGGGGGAGAAACAGGAGGCTGGAAACAGAGGGGCAGAAACAGGAGGCTGGAAACAGAGGGGCAGAAACAGGAGAGTGGAAACAGAGGGGAAGAAACAGGAGTCTGGAAACAGAGGGGGAGAAACAGGAGGCTGGAAACAGAGGGTGAGACACAGGACTCTGGAAACAGAGGAGCAGAATCAGCAGGCTGGAAACAGAGGGGCAGAAACAGGAGTCTGGAAACAGAGGGTGAGAAACAGGAGTCTGGAAACAGAGAGGCAGAAACAGGAGTCTGGAAACAGAGGGGGAGAAACAGGAGTCTGGAAACAGATGGGGGAGAAACAGGAGTCTGGAAACACAGGGTGAGAAAAAGGCGTCTGGAAACAGAGGGGCAGAAACAGGAGTCTGGAAACAGAGGGGCAGAAACAGGTGTCTGGAAGCAGAGGGTGAGAAACAGGAGTCTGGAAACAGAGGGTGAGAAACAGGAGTCTGGAAACAGAGGGGGAGAAACAGGAGTCTGGAAACAGACGGGGAGAAGCAGGAGTCTGGAAACAGAGGGGGAGAAACAGGAGTCTGGAAACAGAGGGGCAGAAACAGGAGTCTGGAAACAGAGGGGGAGAAACAGGAGTCTGGAAACAGACGGGCAGAAACAGGAGGCTGGAAACAGAGGGGGAGAAACAGGAGTCTGGAATCAGAGGGCGAGAAACAGGAGGTTGGAAACTGAGGGGCAGAAACAGGAGGCTGGAAACAGAGGGGGAGAAACAGGAGTCTGGAAACAGACGGGGAGAAACAGGAGTCTGGAAACAGAGGGGGAGAAACAGCAGTCTGGAAACAGAGGGGCAGAAACAGGAGTCTGGAAACAGAGAGGGAGAAACAGGAGTCTGGAAACAGACGGGCAGAAACAGGAGGCTGGAAACAGAGGGGGAGAAACAGGAGTCTGGAAACAGAGGGGGAGAAACAGGAGGTTGGAAACTGAGGGGCAGAAACAGGAGGCTCGAAAAAGAGGGGGAGAAACAGGAGTCTGGAAACAGAGGGGAGAAACAGGAGGCTGGAAACAGAGGGGCAGAAACAGGAGTCTGGAAACAGAGGGGCAGAAACAGGAGCCTGGAAACAGAGGGGCAGGAACAGGAGTCTGGAAACAGAGGGGGAGAAACAGGAGTCTGGAAACAGAGAGGCAGAAGCAGGAGTCTGGAAACAGAGGGGCAGAAACAGGAGTCTGGAAACAGAGGGGGAGAAACAGGAGTCTGGAAACAGAGGGTGAGAAACAGGAGTCTGGAAACAGAGGGGCAGAAACAGGAGGCTGGAAACAGAGGGGGAGAAACAGGAGTCTGGAAACAGAGGGGCAGAAACAGGAGTCTGGGAACAGAGGGGCAGAAACAGGAGTCTGGAAACAGAGGGGCAGAAACAGGAGTCTGGAAACAGAGTGGGAGAAACAGGAGTTTGGAAACAGAGGGTGAGAAACAGGAGTCTGGAAACAGACGGGGAGAAACAGGAGTCTGGAAACAAATGGTGAGAAACAGGAGTCTGGAAACAGAGGGGCAGAAACAGGAGTCTGGAAACAGAGGGGGAGAAACAGGAGTCTGGAAACAGAGGGGGAGAAACAGGAGTCTGGAAACAGATGGGCAGAAACAGGAGTCTGGAAACAGAGGGGGAGAAAACGGAGGCTGGAAACAGAGGGCAGAAACAGGAGTGTGGAAACAGAGGGGGAGAAACAGGAGTCTGGAAGCAGAGGGGGAGAAACAGGAGTCTGGAAACAGAGGGTGAGACACAGGACTCTGGAAACAGAGGAGCAGAATCAGGAGGCTGGAAACAGAGGGGCAGAAACAGGTGTCTGGAAACAGAGGGTGAGAAACAGGAGTCTGGAAACAGAGGGGGAGAAACAGGAGTCAGGAAACACAGGGTGAGAAACAGGCGTCTGGAAACACAGGGGCAGAAACAGGAGTCTGGAAACAGAGGGGCAGAAACAGGTGTCTGGAAACAGAGGGTGAGAAACAGGAGTCTGGAAACAGAGGGGGAGAAACAGGAGTCTGGAAACAGAGGGGGAGAAACAGGAGTCTGGAAACAGACGGGGAGAAACAGGAGTCTGGAAACAGAGGGTGAGAAACAGGAGTCTGGAAACAGAGGGGGAGAAACAGGAGTCTGGAAACAGAGGGTGAGAAACAGGATCCTGGAAACAGTGGGGCAGAAACAGGAGTCTGGAAACAGAGGGTGAGAAACAGGCGACTGGAAACAGAGGGGCAGAAACAGGAGTCTGGAAACAGAGGGGCAGAATCAGTTGTCTGGAAACAGAGGGTGAGAAACAGGAGTCTGCTAACAGAGGGTGAGAAACAGGAGTCTGGAAACAGAGGGGGAGAAACAGGAGTCTGGAAACAGAGGGTGAGAAATAGTAGTCTGGAAACAGAGCGGGAGAAACAGGAGTCTGGAAACAGAGGGGGAGAAACAGGCGTCTGGAAACAGAGGGTGAGAAACAGGAGTCTGGAAACAGAGGGGTAGAATCAGGAGGCTGGAAACAGAGGGGCAGAAACAGGAGTCTGGAAATGCAGGGTGAGAAACAGGAGACTGGAAACAGAGGGGGGGCGGGAAACAGGAGTCTGGAAACTGAGGGGCAGAAACAGGAGTCTGTAAATAGAAGGTGAGAAACAGGAGTCTGGAAACAGAGAGGCAGAAACAGGAGTCTGGAAACAGAGGGGCAGAAACAGGAGTCTGGAAACAGTGGGGGAGAAACAGGAGTCTGGAAGCAGAGGGTGAGAAAAAGGCGTCTGGAAACGGAGGGGCAGAAACAGGAGTCTGGAAACAGAGGGGGAGAAACAGGTATCTGGAAGCAGAGGGTGAGAAACAGGAGTCTAGAAGCAGAGGGGGAGAAACAGGAGTCTGGAAACAGAGGGGGAGAAACAGGAGTCTGGAAACAGATGGCGAGAAGCAGGAGTCTGGAAACAGAGGGGCAGAAACCGGGGGCTGGAAACAGAGGGGGAGAAACAGTAGTCTGGAAACAGAGGGGGAGAAACAGGAGGCTGGAAACAGAGGGGCAGAAAGAGGAGGGTGGAAACAGAGGGGCTGAAACAGGAGCCTGGAAACAGAGGGTGAGAAACAGGAGTCTGGAAACAGAGGGGGAGAAACAGGAGTCTGGAAACAGAGGGGGAGAAACAGGTGTCTGGAAACAGAGTGTGAGAAACAGGAGTCTGGAAGCAGAGGGGGAGAAACAGGAGTCTGGAAACAGAGGGGGAGAAACAGGAGACTGGATACAGAGGTGGGGAAACAGGAGTCTGGAAACAGAGGGGGAGAAACAGGAGGCTGGAAACAGAGGGGCAGAAACAGGAGTCTGGAAACAGAGGGGCAGAAACAGGAGCCTGGAAACAGAGGGGCAGAAACAGGAGTCTGGAAACAGAGGGGGAGAAACAGGAGTCTGGAAACATAGAGGCAGAAACAGGAGTCTGGAAACAGAGGGGCAGAAACAGGAGTCTGGAAACAGAGGGGGAGAAACAGGAGTCTGGAAACAGAGGGTGAGAAACAGGATCCTGGAAACAGTGGGGCAGAAACAGGAGTCTGGAAACAGAGGGTGAGAAACAGGCGACTGGAAACAGAGGGGCAGAAACAGGAGTCTGGAAACAGAGGGGCAGAATCAGTTGTCTGGAAACAGAGGGTGAGAAACAGGAGTCTGCTAACAGAGGGTGAGAAACAGGAGTCTGGAAACAGAGGGGGAGAAACAGGAGTCTGGAAACAGAGGGTGAGAAATAGTAGTCTGGAAACAGAGCGGGAGAAACAGGAGTCTGGAAACAGAGGGGGAGAAACAGGCGTCTGGAAACAGAGGGTGAGAAACAGGAGTCTGGAAACAGAGGGGTAGAATCAGGAGGCTGGAAACAGAGGGGCAGAAACAGGAGTCTGGAAATGCAGGGTGAGAAACAGGAGACTGGAAACAGAGGGGGGGCGGGAAACAGGAGTCTGGAAACTGAGGGGCAGAAACAGGAGTCTGTAAATAGAAGGTGAGAAACAGGAGTCTGGAAACAGAGAGGCAGAAACAGGAGTCTGGAAACAGAGGGGCAGAAACAGGAGTCTGGAAACAGTGGGGGAGAAACAGGAGTCTGGAAGCAGAGGGTGAGAAAAAGGCGTCTGGAAACGGAGGGGCAGAAACAGGAGTCTGGAAACAGAGGGGGAGAAACAGGTATCTGGAAGCAGAGGGTGAGAAACAGGAGTCTAGAAGCAGAGGGGGAGAAACAGGAGTCTGGAAACAGAGGGGGAGAAACAGGAGTCTGGAAACAGATGGCGAGAAGCAGGAGTCTGGAAACAGAGGGGCAGAAACCGGGGGCTGGAAACAGAGGGGGAGAAACAGTAGTCTGGAAACAGAGGGGGAGAAACAGGAGGCTGGAAACAGAGGGGCAGAAAGAGGAGGGTGGAAACAGAGGGGCTGAAACAGGAGCCTGGAAACAGAGGGTGAGAAACAGGAGTCTGGAAACAGAGGGGGAGAAACAGGAGTCTGGAAACAGAGGGGGAGAAACAGGTGTCTGGAAACAGAGTGTGAGAAACAGGAGTCTGGAAGCAGAGGGGGAGAAACAGGAGTCTGGAAACAGAGGGGGAGAAACAGGAGACTGGATACAGAGGTGGGGAAACAGGAGTCTGGAAACAGAGGGGGAGAAACAGGAGGCTGGAAACAGAGGGGCAGAAACAGGAGTCTGGAAACAGAGGGGCAGAAACAGGAGCCTGGAAACAGAGGGGCAGAAACAGGAGTCTGGAAACAGAGGGGGAGAAACAGGAGTCTGGAAACATAGAGGCAGAAACAGGAGTCTGGAAACAGAGGGGCAGAAACAGGAGTCTGGAAACAGAGGGGGAGAAACAGGAGTCTGGAAACAGAGGGTGAGAAACAGGAGTCTGGAAACAGAGGGTGAGAAACAGGAGTCTGGAAACAGAGGGGGAGAAACAGGAGTCTGGAAACAGAGGGGCAGAATCAGGAGTCTGGAAACAGAGGGGCAGAAACAGGAGTCTGGAAACAGAGGGGGAGAAAAAGGAGGCTGGATGCAGAGGGGCAGAAACAGGAGGCTGGAAACAGAGGGGGAGAATCAGGAGTCTGGAAACACAGGGTGAGAAACAGGAGTCTGGAACAACTGGTGAGAAACAGGAGTCTGGAAACAGAGGGGCAGAAACAGGAGTCTGGAAACAGAGGGGGAGAAACAGGAGTCTGGAATCAAATGGTGAGAAACAGGAGTCTGGAAACAGAGGGGCAGAAACAGGAGTCTGGAAACAGAGGGGGAGAAACAGGAGTCTGGAAACAGAGGGGGAGAAACAGGAGTCTGGAAACAGAGGGGCAGAAACAGGAGTCTGGAAACAGAGGGGGAGAAACTGGAGGCTGGAAACAGAGGGGCAGAAACAGGAGGCTGGAAACAGAGGGGCAGAAACAGGAGTGTGGAAACAGAGGGGGAGAAACAGGAGTCTGGAAACAGAGGGGGAGAAAAAGGAGGCTGGATGCAGAGGGGCAGAAACAGGACTCTGGAAACAGAGGAGCAGAATCAGCAGGCTGGAAACAGAGGGGCAGAAACAGGAGTCTGGAAACAGAGGGTGAGAAACAGGAGTCTGGAAACAGAGAGGCAGAAACAGGAGTCTGGAAACAGAGGCGCAGAAACAGGAGTCTGGAAACAGAGGGGGAGAAACAGGAGTCTGGAAACACAGGGTGAGAAAAAGGCGTCTGGAAACAGAGGGGCAGAAACAGGAGTCTGGAAACAGAGGGGCAGAAACAGGTGTCTGGAAACAGAGGGTGAGAAACAGGAGTCTGGAAACAGAGGGTGAGAAACAGGAGTCTGGAAACAGAGGGGGAGAAACAGGAGTCTGGAAACAGACGGGGAGAAACAGGAGTCTGGAAACAGAGGGGGAGAAACAGGAGTCTGGAAACAGAGGGGCAGAAACAGGAGTCTGGAAACAGAGGGGGAGAAAAAGGAGGCTGGATGCAGAGGGGCAGAAACAGGAGGCTGGAAACAGAGGGGGAGATACAGGAGTCTGGAATCAGAGGGCGAGAAACAGGAGGTTGGAAACTGAGGGGCAGAAACAGGAGGCTGGAAACAGAGGGGGAGAAACAGGAGTCTGGAAACAGAAGGGGAGAAACAGGAGGCTGGAAACAGAGGGGCAGAAACAGGAGTCTGGAAACAGAGCGGCAGAAACAGGAGCCTGGAAACAGAGGGGCAGGAACAGGAGTCTGGAAACAGAGGCGGAGAAACAGGAGTCTGGAAACAGAGAGGCAGAAACAGGAGTCTGGAAACAGAGGGGCAGAAACAGGAGTCTGGAAACAGAAGGGGAGAAACAGGAGTCTGGAAACAGAGGGTGAGAAAAAGGAGTCTGGAAACAGAGGGGCAGAAACAGGAGTCTGGAAACAGAGGGGGAGAAACAGGAGTCTGGAAACAGAGGGGCAGAAACAGGAGTCTGGGAACAGAGGGGCAGAAACAGGAGTCTGGAAACAGAGGGGGAGAAACAGGAGTCTGGAAACTCATAGTGAGAAACAGGAGTCTGGAAACAGAGGGGCAGAAACAGGAGTCTGGAAACACAGGGGGAGAAAAAGGATTCTGGAAACAGAGGGGCAGAAACATGAGTCTGGAAACAGAGGGGGAGAAACAGGAGTCTGGAAACAGAGGGGGAGAAACAGGAGGCTGGAAACAGAGGGGCAGAAACAGGAGTCTGGAAACAGAGGGGGAGAAACAGGAGTCTGGAAACAAAAGGTGAGAAACAGGAGTCTGGAAACAGAGAGGCAGAAACAGGAGTCTGGAAACAGAGGGGGAGAAACAGGAGTCTGGAAACAGAGGGGGAGAAACAGGTGTCTGGAAACAGAGGGGAAGAAACAGGAGGCTGGAAACAGAGGGGCAGAAAGAGGAGGCTGGAAACAGAGGGGCTGAAACAGGAGCCTGGAAACAGAGGGTGAGAAACAGGAGTCTGGAAACAGAGGGGGAGAAACAGGAGTCTGGAAACAGAGGGGGAGAAACAGGAGTCTGGAAACAGAGGGTGAGAAACAGGAGTCTGGAAGCAGAGGGGGAGAAACAGGAGTCTGGAAACAGAGGGGGAGAAACAGGAGTCTGGAAACAGAGAATGAGAAACAGGAGTCTGGAAACAGACGGGCAGAATCAGGAGGCTGGAAACAGAGGGGCAGAAACAGGAGTCTGGAAATAGAAGGTGAGAAACAGGAGTCTGGAAACAGAGAGGCAGAAACAGGAGTCTGGAAACAGAGGGGCAGAAACAGGAGTCTGGAAACAGTGGGGGAGAAACAGGAGTCTGGAAGCAGAGGGTGAGAAAAAGGCGTCTGGAAACGGAGGGGCAGAAACAGGAGTCTGGAAACAGAGGGGGAGAAACAGGAATCTGGAAGCAGAGGGTGAGAAACAGGAATCTGGAAGCAGAGGGGGAGAAACAGGAGTCTGGAAACAGAGGGGGAGAAACAGGAGTCTGGAAACAGATGGTGAGAAGCAGGAGTCTGGAAACAGAGGGGCAGAAACAGGAGCCTGGAAACAGAGGGGGAGAATCAGGAGGCTGGAAACAGAGGGGCAGAAACCGGAGGCTGGAAACAGAGGGGGAGAAACAGTAGTCTGGAAACAGAGGGGCAGAAACAGGAGTCTGGAAACAGAGGGGGAGAAACAGGTGTCTGGAAACAGAGGGGGAGAAACAGGAGGCTGGAAACAGAGGGGCAGAAAGAGGAGTCTGGAAACAGAGGGGCTGAAACAGGAGCCTGGAAGCAGAGGGTGAGAAACAGGAGTCTGGAAACAGAGGGGGAGAAACAGGAGTCTGGAAACAGAGGGGGAGAAACAGGAGTCTGGAAACAGAGGGTGAGAAACAGGAGTCTGGAAGCAGAGGGGGAGAAACAGGAGTCTGGAAACAGAGGGGGAGAAACAGGAGGCTGGATACAGAGGTGGGGAAACAGGAGTCTGGAAACAGAGGGGGAGAACCAGGAGGCTGGAAACAGCGGGGCAGAAACAGGAGTCTGGAAACAGAGGGGCAGAAACAGGAGCCTGGAAAGAGAGGGGCAGAAACAGGAGTCTGGAAACAGAGGGGGAGAAACAGGAGTCTGGAAACAGAGAGGCAGAAACAGGAGTCTGGAAACAGAGGGGCAGAAACAGGAGTCTGGAAACAGAGGGGGAGAAACAGGAGTCTGGAAACAGAGGGTGAGAAACAGGAGTCTGGAAACAGAGGGTGAGAAACAGGAGCCTGGAAACAGAGGGGGAGAAACAGGAGTCTGGAAACAGAGGGGGAGAAAAAGGAGGCTGGAGGCAGAGGGGCAGAAACAGGAGGCTGGAAACAGAGGGGGAGAATCAGGAGTCTGGAAACACAGGGTGAGAAACAGGAGTCTGGAACAACTGGTGAGAAACAGGAGTCTGGAAACAGAGGGGCAGAAACAGGAGTCTGGAAACAGAGGGGGAGAAACAGGTGTCTGGAAACAAATGGTGAGAAACAGGACTCTGGAAACAGAGGGGCAGAAACAGGAGTCTGGAAACAGAGGGGGAGAAACAGGAGTCTGGAAACAGAGGGGGAGAAACAGGAGTCTGGAAACAGAGGGGCAGAAACAGGAGTCTGGAAACAGAGGGGGAGAAACAGGAGGCTGGAAACAGAGGGGCAGAAACAGGAGTCTGGAAACAGAGGGGCAGAAACAGGAGTCTGGAAACAGTGGGGGAGAAACAGGAGTCTGGAAGCAGAGGGTGAGAAAAAGGCGTCTGGAAACGGAGGGGCAGAAACAGGAGTCTGGAAACAGAGGGGGAGAAACAGGTATCTGGAAGCAGAGGGTGAGAAACAGGAGTCTAGAAGCAGAGGGGGAGAAACAGGAGTCTGGAAACAGAGGGGGAGAAACAGGAGTCTGGAAACAGATGGCGAGAAGCAGGAGTCTGGAAACAGAGGGGCAGAAACAGGAGCCTGGAAACAGAGGGGGAGAATCAGGAGGCTGGAAACAGAGGGGCAGAAACCGGAGGCTGGAAACAGAGGGGGAGAAACAGTAGTCTGGAAACAGAGGGGGAGAAACAGGAGGCTGGAAACAGAGGGGCAGAAAGAGGAGGGTGGAAACAGAGGGGCTGAAACAGGAGCCTGGAAACAGAGGGTGAGAAACAGGAGTCTGGAAACAGAGGGGGAGAAACAGGAGTCTGGAAACAGAGGGGGAGAAACAGGTGTCTGGAAACAGAGTGTGAGAAACAGGAGTCTGGAAGCAGAGGGGGAGAAACAGGAGTCTGGAAACAGAGGGGGAGAAACAGGAGACTGGATACAGAGGTGGGGAAACAGGAGTCTGGAAACAGAGGGGGAGAAACAGGAGGCTGGAAACAGAGGGGCAGAAACAGGAGTCTGGAAACAGAGGGGCAGAAACAGGAGCCTGGAAACAGAGGGGCAGAAACAGGAGTCTGGAAACAGAGGGGGAGAAACAGGAGTCTGGAAACAGAGAGGCAGAAACAGGAGTCTGGAAACAGAGGGGCAGAAACAGGAGTCTGGAAACAGAGGGGGAGAAACAGGAGTCTGGAAACAGAGGGTGAGAAACAGGAGTCTGGAAACAGAGGGTGAGAAACAGGAGTCTGGAAACAGAGGGGGAGAAACAGGAGTCTGGAAACAGAGGGGCAGAAACAGGAGTCTGGAAACAGAGGGGCAGAAACAGGAGTCTGGAAACAGAGGGGGAGAAAAAGGAGGCTGGATGCAGAGGGGCAGAAACAGGAGGCTGGAAACAGAGGGGGAGAATCAGGAGTCTGGAAACACAGGGTGAGAAACAGGAGTCTGGAACAACTGGTGAGAAACAGGAGTCTGGAAACAGAGGGGCAGAAACAGGAGTCTGGAAACAGAGGGGGAGAAACAGGAGTCTGGAATCAAATGGTGAGAAACAGGAGTCTGGAAACAGAGGGGCAGAAACAGGAGTCTGGAAACAGAGGGGGAGAAACAGGAGTCTGGAAACAGAGGGGGAGAAACAGGAGTCTGGAAACAGAGGGGCAGAAACAGGAGTCTGGAAACAGAGGGGGAGAAACTGGAGGCTGGAAACAGAGGGGCAGAAACAGGAGGCTGGAAACAGAGGGGCAGAAACAGGAGTGTGGAAACAGAGGGGGAGAAACAGGAGTCTGGAAACAGAGGGGGAGAAAAAGGAGGCTGGATGCAGAGGGGCAGAAACAGGACTCTGGAAACAGAGGAGCAGAATCAGCAGGCTGGAAACAGAGGGGCAGAAACAGGAGTCTGGAAACAGAGGGTGAGAAACAGGAGTCTGGAAACAGAGAGGCAGAAACAGGAGTCTGGAAACAGAGGCGCAGAAACAGGAGTCTGGAAACAGAGGGGGAGAAACAGGAGTCTGGAAACACAGGGTGAGAAAAAGGCGTCTGGAAACAGAGGGGCAGAAACAGGAGTCTGGAAACAGAGGGGCAGAAACAGGTGTCTGGAAACAGAGGGTGAGAAACAGGAGTCTGGAAACAGAGGGTGAGAAACAGGAGTCTGGAAACAGAGGGGGAGAAACAGGAGTCTGGAAACAGACGGGGAGAAACAGGAGTCTGGAAACAGAGGGGGAGAAACAGGAGTCTGGAAACAGAGGGGCAGAAACAGGAGTCTGGAAACAGAGGGGGAGAAAAAGGAGGCTGGATGCAGAGGGGCAGAAACAGGAGGCTGGAAACAGAGGGGGAGAAACAGGAGTCTGGAATCAGAGGGCGAGAAACAGGAGGTTGGAAACTGAGGGGCAGAAACAGGAGGCTGGAAACAGAGGGTGAGAAACAGGAGTCTGGAAACAGAAGGGGAGAAACAGGAGGCTGGAAACAGAGGGGCAGAAACAGGAGTCTGGAAACAGAGCGGCAGAAACAGGAGCCTGGAAACAGAGGGGCAGGAACAGGAGTCTGGAAACAGAGGGGGAGAAACAGGAGTCTGGAAACAGAGAGGCAGAAACAGGAGTCTGGAAACAGAGGGGCAGAAACAGGAGTCTGGAAACAGAAGGGGAGAAACAGGAGTCTGGAAACAGAGGGTGAGAAAAAGGAGTCTGGAAACAGAGGGGCAGAAACAGGAGTCTGGAAACAGAGGGGGAGAAACAGGAGTCTGGAAACAGAGGGGCAGAAACAGGAGTCTGGGAACAGAGGGGCAGAAACAGGAGTCTGGAAACAGAGGGGGAGAAACAGGAGTCTGGAAACTCATAGTGAGAAACAGGAGTCTGGAAACAGAGGGGCAGAAACAGGAGTCTGGAAACACAGGGGGAGAAAAAGGATTCTGGAAACAGAGGGGCAGAAACAGGAGTCTGGAAACAGAGTGGGAGAAACAGGAGTCTGGAAACAGAGGGGGAGAAACAGGAGGCTGGAAACAGAGGGGCAGAAACAGGAGTCTGGAAACAGAGGGGGAGAAACAGGAGTCTGGAAACAAAAGGTGAGAAACAGGAGTCTGGAAACAGAGAGGCAGAAACAGGAGTCTGGAAACAGAGGGGGAGAAACAGGAGTCTGGAAACAGAGGGGGAGAAACAGGTGTCTGGAAACAGAGGGGGAGAAACAGGGGGCTGGAAACAGAGGGGCTGAAAGAGGAGGCTGGAAACAGAGGGGCTGAAACAGGAGCCTGGAAACAGAGGGTGAGAAACAGGAGTCTGGAAACAGAGGGGGAGAAACAGGAGTCTGGAAACAGAGGGGGAGAAACAGGAGTCTGGAAACAGAGGGTGAGAAACAGGAGTCTGGAAGAAGAGGGGGAGAAACAGGAGTCTGGAAACAGAGGGGGAGAAACAGGAGTCTGGAAACAGAGAATGAGAAACAGGAGTCTGGAAACAGACGGGCAGAATCAGGAGGCTGGAAACAGAGGGGCAGAAACAGGAGTCTGGAAATAGAAGGTGAGAAACAGGAGTCTGGAAACAGAGAGGCAGAAACAGGAGTCTGGAAACAGAGGGGCAGAAACAGGAGTCTGGAAACAGTGGGGGAGAAACAGGAGTCTGGAAGCAGAGGGTGAGAAAAAGGCGTCTGGAAACGGAGGGGCAGAAACAGGAGTCTGGAAACAGAGGGGGAGAAACAGGAATCTGGAAGCAGAGGGTGAGAAACAGGAATCTGGAAGCAGAGGGGGAGAAACAGGAGTCTGGAAACAGAGGGGGAGAAACAGGAGTCTGGAAACAGATGGTGAGAAGCAGGAGTCTGGAAACAGAGGGGCAGAAACAGGAGCCTGGAAACAGAGGGGGAGAATCAGGAGGCTGGAAACAGAGGGGCAGAAACCGGAGGCTGGAAACAGAGGGGGAGAAACAGTAGTCTGGAAACAGAGGGGCAGAAACAGGAGTCTGGAAACAGAGGGGGAGAAACAGGTGTCTGGAAACAGAGGGGGAGAAACAGGAGGCTGGAAACAGAGGGGCAGAAAGAGGAGTCTGGAAACAGAGGGGCTGAAACAGGAGCCTGGAAGCAGAGGGTGAGAAACAGGAGTCTGGAAACAGAGGGGGAGAAACAGGAGTCTGGAAACAGAGGGGGAGAAACAGGAGTCTGGAAACAGAGGGTGAGAAACAGGAGTCTGGAAGCAGAGGGGGAGAAACAGGAGTCTGGAAACAGAGGGGGAGAAACAGGAGGCTGGATACAGAGGTGGGGAAACAGGCGTCTGGAAACAGAGGGGGAGAACCAGGAGGCTGGAAACAGCGGGGCAGAAACAGGAGTCTGGAAACAGAGGGGCAGAAACAGGAGCCTGGAAAGAGAGGGGCAGAAACAGGAGTCTGGAAACAGAGAGGCAGAAACAGGAGTCTGGAAACAGAGGGGCAGAAACAGGAGTCTGGAAACAGAGGGGGAGAAACAGGAGTCTGGAAACAGAGGGTGAGAAACAGGAGTCTGGAAACAGAGGGTGAGAAACAGGAGCCTGGAAACAGAGGGGGAGAAACAGGAGTCTGGAAACAGAGGGGGAGAAAAAGGAGGCTGGAGGCAGAGGGGCAGAAACAGGAGGCTGGAAACAGAGGGGGAGAATCAGGAGTCTGGAAACACAGGGTGAGAAACAGGAGTCTGGAACAACTGGTGAGAAACAGGAGTCTGGAAACAGAGGGGCAGAAACAGGAGTCTGGAAACAGAGGGGGAGAAACAGGTGTCTGGAAACAAATGGTGAGAAACAGGAGTCTGGAAACAGAGGGGCAGAAACAGGAGTCTGGAAACAGAGGGGGAGAAACAGGAGTCTGGAAACAGAGGGGGAGAAACAGGAGTCTGGAAACAGAGGGGCAGAAACAGGAGTCTGGAAACAGAGGGGGAGAAACAGGAGGCTGGAAACAGAGGGGCAGAAACAGGAGGCTGGAAACAGAGGATCAGAAACAGGAGAGTGGAAACAGAGGGGGAGAAACAGGAGTCTGGAAACAGAGGGGGAGAAACAGGAGGCTGGAAACAGAGGGTGAGACACAGGACTCTGGAAACAGAGGAGCAGAATCAGCAGGCTGGAAACAGAGGGGCAGAAACAGGAGTCTGGAAACAGAGGGTGAGAAACAGGAGTCTGGAAACAGAGAGGCAGAAACAGGAGTCTGGAAACAGAGGGGGAGAAACAGGAGTCTGGAAACAGAGGGGGAGAAACAGGAGTCTGGAAACAGAGTGGGAGAAACAGGAGTCTGGAAACACAGGGTGAGAAAAAGGCGTCTGGAAACAGAGGGGCAGAAACAGGAGTCTGGAAACAGAGGGGCAGAAACAGGTGTCTGGAAGCAGAGGGTGAGAAACAGGAGTCTGGAAACAGAGGGTGAGAAACAGGAGTCTGGAAACAGAGGGGGAGAAACAGGAGTCTGGAAACAGACGGGGAGAAGCAGGAGTCTGGAAACAGAGGGGGACAAACAGGAGTCTGGAAACAGAGGGGCAGAAACAGGAGTCTGGAAACAGAGGGGGAGAAACAGGAGTCTGGAAACAGACGGGCAGAAACAGGAGGCTGTAAACAGAGGGGGAGAAACAGGAGTCTGGAATCAGAGGGCGAGAAACAGGAGGTTGGAAACTGAGGGGCAGAAACAGGAGGCTGGAAACAGAGGGGGAGAAACAGGAGTCTGGAAACAGACGGGGAGAAACAGGAGTCTGGAAACAGAGGGGGAGAAACAGGAGTCTGAAAACAGAGGGGCAGAAACAGGAGTCTGGAAACAGAGGGGGAGAAACAGGAGTCTGGAAACAGACGGGCAGAAACAGGAGGCTGGAAACAGAGGGGGAGAAACAGGATTCTGGAATCAGAGGGCGAGAAACAGGAGGTTGGAAACTGAGGGGCGAAACAGGAGGCTCGAAAAAGAGGGGGAGAAACAGGAGTCTGGAAACAGAAGGGGAGAAACAGGAGGCTGGAAACAGAGGGGCAGAAACAGGAGTCTGGAAACAGGGGCAGAAATAGGAGCCTGGAAACAGAGGGGCAGGAACAGGAGTCTGGAAACAGAGGGGGAGAAACAGGAGTCAGGAAACAGAGAGGCAGAAGCAGGAGTCTGGAAACAGAGGGGCAGAAACAGGAGTCTGGAAACAGAGGGGGAGAAACAGGAGTCTGGAAACAGAGGGTGAGAAACAGGAGTCTGGAAACAGAGGGGCAGAAACAGGAGGCTGGAAACAGAGGGGGAGAAACAGGAGTCTGGAAACAGAGGGGCAGAAACAGGAGTCTGGGAACAGAGGGGCAGAAACAGGAGTCTGGAAACAGAGGGGGAGAAACAGGAGTCTGGAAACAGAGTGGGAGAAACAGGAGTTTGGAAACAGAGGGGGAGAAACAGGAATCTGGAAACAGAGGGGGAGAAACAGGAGTCTGGAAACAAATGGTGAGAAACAGGAGTCTGGAAACAGAGGGGCAGAAACAGGAGTCTGGAAACAGAGGGGGAGAAACAGGAGTCTGGAAACAGAGGGGGAGAAGCAGGAGTCTGGAAACAGATGGGCAGAAACAGGAGTCTGGAAACAGAGGGGGAGAAAACGGAGGCTGGAAACAGAGGGCAGAAACAGGAGTGTGGAAACAGAGGGGGAGAAACAGGAGTCTGGAAGCAGAGGGGGAGAAACAGGAGTCTGGAAACAGAGGGTGAGACACAGGACTCTGGAAACAGAGGAGCAGAATCAGGAGGCTGGAAACAGAGGGGCAGAAACAGGTGTCTGGAAACAGAGGGTGAGAAACAGGAGTCTGGAAACAGAGGGGGAGAAACAGGAGTCAGGAAACACAGGGTGAGAAACAGGCATCTGGAAACAGAGGGGCAGAAACAGGAGTCTGGAAACAGAGGGGCAGAAACAGGTGTCTGGAAACAGAGGGTGAGAAACAGGAGTCTGGAAACAGAGGGGGAGAAACAGGAGTCTGGAAACAGAGGGGGAGAAACAGGAGTCTGGAAACAGTCGGGGAGAAACAGGAGTCTGGAAACAGAGGGTGAGAAACAGGAGTCTGGAAACAGAGGGGGAGAAACAGGAGTCTGGAAACAGAGGGTGAGAAACAGGATCCTGGAAACAGTGGGGCAGAAACAGGAGTCTGGAAACAGAGGGTGAGAAACAGGCGACTGGAAACAGAGGGGCAGAAAAAGGAGTCTGGAAACAGAGGGGCAGAATCAGTTGTCTGGAAACAGAGGGTGAGAAACAGGAGTCTGCTAACAGAGGGTGAGAAACAGGAGTCTGGAAACAGAGGGGGAGAAACAGGAGTCTGGAAACAGAGGGTGAGAAATAGTAGTCTGGAAACAGAGCGGGAGAAACAGGAGTCTGGAAACAGAGGGGGAGAAACAGGAGTCTGGAAACAGAGGGTGAGAAACAGGAGTCTGGAAACAGAGGGGTAGAATCAGGAGGCTGGAAACAGAGGGGCAGAAACAGGAGTCTGGAAACGCAGGGTGAGAAACAGGAGACTGGAAACAGAGGGGGGGCGGGAAACAGGAGTCTGGAAACTGAGGGGCAGAAACAGGAGTCTGGAAATAGAAGGTGAGAAACAGGAGTCTGGAAACAGAGAGGCAGAAACAGGAGTCTGGAAACAGAGGGGCAGAAACAGGAGTCTGGAAACAGTGGGGGAGAAACAGGAGTCTGGAAGCAGAGGGTGAGAAAAAGGCGTCTGGAAACGGAGGGGCAGAAACAGGAGTCTGGAAACAGAGGGGGAGAAACAGGAGTCTGGAAACAGAGAGGCAGAAACAGGAGTCTGGAAACAGAGGGGCAGAAACAGGAGTCTGGAAACAGAGGGTGAGAAACAGGAGTCTGGAAACAGAGGGTGAGAAACAGGAGTCTGGAAACAGAGGGGGAGAAACAGGAGTCTGGAAACAGAGGGGCAGAAACAGGAGTCTGGAAACAGAGGGGCAGAAACAGGAGTCTGGAAACAGAGGGGGAGAAAAAGGAGGCTGGATGCAGAGGGGCAGAAACAGGAGGCTGGAAACAGAGGGGGAGAATCAGGAGTCTGAAAACACAGGGTGAGAAACAGGAGTCTGGAACAACTGGTGAGAAACAGGAGTCTGGAAACAGAGGGGCAGAAACAGGAGTCTGGAAACAGAGGGGGAGAAACAGGAGTCTGGAATCAAATGGTGAGAAACAGGGGTCTGGAAACAGAGGGGCAGAAACAGGAGTCTGGAAACAGACGGGGAGAAACAGGAGTCTGGAAACAGAGGGGGAGAAACAGGAGTCTGGAAACAGAGGGGCAGAAACAGGAGTCTGGAAACAGAGGGGGAGAAACTGGAGGCTGGAAACAGAGGGGCAGAAACAGGAGGCTGGAAACAGAGGGGCAGAAACAGGAGTGTGGAAACAGAGGGGGAGAAACAGGAGTCTGGAAACAGAGGGGGAGAAACAGGAGTCTGGAAACAGAGGGGCAGAAACAGGAGTCTGGAAACAGAGGGGGAGAAACAGGAGGCTGGAAACAGAGGGGCAGAAACAGGAGGCTGGAAACAGAGGGGCAGAAACAGGAGAGTGGAAACAGAGGGGGAGAAACAGGAGTCTGGAAACAGAGGGGGAGAAACAGGAGGCTGGAAACAGAGGGTGAGACACAGGACTCTGGAAACAGAGGAGCAGAATCAGCAGGCTGGAAACAGAGGGGCAGAAACAGGAGTCTGGAAACAGAGGGTGAGAAACAGGAGTCTGGAAAAAGAGAGGCAGAAACAGGAGTCTGGAAACAGAGGGGGAGAAACAGGAGTCTGGAAACAGAGTGGGAGAAACAGGAGTCTGGAAACACAGGGTGAGAAAAAGGCGTCTGGAAACAGAGGGGCAGAAACAGGAGTCTGGAAACAGAGGGGCAGAAACAGGTGTCTGGAAGCAGAGGGTGAGAAACAGGAGTCTGGAAACAGAGGGTGAGAAACAGGAGTCTGGAAACAGAGGGGGAGAAACAGGAGTCTGGAAACAGACGGGGAGAAGCAGGAGTCTGGAAACAGAGGGGGAGAAACAGGAGTCTGGAAACAGAGGGGCAGAAACAGGAGTCTGGAAACAGAGGGGGAGAAACAGGAGTCTGGAAACAGACGGGCAGAAACAGGAGGCTGTAAACAGAGGGGGAGAAGCAGGAGTCTGGAATCAGAGCGCGAGAAACAGGAGGTTGGAAACTGAGGGGCAGAAACAGGAGGCTGGAAACAGAGGGGGAGAAACAGGAGTCTGGAAACAGACGGGGAGAAACAGGAGTCTGGAAACAGAGGGGGAGAAACAGGAGTCTGGAAACAGAGGGGCAGAAACAGGAGTCTGGAAACAGAGGGGGAGAAACAGGAGTCTGGAAACAGACGGGAAGAAACAGGAGGCTGGAAACAGAGGGGGAGAAACAGGAGTCTGGAATCAGAGGGCGAGAAACAGGAGGTTGGAAACAGAGGGGCGAAACAGGAGGCTCGAAAAAGAGGGGGAGAAGCAGGAGTCTGGAAACAGAAGGGGAGAAACAGGAGGCTGGAAACAGAGGGGCAGAAACAGGAGTCTGGAAACAGAGGGGCAGAAACAGGAGCCTGGAAACAGAGGGGCAGGAACAGGAGTCTGGAAACAGAGGGGGAGAAACAGGAGTCTGGAAACAGAGAGGCAGAAGCAGGAGTCTGGAAACAGAGGGGCAGAAACAGGAGGCTGGAAACAGAGGGGCAGAAACAGGAGTCTGGAAACGCAGGGTGAGAAACAGGAGACTGGAAACAGAGGGGGGGCGGGAAACAGGAGTCTGGAAACTGAGGGGCAGAAACAGGAGTCTGGAAATAGAAGGTGAGAAACAGGAGTCTGGAAACAGAGAGGCAGAAACAGGAGTCTGGAAACAGAGGGGCAGAAACAGGAGTCTGGAAACAGTGGGGGAGAAACAGGAGTCTGGAAGCAGAGGGTGAGAAAAAGGCGTCTGGAAACGGAGGGGCAGAAACAGGAGTCTGGAAACAGAGGGGGAGAAACAGGTATCTGGAAGCAGAGGGTGAGAAACAGGAGTCTAGAAGCAGAGGGGGAGAAACAGGAGCCTGGAAACAGAGGGGGAGAAACAGGAGTCTGGAAACAGATGGCGAGAAGCAGGAGTCTGGAAACAGAGGGGCAGAAACAGGAGCCTGGAAACAGAGGGGGAGAATCAGGAGGCTGGAAACAGAGGGGCAGAAACCGGAGGCTGGAAACAGACGGGCAGAAACAGGAGGCTGGAAACAGAGGGGGAGAAACAGGAGGCTGGAAACAGAGGGGCAGAAAGAGGAGGGTGGAAACAGAGGGGCTGAAACAGGAGCCTGGAAACAGAGGGTGAGAAACAGGAGTCTGGAAACAGAGGGGGAGAAACAGGAGTCTGGAAACAGAGGGGGAGAAACAGGAGTCTGGAAACAGAGTGTGAGAAACAGGAGTCTGGAAGCAGAGGGGGAGAAACAGGAGTCTGGAAACAGAGGGGGAGAAACAGGAGGCTGGATACAGAGGTGGGGAAACAGGAGTCTGGAAACAGAGGGGGAGAAACAGGAGGCTGGAAACAGAGGGGCAGAAACAGGAGTCTGGAAACAGAGGGGCAGAAACTGGAGCCTGGAAACAGAGGGGCAGAAACAGGAGTCTGGAAACAGAGGAGGAGAAACAGGAGTCTGGAAACAGAGAGGCAGAAACAGGAGTCTGGAAACAGAGGGGCAGAAACAGGAGTCTGGAAACAGAGGGTGAGAAACAGGAGTCTGGAAACAGAGGGTGAGAAACAGGAGTCTGGAAACAGAGGGGGAGAAACAGGAGTCTGGAAACAGAGGGGCAGAAACAGGAGTCTGGAAACAGAGGGGCAGAAACAGGAGTCTGGAAACAGAGGGGGAGAAAAAGGAGGCTGGATGCAGAGGGGCAGAAACAGGAGGCTGGAAACAGAGGGGGAGAATCAGGAGTCTGAAAACACAGGGTGAGAAACAGGAGTCTGGAACAACTGGTGAGAAACAGGAGTCTGGAAACAGAGGGGCAGAAACAGGAGTCTGGAATCAAATGGTGAGAAACAGGGGTCTGGAAACAGAGGGGCAGAAACAGGAGTCTGGAAACAGACGGGGAGAAACAGGAGTCTGGAAACAGAGGGGGAGAAACAGGAGTCTGGAAACAGAGGGGCAGAAACAGGAGTCTGGAAACAGAGGGGGAGAAACTGGAGGCTGGAAACAGAGGGGCAGAAACAGGAGGCTGGAAACAGAGGGGGAGAAACAGGAGTCTGGAAACAGAGGGGCAGAAACAGGAGTCTGGGAACAGAGGGGCAGAAACAGGAGTCTGGAAACAGAGGGGGAGAAACAGGAGTCTGGAAACAGAGTGGGAGAAACAGGAGTTTGGAAACAGAGGGGGAGAAACAGGAATCTGGAAACAGAGGGGGAGAAACAGGAGTCTGGAAACAAATGGTGAGAAACAGGAGTCTGGAAACAGAGGGGCAGAAACAGGAGTCTGGAAACAGAGGGGGAGAAACAGGAGTCTGGAAACAGAGGGGGAGAAACAGGAGTCTGGAAACAGATGGGCAGAAACAGGAGTCTGGAAACAGAGGGGGAGAAAACGGAGGCTGGAAACAGAGGGCAGAAACAGGAGTGTGGAAACAGAGGGGGAGAAACAGGAGTCTGGAAGCAGAGGGGGAGAAACAGGAGTCTGGAAACAGAGGGTGAGACACAGGACTCTGGAAACAGAGGAGCAGAATCAGGAGGCTGGAAACAGAGGGGCAGAAACAGGTGTCTGGAAACAGAGGGTGAGAAACAGGAGTCTGGAAACAGAGGGGGAGAAACAGGAGTCAGGAAACACAGGGTGAGAAACAGGCATCTGGAAACAGAGGGGCAGAAACAGGAGTCTGGAAACAGAGGGGCAGAAACAGGTGTCTGGAAACAGAGGGTGAGAAACAGGAGTCTGGAAACAGAGGGGGAGAAACAGGAGTCTGGAAACAGAGGGGGAGAAACAGGAGTCTGGAAACAGTCGGGGAGAAACAGGAGTCTGGAAACAGAGGGTGAGAAACAGGAGTCTGGAAACAGAGGGGGAGAAACAGGAGTCTGGAAACAGAGGGTGAGAAACAGGATCCTGGAAACAGTGGGGCAGAAACAGGAGTCTGGAAACAGAGGGTGAGAAACAGGCGACTGGAAACAGAGGGGCAGAAAAAGGAGTCTGGAAACAGAGGGGCAGAATCAGTTGTCTGGAAACAGAGGGTGAGAAACAGGAGTCTGCTAACAGAGGGTGAGAAACAGGAGTCTGGAAACAGAGGGGGAGAAACAGGAGTCTGGAAACAGAGGGTGAGAAATAGTAGTCTGGAAACAGAGCGGGAGAAACAGGAGTCTGGAAACAGAGGGGGAGAAACAGGAGTCTGGAAACAGAGGGTGAGAAACAGGAGTCTGGAAACAGAGGGGTAGAATCAGGAGGCTGGAAACAGAGGGGCAGAAACAGGAGTCTGGAAACGCAGGGTGAGAAACAGGAGACTGGAAACAGAGGGGGGGCGGGAAACAGGAGTCTGGAAACTGAGGGGCAGAAACAGGAGTCTGGAAATAGAAGGTGAGAAACAGGAGTCTGGAAACAGAGAGGCAGAAACAGGAGTCTGGAAACAGAGGGGCAGAAACAGGAGTCTGGAAACAGTGGGGGAGAAACAGGAGTCTGGAAGCAGAGGGTGAGAAAAAGGCGTCTGGAAACGGAGGGGCAGAAACAGGAGTCTGGAAACAGAGGGGGAGAAACAGGAGTCTGGAAACAGAGAGGCAGAAACAGGAGTCTGGAAACAGAGGGGCAGAAACAGGAGTCTGGAAACAGAGGGTGAGAAACAGGAGTCTGGAAACAGAGGGTGAGAAACAGGAGTCTGGAAGCAGAGGGGGAGAAACAGGAGTCTGGAAACAGAGGGGCAGAAACAGGAGTCTGGAAACAGAGGGGCAGAAACAGGAGTCTGGAAACAGAGGGGGAGAAAAAGGAGGCTGGATGCAGAGGGGCAGAAACAGGAGGCTGGAAACAGAGGGGGAGAATCAGGAGTCTGAAAACACAGGGTGAGAAACAGGAGTCTGGAACAACTGGTGAGAAACAGGAGTCTGGAAACAGAGGGGCAGAAACAGGAGTCTGGAAACAGAGGGGGAGAAACAGGAGTCTGGAATCAAATGGTGAGAAACAGGGGTCTGGAAACAGAGGGGCAGAAACAGGAGTCTGGAAACAGACGGGGAGAAACAGGAGTCTGGAAACAGAGGGGGAGAAACAGGAGTCTGGAAACAGAGGGGCAGAAACAGGAGTCTGGAAACAGAGGGGGAGAAACTGGAGGCTGGAAACAGAGGGGCAGAAACAGGAGGCTGGAAACAGAGGGGCAGAAACAGGAGTGTGGAAACAGAGGGGGAGAAACAGGAGTCTGGAAACAGAGGGGGAGAAACAGGAGTCTGGAAACAGAGGGGCAGAAACAGGAGTCTGGAAACAGAGGGGGAGAAACAGGAGGCTGGAAACAGAGGGGCAGAAACAGGAGGCTGGAAACAGAGGGGCAGAAACAGGAGAGTGGAAACAGAGGGGGAGAAACAGGAGTCTGGAAACAGAGGGGGAGAAACAGGAGGCTGGAAACAGAGGGTGAGACACAGGACTCTGGAAACAGAGGAGCAGAATCAGCAGGCTGGAAACAGAGGGGCAGAAACAGGAGTCTGGAAACAGAGGGTGAGAAACAGGAGTCTGGAAAAAGAGAGGCAGAAACAGGAGTCTGGAAACAGAGGGGGAGAAACAGGAGTCTGGAAACAGAGTGGGAGAAACAGGAGTCTGGAAACACAGGGTGAGAAAAAGGCGTCTGGAAACAGAGGGGCAGAAACAGGAGTCTGGAAACAGAGGGGCAGAAACAGGTGTCTGGAAGCAGAGGGTGAGAAACAGGAGTCTGGAAACAGAGGGTGAGAAACAGGAGTCTGGAAACAGAGGGGGAGAAACAGGAGTCTGGAAACAGACGGGGAGAAGCAGGAGTCTGGAAACAGAGGGGGAGAAACAGGAGTCTGGAAACAGAGGGGCAGAAACAGGAGTCTGGAAACAGAGGGGGAGAAACAGGAGTCTGGAAACAGACGGGCAGAAACAGGAGGCTGTAAACAGAGGGGGAGAAACAGGAGTCTGGAATCAGAGGGCGAGAAACAGGAGGTTGGAAACTGAGGGGCAGAAACAGGAGGCTGGAAACAGAGGGGGAGAAACAGGAGTCTGGAAACAGACGGGGAGAAACAGGAGTCTGGAAACAGAGGGGGAGAAACAGGAGTCTGGAAACAGAGGGGCAGAAACAGGAGTCTGGAAACAGAGGGGGAGAAACAGGAGTCTGGAAACAGACGGGAAGAAACAGGAGGCTGGAAACAGAGGGGGAGAAACAGGAGTCTGGAATCAGAGGGCGAGAAACAGGAGGTTGGAAACTGAGGGGCGAAACAGGAGGCTCGAAAAAGAGGGGGAGAAGCAGGAGTCTGGAAACAGAAGGGGAGAAACAGGAGGCTGGAAACAGAGGGGCAGAAACAGGAGTCTGGAAACAGAGGGGCAGAAACAGGAGCCTGGAAACAGAGGGGCAGGAACAGGAGTCTGGAAACAGAGGGGGAGAAACAGGAGTCTGGAAACAGAGAGGCAGAAGCAGGAGTCTGGAAACAGAGGGGCAGAAACAGGAGGCTGGAAACAGAGGGGCAGAAACAGGAGTCTGGAAACGCAGGGTGAGAAACAGGAGACTGGAAACAGAGGGGGGGCGGGAAACAGGAGTCTGGAAACTGAGGGGCAGAAACAGGAGTCTGGAAATAGAAGGTGAGAAACAGGAGTCTGGAAACAGAGAGGCAGAAACAGGAGTCTGGAAACAGAGGGGCAGAAACAGGAGTCTGGAAACAGTGGGGGAGAAATAGGAGTCTGGAAGCAGAGGGTGAGAAAAAGGCGTCTGGAAACGGAGGGGCAGAAACAGGAGTCTGGAAACAGAGGGGGAGAAACAGGTATCTGGAAGCAGAGGGTGAGAAACAGGAGTCTAGAAGCAGAGGGGGAGAAACAGGAGCCTGGAAACAGAGGGGGAGAAACAGGAGTCTGGAAACAGATGGCGAGAAGCAGGAGTCTGGAAACAGAGGGGCAGAAACAGGAGCCTGGAAACAGAGGGGGAGAATCAGGAGGCTGGAAACAGAGGGGCAGAAACCGGAGGCTGGAAACAGACGGGCAGAAACAGGAGGCTGGAAACAGAGGGGGAGAAACAGGAGGCTGGAAACAGAGGGGCAGAAAGAGGAGGGTGGAAACAGAGGGGCTGAAACAGGAGCCTGGAAACAGAGGGTGAGAAACAGGAGTCTGGAAACAGAGGGGGAGAAACAGGAGTCTGGAAACAGAGGGGGAGAAACAAGAGGCTGGAAACAGAGGGGGAGAAACAGGAGGCTGGATACAGAGGTGGGGAAACAGGAGTCTGGAAACAGAGGGGGAGAAACAGGAGGCTGGAAACAGAGGGGCAGAAACAGGAGTCTGGAAACAGAGGGGCAGAAACTGGAGCCTGGAAACAGAGGGGCAGAAACAGGAGTCTGGAAACAGAGGGGGAGAAACAGGAGTCTGGAAACAGAGAGGCAGAAACAGGAGTCTGGAAACAGAGGGGCAGAAACAGGAGTCTGGAAACAGAGGGTGAGAAACAGGAGTCTGGAAACAGAGGGTGAGAAACAGGAGTCTGGAAACAGAGGGGGAGAAACAGGAGTCTGGAAACAGAGGGGCAGAAACAGGAGTCTGGAAACAGAGGGGCAGAAACAGGAGTCTGGAAACAGAGGGGGAGAAAAAGGAGGCTGGATGCAGAGGGGCAGAAACAGGAGGCTGGAAACAGAGGGGGAGAATCAGGAGTCTGAAAACACAGGGTGAGAAACAGGAGTCTGGAACAACTGGTGAGAAACAGGAGTCTGGAAACAGAGGGGCAGAAACAGGAGTCTGGAATCAAATGGTGAGAAACAGGGGTCTGGAAACAGAGGGGCAGAAACAGGAGTCTGGAAACAGACGGGGAGAAACAGGAGTCTGGAAACACAGGGGGAGAAACAGGAGTCTGGAAACAGAGGGGCAGAAACAGGAGTCTGGAAACAGAGGGGGAGAAACTGGAGGCTGGAAACAGAGGGGCAGAAACAGGAGGCTGGAAACAGAGGGGCAGAAACAGGAGTGTGGAAACAGAGGGGGAGAAACAGGAGTCTGGAAACAGAGGGGGAGAAACAGGAGTCTGGAAACAGAGGGGCAGAAACAGGAGTCTGGAAACAGAGGGGGAGAAACAGGAGGCTGGAAACAGAGGGGCAGAAACAGGAGGCTGGAAACAGAGGGGCAGAAACAGGAGAGTGGAAACAGAGGGGGAGAAACAGGAGTCTGGAAACAGAGGGGGAGAAACAGGAGGCTGGAAACAGAGGGTGAGACACAGGACTCTGGAAACAGAGGAGCAGAATCAGCAGGCTGGAAACAGAGGGGCAGAAACAGGAGTCTGGAAACAGAGGGTGAGAAACAGGAGTCTGGAAACAGAGAGGCAGAAACAGGAGTCTGGAAACAGAGGGGGAGAAACAGGAGTCTGGAAACAGAGTGGGAGAAACAGGAGTCTGGAAACACAGGGTGAGAAAAAGGCGTCTGGAAACAGAGGGGCAGAAACAGGAGTCTGGAAACAGAGGGGCAGAAACAGGTGTCTGGAAGCAGAGGGTGAGAAACAGGAGTCTGGAAACAGAGGGTGAGAAACAGGAGTCTGGAAACAGAGGGGGAGAAACAGGAGTCTGGAAACAGACGGGGGAAGCAGGAGTCTGGAAACAGAGGGGGAGAAACAGGAGTCTGGAAACAGAGGGGCAGAAACAGGAGTCTGGAAACAGAGGGGGAGAAACAGGAGTCTGGAAACAGACGGGCAGAAACAGGAGGCTGTAAACAGAGGGGGAGAAACAGGAGTCTGGAATCAGAGGGCGAGAAACAGGAGGTTGGAAACTGAGGGGCAGAAACAGGAGGCTGGAAACAGAGGGGGAGAAACAGGAGTCTGGAAACAGACGGGGAGAAACAGGAGTCTGGAAACAGAGGGGGAGAAACAGGAGTCTGGAAACAGAGGGGCAGAAACAGGAGTCTGGAAACAGAGGGGGAGAAACAGGAGTCTGGAAACAGACGGGCAGAAACAGGAGGCTGGAAACAGAGGGGGAGAAACAGGAGTCTGGAATCAGAGGGCGAGAAACAGGAGGTTGGAAACTGAGGGGCGAAACAGGAGGCTCGAAAAAGAGGGGGAGAAGCAGGAGTCTGGAAACAGAAGGGGAGAAACAGGAGGCTGGAAACAGAGGGGCAGAACAGGAGTCTGGAAACAGAGGGGCAGAAACAGGAGCCTGGAAACAGAGGGGCAGGAACAGGAGTCTGGAAACAGAGGGGGAGAAACAGGAGTCTGGAAACAGAGAGGCAGAAGCAGGAGTCTGGAAACAGAGGGGCAGAAACAGGAGTCTGGAAACAGAGGGGGAGAAACAGGAGTCTGGAAACAGAGGGTGAGAAACAGGAGTCTGGAAACAGAGGGGCAGAAACAGGAGGCTGGAAACAGAGGGGGAGAAACAGGAGTCTGGAAACAGAGGGGCAGAAACAGGAGTCTGGGAACAGAGGGGCAGAAACAGGAGTCTGGAAACAGAGGGGGAGAAACAGGAGTCTGGAAACAGAGTGGGAGAAACATGAGTTTGGAAACAGAGGGGGAGAAACAGGAGTCTGGAAACAGAGGGGGAGAAACAGGAGTCTGGAAACAAATGGTGAGAAACAGGAGTCTGGAAACAGAGGGGCAGAAACAGGAGTCTGGAAACAGAGGGGGAGAAACAGGAGTCTGGAAACAGAGGGGGAGAAACAGGAGTCTGGAAACAGATGGGCAGAAACAGGAGTCTGGAAACAGAGGGGGAGAAAACGGAGGCTGGAAACAGAGGGCAGAAACAGGAGTGTGGAAACAGAGGGGGAGAAACAGGAGTCTGGAAGCAGAGGGGGAGAAACAGGAGTCTGGAAACAGAGGGTGTGACACAGGACTCTGGAAACAGAGGAGCAGAATCAGGAGGCTGGAAACAGAGGGGCAGAAACAGGTGTCTGGAAACAGAGGGTGAGAAACAGGAGTCTGGAAACAGAGGGGGAGAAACAGGAGTCAGGAAACACAGGGTGAGAATCAGGCGTCTGGAAACAGAGGGGCAGAAACAGGAGTCTGGAAACAGAGGGGCAGAAACAGGTGTCTGGAAACAGAGGGTGAGAAACAGGAGTCTGGAAACAGAGGGGGAGAAACAGGAGTCTGGAAACAGAGGGGGAGAAACAGGAGTCTGGAAACAGACGGGGAGAAACAGGAGTCTGGAAACAGAGGGTGAGAAACAGGAGTCTGGAAACAGAGGGGGAGAAACAGGAGTCTGGAAACAGAGGGTGAGAAACAGGATCCTGGAAACAGTGGGGCAGAAACAGGAGTCTGGAAACAGAGGGTGAGAAACAGGCGACTGGAAACAGAGGGGCAGAAACAGGAGTCTGGAAACAGAGGGGCAGAATCAGTTGTCTGGAAACAGAGGGTGAGAAACAGGAGTCTGCTAACAGAGGGTGAGAAACAGGAGTCTGGAAACAGAGGGGGAGAAACAGGAGTCTGGAAACAGAGGGTGAGAAATAGTAGTCTGGAAACAGAGCGGGAGAAACAGGAGTCTGGAAACAGAGGGGGAGAAACAGGAGTCTGGAAACAGAGGGTGAGAAACAGGAGTCTGGAAACAGAGGGGTAGAATCAGGAGGCTGGAAACAGAGGGGCAGAAACAGGAGTCTGGAAACGCAGGGTGAGAAACAGGAGACTGGAAACAGAGGGGGGGCGGGAAACAGGAGTCTGGAAACTGAGGGGCAGAAACAGGAGTCTGGAAATAGAAGGTGAGAAACAGGAGTCTGGAAACAGAGAGGCAGAAACAGGAGTCTGGAAACAGAGGGGCAGAAACAGGAGTCTGGAAACAGTGGGGGAGAAACAGGAGTCTGGAAGCAGAGGGTGAGAAAAAGGCGTCTGGAAACGGAGGGGCAGAAACAGGAGTCTGGAAACAGAGGGGGAGAAACAGGTATCTGGAAGCAGAGGGTGAGAAACAGGAGTCTAGAAGCAGAGTGGGAGAAACAGGAGTCTGGAAACAGAGGGGGAGAAACAGGAGTCTGGAAACAGATGGCGAGAAGCAGGAGTCTGGAAACAGAGGGGCAGAAACAGGAGCCTGGAAACAGAGGGGGAGAATCAGGAGGCTGGAAACAGAGGGGCAGAAACCGGAGGCTGGAAACAGAGGGGGAGAAACAGTAGTCTGGAAACAGAGGGGGAGAAACAGGAGGCTGGAAACAGAGGGGCAGAAAGAGGAGGGTGGAAACAGAGGGGCTGAAACAGGAGCCTGGAAACAGAGGGTGAGAAACAGGAGTCTGGAAACAGAGGGGGAGAAACAGGAGTCTGGAAACAGAGGGGGAGAAACAGGAGTCTGGAAACAGAGTGTGAGAAACAGGAGTCTGGAAGCAGAGGGGGAGAAACAGGAGTCTGGAAACAGAGGGGGAGAAACAGGAGGCTGGATACAGAGGTGGGGAAACAGGAGTCTGGAAACAGAGGGGGAGAAACAGGAGGCTGGAAACAGAGGGGCAGAAACAGGAGTCTGGAAACAGAGGGGCAGAAACAGGAGCCTGGAAACAGAGGGGCAGAAACAGGAGTCTGGAAACAGAGGGGGAGAAACAGGAGTCTGGAAACAGAGAGGCAGAAACAGGAGTCTGGAAACAGAGGGGCAGAAACAGGAGTCTGGAAACAGAGGGGGAGAAACAGGAGTCTGGAAACAGAGGGTGAGAAACAGGAGTCTGGAAACAGAGGGTGAGAAACAGGAGTCTGGAAACAGAGGGGGAGAAACAGGAGTCTGGAAACAGAGGGGCAGAAACAGGAGTCTGGAAACAGAGGGGCAGAAACAGGAGTCTGGAAACAGAGGGGGAGAAAAAGGAGGCTGGATGCAGAGGGGCAGAAACAGGAGGCTGGAAACAGAGGGGGAGAATCAGGAGTCTGGAAACACAGGGTGAGAAACAGGAGTCTGGAACAACTGGTGAGAAACAGGAGTCTGGAAACAGAGGGGCAGAAACAGGAGTCTGGAAACAGAGGGGGAGAAACAGGAGTCTGGAATCAAATGGTGAGAAACAGGGGTCTGGAAACAGAGGGGCAGAAACAGGAGTCTGGAAACAGACGGGGAGAAACAGGAGTCTGGAAACAGAGGAGGAGAAACAGGAGTCTGGAAACAGAGGGGCAGAAACAGGAGTCTGGAAACAGAGGGGGAGAAACTGGAGGCTGGAAACAGAGGGGCAGAAACAGGAGGCTGGAAACAGAGGGGCAGAAACAGGAGTGTGGAAACAGAGGGGGAGAAACAGGAGTCTGGAAACAGAGGGGGAGAAACAGGAGACTGGAAACAGAGTGTGAGACACAGGACTCTGGAAACAGAGGAGCAGAATCAGCAGGCTGGAAACAGAGGGGCAGAAACAGGAGTCTGGAAACAGAGGGTGAGAAACAGGAGTCTGGAAACAGAGAGGCAGAAACAGGAGTCTGGAAACAGAGGCGCAGAAACAGGAGTCTGGAAACAGAGGGGGTGAAACAGGAGTCTGGAAACACAGGGTGAGAAAAAGGCGTCTGGAAACAGAGGGGCAGAAACAGGAGTCTGGAAACAGAGGGGCAGAACCAGGTGTCTGGAAACAGAGGGTGAGAAACAGGAGTCTGGAAACAGAGGGTGAGAAACAGGAGTCTGGAAACAGAGGGGGAGAAACAGGAGTCTGGAAACAGACGGGGAGAAACAGGAGTCTGGAAACAGAGGGGCAGAAACAGGAGTCTGGAAACAGAGGGGGAGAAAAAGGAGGCTGGATGCAGAGGGGCAGAAACAGGAGGCTGGAAACAGAGGGGGAGAAACAGGAGTCTGGAATCAGAGGGCGAGAAACAGGAGGTTGGAAACTGAGGGGCAGAAACAGGAGGCTGGAAACAGAGGGGGAGAAACAGGAGTCTGGAAACAGAAGGGGAGAAACAGGAGGCTGGAAACAGAGCGGCAGAAACAGGAGTCTGGAAACAGAGCGGCAGAAACAGGAGCCTGGAAACAGAGGGGCAGGAACAGGAGTCTGGAAACAGAGGGGGAGAAATAGGAGTCTGGAAACAGAGAGGCAGAAACAGGAGTCTGGAAACAGAGGGGCAGAAACAGGAGTCTGGAAACAGAGGGGGAGAAACAGGAGTCTGGAAACAGAGGGTGAGAAAAAGGAGTCTGGAAACAGAGGGGCAGAAACAGGAGTCTGGAAACAGAGGGGGAGAAACAGGAGTCTGGATACAGAGGGGCAGAAACAGGAGTCTGGGAACAGAGGGGCAGAAACAGGAGTCTGGAAACAGAGGGGGAGAAACAGGAGTCTGGAAACTCATAGTGAGAAACAGGAGTCTGGAAACAGAGGGGCAGAAACAGGAGTCTGGAAACACAGGGGGAGAAAAAGGATTCTGGAAACAGAGGGGCAGAAACAGGAGTCTGGAAACAGAGGGGGAGAAACAGGAGTCTGGAAACAGAGGGGGAGAAACAGGAGGCTGGAAACAGAGGGGCAGAAACAGGAGTCTGGAAACAGAGGGGGAGAAACAGGAGTCTGGAAACAAAAGGTGAGAAACAGGAGTCTGGAAACAGAGAGGCAGAAACAGGAGTCTGGAAACAGAGGGGGAGAAACAGGAGTCTGGAAACAGAGGTGGAGAAACAGGAGTCTGGAAACAGAGGGGGAGAAACAGGAGTCTGGAAACAGAGGGGGAGAAACAGGAGTCTGGAAACAGAGGGGGAGAAACAGGAGTCTGGAAACAAATGGTGAGAAACAGGAGTCTGGAAACATAGGGGCAGAAACAGGAGTCTGGAAACAGAGGGGGAGAAACAGGAGTCTGGAAACAGAGGGGGAGAAACAGGAGTCTGGGAACAGATGGGCAGAAACAGGAGTCTGGAAACAGAGGGGGAGAAACAGGAGTCTGGAAACAGAGGGTGAGAAACAGGCGTCTGGAAACAGAGGGGCAGAAACAGGAGTCTGGAAACAGAGGGGGAGAAACAGGAGGCTGGAAACAGAGGGTGAGAAACAGGGAGCTGGAAACAGAGGGGGAGAAACAGGAGTCTGGAAACTCAGTGTGAGAAACAAGAGTCTGGCAACAGAGGGGCAGAAACAGGAGTCTGGAAACAGAGGGGGAGAAACAGGAGTCTGGAAACAGATGGCGAGAAGCAGGAGTCTGGAAACAGAGGGGCAGAAACAGGAGTCTGGAAACAGAGGGGGAGAATCAGGAGGCTGGAATCAGAGGGGCAGAAACCGGAGGCTAGAAACAGGGGGGGAGAAAGAGGAGGCTGGAAACAGAGGGGCTGAAACAGGAGCCTGGAAACAGAGGGTGAGAAACAGGAGTCTGGAAACAGAGGGGAAGAAACAGGAGTCTGGAAACAGAGGGGGAGAAACAGGAGTCTGGAAACAGAGGGTGAGAAACAGGAGTCTGGAAGCAGAGGGGGAGAAACAGGAGTCTGAAACAGAGGGGGAGAAACAGGAGTCTGGAAACAGAGAATGAGAAACAGGAGTCTGGAAACAGAGGGGCAGAATCAAGAGGCTGGAAACAGAGGGGCAGAAACAGGAGTCTGCAAATAGAAGGTGAGAAACAGGAGTCTGGAAACAGAGAGGCAGAAACAGGAGTCTGGAAACAGAGGGGCAGAAACAGGAGTCTGGAAACAGTGGGGGAGAAACAGGAGTCTGGAAGCAGAGGGTGAGAAAAAGGCGTCTGGAAACGGAGGGGCAGAAACAGGAGTCTGGAAACAGAGTGTGAGAAACAGCAGTCTGGAAGCAGAGGGGGAGAAACAGGAGTCTGGAAACTCAGGGTGAGAATCAGGAGTCTGGAAACAGATGGTGAGAAGCAGGACGCTGGAAACAGAGGGGCAGAAACCGGAGGCGGGAAACAGAGGGGGAGAAACAGTAGTCTGGAAACAGAGGGGCAGAAACCGGAGGCTGGAAACAGAGGGGCAGAAACAGGAGTCTGGAAACAGAGGGGGAGAAACAGGTGTCTGGAAACACAGGGGGAGAAACAGGAGGCTGGAAACAGAGGGGCAGAAAGAGGAGGCTCGAAACAGAGGGGCTGAAACAGGAGCCTGGAAACAGAGGGTGAGAAACAGGAGTCTGGAAACAGAGGGGGAGAAACAGGAGTCTGGAAACAGAGGGGGAGAAACAGGAGTCTGGAAACAGAGGGTGAGAAACAGGAGTCTGGAAGCAGAGGGGGAGAAACAGGAGTCTGGAAACAGAGGGGGAGAAACAGGAGGCTGGATACAGAGGTGGGGAAACAGGAGTCTGGAAACAGAGGGGGAGAAACAGGAGGCTGGAAACAGAGGGGCAGAAACAGGAGCCTGGAAACAGAGGGGCAGAAACAGGAGCCTGGAAAGAGAGGGGCAGAAACAGGAGTCTGGAAACAGAGGGGGAGAAACAGGAGTCTGGAAACAGAGAGGCAGAAACAGGAGTCTGGAAACAGAGGGGGAGAAACAGGAGTCTGGAAACAGAGGGGCACAAACAGGAGTCTGGAAACAGAGGGTGAGAAACAGGAGTCTGGAAACAGAGGGTGAGAAACAGGAGTCTGGAAACAGAGGGGGAGAAACAGGAGTCTGAAAACAGAGGGGCAGAAACAGGAGTCTGGAAACAGAGGGGCAGAAACAGGAGTCTGGAAACAGAGGGGGAGAAAAAGGAGGCTGGATGCAGAGGGGCAGAAACAGGAGGCTGGAAACAGAGGGGGAGAATCAGGAGTCTGGAAACACAGGGTGAGAAACAGGAGTCTGGAACAACTGGTGAGAAACAGGAGTCTGGAAACAGAGGGGCAGACACAGGAGTCTGGAAACAGAGGGGGAGAAACAGGAGTCTGGAAACAAATGGTGAGAAACAGGAGTCTGGAAACAGAGGGGCAGAAACAGGAGTCTGGAAACAGAGGGGGAGAAACAGGAGTCTTGAAACAGAGGGGGAGAAACAGGAGTCTGGAAACAGAGGGGCAGAAACAGGAGTCTGGAAACAGAGGGGGAGAAACAGGAGGCTGGAAACAGAGGGGCAGAAACAGGAGGCTGGAAACAGAGGGGCAGAAACAGGAGTGTGGAAACAGAGGGGGAGAAACAGGAGTCTGGAAACAGAGGGGGAGAAACAGGAGGCTGGAAACAGAGGGTGAGACACAGGACTCTGGAAACAGAGGAGCAGAATCAGGAGGCTGGAAACAGAGGGGCAGAAACAGGAGTCTGGAAACAGAGGGTGAGAAACAGGAGTCTGGAAACAGAGAGGCAGAAACAGGAGTCTGGAAACAGAGGGGCAGAAACAGGAGTCTGGAAACAGAGGGGGAGAAACAGGAGTCTGGAAACACAGGGTGAGAAAAAGGCGTCTGGAAACAGAGGGGCAGAAACAAGAGTCTGGAAACAGAGGGGCAGAAATAGGTGTCTGGAAACAGAGGGGGAGAAACAGGAGTCTGGAAACAGACGGGGAGAAACAGGAGTCTGGAAACAGAGGGGGAGAAACAGGAGGCTGGAAACTGAGGGGCAGAAACAGGAGGCTGGAAACAGAGGGGGAGAAACAGGAGTCTGGAAACAGAAGGGGAGAAACAGGAGGCTGGAAACAGAGGGGCAGAAACAGGAGTCTGGAAACAGAGGGGCAGAAACAGGAGCCTGGAAACAGAGGGGCAGGAACAGGAGTCTGGAAACAGAGGGGGAGAAACAGGAGTCTGGAAACAGAGAGGCAGAAACAGGAGTCTGGAAACAGAGGGGCAGAAACAGGATTCTGGAAACAGAGGGGGAGAAACAGGAGTCTGGAAACAGAGGGGCAGAAACAGGAGGCTGGAAACAGAGGGGCAGAAACAGGAGTCTGGAAACAGAGGGGGAGAAACAGGAGTCTGGAAACAAATGGTGAGAAACAGGAGTCTGGAAACAGAGAGGCAGAAACAGGAGTCTGGAAACAGAGGGGGAGAAACAGGAGTCTGGAAACAGAGGGGGAGAAACAGGAGTCTGGAAACAGAGGGGGAGAAACAGGAGTCTGGAAACAGAGGGGGAGAAACAGGAGTCTGGAAACTCATGGTGAGAAACAGGAGTCTGGAAACAGAGGGGCAGAAACAGGAGTCTGGAAACAGAGGGGGAGAAAAAGGATTCTGGAAACAGAGGGGCAGAAACAGGAGTCTGGAAACAGAGGGGGAGAAACAGGAGTCTGGAAACAGAGAGGCAGAAACAGGAGTCTGGAAACAGAGGGGCAGAAACAGGAGTCTGGAAACAGAGGGGGAGAAACAGGAGTCTGGAAACAGAGGGTGAGAAACAGGAGTCTGGAAACAGAGGGGCAGAAACAGGAGTCTGGAAACAGAGGGGGAGAAACAGGAGTCTGGAAACAGAGGGGCAGAAACAGGTGTCTGGGAACAGAGGGGCAGAAACAGGAGTCTGGAAACAGAGGGGGAGAAACAGGAGTCTGGAAACTCATGGTGAGAAACAGGAGTCTGGAAACAGAGGGGCAGAAACAGGAGTCTGGAAACAGAAGGGGAGAAAAAGGATTCTGGAAACAGAGGGGCAGAAACAGGAGTCTGGAAACAGAGTGGGAGAAACAGGAGTCTGGAAACAGAGGGGCAGAAACAGGAGGCTGGAAACAGAGGGGCAGAAACAGGAGTCTGGAAACAGAGGGGGAGAAACAGGAGTTTGGAAACAAATGGTGAGAAACAGGAGTCTGGAAACAGAGAGGCAGAAACAGGAGTCTGGAAACAGAGGGGGAGAAACAGGAGTCTGGAAACAGAGGGGGAGAAACAGGAGTCTGGAAACAGAGGGGGAGAAACAGGAGTCTGGAAACAGAGGGGGAGAAACAGGAGTCTGGAAACAGAGGGGGAGAAACAGGAGTCTGGAAACAAATGGTGAGAAACAGGAGTCTGGAAACAGAGGGGCAGAAACAGGAGTCTGGAAACAGAGGGGGAGAAACAGGAGTCTGGAAACAGAGGGGGAGAAACAGGAGTCTGGAAACAGAGGGGGAGAAACAGGAATCTGGAAACAGAGGGGCAGAAACAGGAGCCTGGAAACAGAGGGGGAGAATCAGGAGGCCGGAAACAGAGGGGCAGAAAGAGGAGGCTCGAAACAGAGGGGCTGAAACAGGAGCCTGGAAACAGAGGGTGAGAAACAGGAGTCTGGAAACAGAGGGGGAGAAACAGGAGTCTGGAAACAGAGGGGGAGAAACAGGAGTCTGGAAACAGAGGGTGAGAAACAGGAGTCTGGAAGCAGAGGGGGAGAAACAGGAGTCTGGAAACAGAGGGGGAGAAACAGGAGGCTGGATACAGAGGTGGGGAAACAGGAGTCTGGAAACAGAGGGGGAGAAACAGGAGGCTGGAAACAGAGGGGCTGAAACAGGAGTCTGGAAACAGAGGGGCAGAAACAGGAGGCTGGAAACAGAGGGGGAGAATCAGGAGTCTGGAAACACAGGGTGAGAAACAGGAGACTGGAACAACTGGTGAGAAACAGGAGTGTGGAAACAGAGGGGCAGAAACAGGAGTCTGGAAACAGAGGGGGAGAAACAGGAGTCTGGAAACAAATGGTGAGAAACAGGAGTCTGGAAACAGAGGGGCAGAAACAGGAGTCTGGAAACAGAGGGGGAGAAACAGGAGTCTGGAAACAGAGGTGGAGAAACAGGAGTCTGGAAACAGAGGGGCAGAAACAGGAGTCTGGAAACAGAGGGGGAGAAACTGGAGGCTGGAAACAGAGGGGCAGAAACAGGAGGCTGGAAACAGAGGGGCAGAAATAGGAGTGTGGAAACAGAGGGGGAGAAACAGGAGTCTGGAAACAGAGGGGGAGAAACAGGAGACTGGAAACAGAGTGTGAGACACAGGACTCTGGAAACAGAGGAGCAGAATCAGCAGGCTGGAAACAGAGGGGCAGAAACAGGAGTCTGGAAACAGAGGGTGAGAAACAGGAGTCTGGAAACAGAGAGGCAGAAACAGGAGTCTGGAAACAGAGGCGCAGAAACAGGAGTCTGGAAACAGAGGGGGCGAAACAGGAGTCTGGAAACACAGGGTGAGAAAAAGGCGTCTGGAAACAGAGGGGCAGAAACAGGAGTCTGGAAACAGAGGGGCAGAAACAGGTGTCTGGAAACAGAGGGTGAGAAACAGGAGTCTGGAAACAGAGGGTGAGAAACAGGAGTCTGGAAACAGAGGGGGAGAAACAGGAGTCTGGAAACAGACGGGGAGAAACAGGAGTCTGGAAACAGAGGGGGAGAAACAGGAGTCTGGAAACAGAGGGGCAGAAACAGGAGTCTGGAAACAGAGGGGGAGAAAAAGGAGGCTGGATGCAGAGGGGCAGAATCAGGAGGCTGGAAACAGAGGGGGAGAAACAGGAGTCTGGAATCAGAGGGCGAGAAACAGGAGGTTGGAAACTGAGGGGCAGAAACAGGAGGCTGGAAACAGAGGGGGAGAAACAGGAGTCTGGAAACAGAAGGGGAGAAACAGGAGGCTGGAAACAGAGGGGCAGAAACAGGAGTCTGGAAACAGAGCGGCAGAAACAGGAGCCTGGAAACAGAGGGGCAGGAACAGGAGTCTGGAAACAGAGGGGGAGAAACAGGAGTCTGGAAACAGAGAGGCAGAAACAGGAGTCTGGAAACAGAGGGGCAGAAACAGGAGTCTGGAAACAGAGGGGGAGAAACAGGAGTCTGGAAACAGAGGGTGAGAAAAAGGAGTCTGGAAACAGAGGGGCAGAAACAGGAGTCTGGAAACAGAGGGGGAGAAAAAGGAGTCTGGAAACAGAGGGGCAGAAACAGGAGTCTGGGAACAGAGGGGCAGAAACAGGAGTCTGGAAACAGAGGGGGAGAAACAGGAGTCTGGAAACTCATAGTGAGAAACAGGAGTCTGGAAACAGAGGGGCAGAAACAGGAGTCTGGAAACACAGGGGGAGAAAAAGGATTCTGGAAACAGAGGGGCAGAAACAGGAGTCTGGAAACAGAGGGGGAGAAACAGGAGTCTGGAAACAGAGGGGGAGAAACAGGAGGCTGGAAACAGAGGGGCAGAAACAGGAGTCTGGAAACAGAGGGGGAGAAACAGGAGTCTGGAAACAAATGGTGAGAAACAGGAGTCTGGAAACAGAGAGGCAGAAACAGGAGTCTGGAAACAGAGGGGGAGAAACAGGTGTCTGGAAATAGAGGTGGAGAAACAGGAGTCTGGAAACAGAGGGGGAGAAACAGGAGTCTGGAAACAGACGGGGAGAAACAGGAGTCTGGAAACAGAGGGGGAGAAACAGGAGTCTGGAAACAAATGGTGAGAAACAGGAGTCTGGAAACATAGGGGCAGAAACAGGAGTCTGGAAACAGAGGGGGAGAAACAGGAGTCTGGAAACAGAGGGGGAGAAACAGGAGTCTGGGAACAGATGGGCAGAAACAGGAGTCTGGAAACAGAGGGGGAGAAACAGGAGTCTGGAAACAGAGGGTGAGAAACAGGCGTCTGGAAACAGAGGGGCAGAAACAGGAGTCTGGAAACAGAGGGGGAGATACAGGAGGCTGGAAACAGAGGGTGAGAAACAGGAGGCTGGAAACAGAGGGGGAGAAACAGGAGTCTGGAAACTCAGTGTGAGAAACAGGAGTCTGGCAACAGAGGGGCAGAAACAGGAGTCTGGAAACAGAGGGGGAGAAACAGGAGTCTGGAAACAGATGGTGAGAAGCAGGAGTCTGGAAACAGAGGGGCAGAAAAAGGAGTCTGGAAACAGAGGGGGAGAATCAGGAGGCTGGAAACAGAGGGGCAGAAACCGGAGGCTGGAAACAGAGTGGGAGAAAGAGGAGGCTGGAAACAGAGGGGCTGAAACAGGAGCCTGGAAACAGAGGGTGAGAAACAGGAGTCTGGAAACAGAGGGGGAGAAACAGGAGTCTGGAAACAGAGGGGGAGAAACAGGAGTCTGGAAACAGAGGGTGAGAAACAGGAGTCTGGAAGCAGAGGGGGAGAAACAGGAGTCTGGAAACAGAGGGGGAGAAACAGGAGTCTGGAAACAGAGAATGAGAAACAGGAGTCTGGAAACAGAGGGGCAGAATCAGGAGGCTGGAAACAGAGGGGCAGAAACAGGAGTCTGGAAATAGAAGGTGAGAAACAGGAGTCTGGAAACAGAGAGGCAGAAACAGGAGTCTGGAAACAGAGGGGCAGAAACAGGAGTCTGGAAACAGTGGGGGAGAAACAGGAGTCTGGAAGCAGAGGGTGAGAAAAAGGCGTCTGGAAACGGAGGGGCAGAAACAGGAGTCTGGAAACAGAGGGTGAGAAACAGGAGTCTGGAAGCAGAGGGGGAGAAACAGGAGTCTGGAAACTCAGGGTGAGAAACAGGAGTCTGGAAACAGATGGTGAGAAGCAGGAGTCTTGAAACAGAGGGGCAGAAACAGGAGCCTGGAAACAGAGGGGGAGAATCAGGAGGCTGGAAACAGAGGGGGAGAAACAGTAGTCTGGAAACAGAGGGGCAGAAACCGGAGGCTGGAAACAGAGGGGAAGAAACCGTAGTCTGGAAACAGAGGGGCAGAAACAGGAGTCTGGAAACAGAGGGGGACAAACAGGTGTCTGGAAACACAGGGGGAGAAACAGGAGGCTGGAAACAGAGGGGCAGAAAGAGGAGGCTCGAAACAGAGGGGCTGAAACAGGAGCCTGGAAACAGAGGGTGAGAAACAGGAGTCTGGAAACAGAGGGGGAGAAACAGGAGTCTGGAAACAGAGGGGGAGAAACAGGAGTCTGGAAACAGAGGGTGAGAAACAGGAGTCTGGAAGCAGAGGGGGAGAAACAGGAGTCTGGAAACAGAGGGGGAGAAACAGGAGGCTGGATACAGAGGTGGGGAAACAGGAGTCTGGAAACAGAGGGGGAGAAACAGGAGGCTGGAAACAGAGGGGCAGAAACAGGAGTCTGGAAACAGAGGGGCAGAAACAGGAGCCTGGAAAGAGAGGGGCAGAAACAGGAGTCTGGAAACAGAGGGGGAGAAACAGGAGTCTGGAAACAGAGAGGCAGAAACAGAAGTCTGGAAACAGAGGGGCAGAAACAGGAGTCTGGAAACAGAGGGGGAAAAACAGGAGTCTGGAAACAGAGGGGCACAAACAGGAGTCTGGAAACAGAGGGTGAGAAACAGGAGTCTGGAAACAGAGGGGGAGAAACAGGAGTCTGAAAACAGAGGGGCAGAAACAGGAGTCTGGAAACAGAGGGGCAGAAACAGGAGTCTGGAAACAGAGGGGGAGAAAAAGGAGGCTGGATGCAGAGGGGCAGAAACAGGAGGCTGGAAACAGAGGGGGAGAATCAGGAGTCTGGAAACACAGGGTGAGAAACAGGAGTCTGGAACAACTGGTGAGAAACAGGAGTCTGGAAACAGAGGGGCAGACACAGGAGTCTGGAAACAGAGGGGGAGAAACAGGAGTCTGGAAACAAATGGTGAGAAACAGGAGTCTGGAAACAGAGGGGCAGAAACAGGAGTCTGGAAACAGAGGGGGAGAAACAGGAGTCTTGAAACAGAGGGGGAGAAACAGGAGTCTGGAAACAGAGGGGCAGAAACAGGAGTCTGGAAACAGAGGGGGAGAAACAGGAGGCTGGAAACAGAGGGGCAGAAACAGGAGGCTGGAAACAGAGGGGCAGAAACAGGAGTGTGGAAACAGAGGGGGAGAAACAGGAGTCTGGAAACAGAGGGGGAGAAACAGGAGGCTGGAAACAGAGGGTGAGACACAGGACTCTGGAAACAGAGGAGCAGAATCAGGAGGCTGGAAACAGAGGGGCAGAAACAGGAGTCTGGAAACAGAGGGTGAGAAACAGGAGTCTGGAAACAGAGAGGCAGAAACAGGAGTCTGGAAACAGAGGGGCAGAAACAGGAGTCTGGAAACAGAGGGGGAGAAACAGGAGTCTGGAAACACAGGGTGAGAAAAAGGCGTCTGGAAACAGAGGGGCAGAAACAGGAGTCTGGAAACAGAGGGGCAGAAACAGGTGTCTGGAAACAGAGGGGGAGAAACAGGAGTCTGGAAACAGAGGGGGAGAAACAGGAGTCTGGAAACCCAGGGGGAGAAACAGGAGGCTGGAAACTGAGGGGCAGAAACAGGAGGGTGGAAACAGAAGGGGAGAAACAGGAGTCTGGAAACAGAAGGGGAGAAACAGGAGTCTGGAAACACAGGGTGAGAAACAGGAGTCTGGAACAACTGGTGAGAAACAGGAGTGTGGAAACAGAGGGGCAGAAACAGGAGTCTGGAAACAGAGGGGGAGAAACAGGAGTCTGGAAACAAATGGTGAGAAACAGGAGTCTGGAAACAGAGGGGCAGAAACAGGAGTCTGGAAACAGAGGGGGAGAAACAGGAGTCTGGAAACAGAGGTGGAGAAACAGGAGTCTGGAAACAGAGGGGCAGAAACAGGAGTCTGGAAACAGAGGGGGAGAAACTGGAGGCTGGAAACAGAGGGGCAGAAAGAGGAGGCTGGAAACAGAGGGGCAGAAACAGGAGTGTGGAAACAGAGGGGGAGAAACAGGAGTCTGGAAACAGAGGGGGAGAAACAGGAGACTGGAAACAGAGTGTGAGACACAGGACTCTGGAAACAGAGGAGCAGAATCAGCAGGCTGGAAACAGAGGGGCAGAAACAGGAGTCTGGAAACAGAGGGTGAGAAACAGGAGTCTGGAAACAGAGAGGCAGAAACAGGAGTCTGGAAACAGAGGCGCAGAAACAGGAGTCTGGAAACAGAGGGGGCGAAACAGGAGTCTGGAAACACAGGGTGAGAAAAAGGCGTCTGGAAACAGAGGGGCAGAAACAGGAGTCTGGAAACAGAGGGGCAGAAACAGGTGTCTGGAAACAGAGGGTGAGAAACAGGAGTCTGGAAACAGAGGGTGAGAAACAGGAGTCTGGAAACAGAGGGGGAGAAACAGGAGTCTGGAAACAGACGGGGAGAAACAGGAGTCTGGAAACAGAGGGGGAGAAACAGGAGTCTGGAAACAGAGGGGCAGAAACAGGAGTCTGGAAACAGAGGGGGAGAAAAAGGAGGCTGGATGCAGAGGGGCAGAAACAGGAGGCTGGAAACAGAGGGGGAGAAACAGGAGTCTGGAATCAGAGGGCGAGAAACAGGAGGTTGGAAACTGAGGGGCAGAAACAGGAGGCTGGAAACAGAGGGGGAGAAACAGGAGTCTGGAAACAGAAGGGGAGAAACAGGAGGCTGGAAACAGAGGGGCAGAAACAGGAGTCTGGAAACAGAGCGGCAGAAACAGGAGCCTGGAAACAGAGGGGCAGGAACAGGAGTCTGGAAACAGAGGGGGAGAAACAGGAGTCTGGAAACAGAGAGGCAGAAACAGGAGTCTGGAAACAGAGGGGCAGAAACAGGAGTCTGGAAACAGAGGGGGAGAAACAGGAGTCTGGAAACAGAGGGTGAGAAAAAGGAGTCTGGAAACAGAGGGGCAGAAACAGGAGTCTGGAAACAGAGGGGGAGAAAAAGGAGTCTGGAAACAGAGGGGCAGAAACAGGAGTCTGGGAACAGAGGGGCAGAAACAGGAGTCTGGAAACAGAGGGGGAGAAACAGGAGTCTGGAAACTCATAGTGAGAAACAGGAGTCTGGAAACAGAGGGGCAGAAACAGGAGTCTGGAAACACAGGGGGAGAAAAAGGATTCTGGAAACAGAGGGGCAGAAACAGGAGTCTGGAAACAGAGGGGGAGAAACAGGAGTCTGGAAACAGAGGGGGAGAAACAGGAGGCTGGAAACAGAGGGGCAGAAACAGGAGTCTGGAAACAGAGGGGGAGAAACAGGAGTCTGGAAACAAATGGTGAGAAACAGGAGTCTGGAAACAGAGAGGCAGAAACAGGAGTCTGGAAACAGAGGGGGAGAAACAGGTGTCTGGAAATAGAGGTGGAGAAACAGGAGTCTGGAAACAGAGGGGGAGAAACAGGAGTCTGGAAACAGACGGGGAGAAACAGGAGTCTGGAAACAGAGGGGGAGAAACAGGAGTCTGGAAACAAATGGTGAGAAACAGGAGTCTGGAAACATAGGGGCAGAAACAGGAGTCTGGAAACAGAGGGGGAGAAACAGGAGTCTGGAAACAGAGGGGGAGAAACAGGAGTCTGGGAACAGATGGGCAGAAACAGGAGTCTGGAAACAGAGGGGGAGAAACAGGAGTCTGGAAACAGAGGGTGAGAAACAGGCGTCTGGAAACAGAGGGGCAGAAACAGGAGTCTGGAAACAGAGGGGGAGATACAGGAGGCTGGAAACAGAGGGTGAGAAACAGGAGGCTGGAAACAGAGGGGGAGAAACAGGAGTCTGGAAACTCAGTGTGAGAAACAGGAGTCTGGCAACAGAGGGGCAGAAACAGGAGTCTGGAAACAGAGGGGGAGAAACAGGAGTCTGGAAACAGATGGTGAGAAGCAGGAGTCTGGAAAAAGAGGGGCAGAAAAAGGAGTCTGGAAACAGAGGGGGAGAATCAGGAGGCTGGAAACAGAGGGGCAGAAACCGGAGGCTGGAAACAGAGTGGGAGAAAGAGGAGGCTGGAAACAGAGGGGCTGAAACAGGAGCCTGGAAACAGAGGGTGAGAAACAGGAGTCTGGAAACAGAGGGGGAGAAACAGGAGTCTGGAAACAGAGGGGGAGAAACAGGAGTCTGGAAACAGAGGGTGAGAAACAGGAGTCTGGAAGCAGAGGGGGAGAAACAGGAGTCTGGAAACAGAGGGGGAGAAACAGGAGTCTGGAAACAGAGAATGAGAAACAGGAGTCTGGAAACAGAGGGGCAGAATCAGGAGGCTGGAAACAGAGGGGCAGAAACAGGAGTCTGGAAATAGAAGGTGAGAAACAGGAGTCTGGAAACAGAGAGGCAGAAACAGGAGTCTGGAAACAGAGGGGCAGAAACAGGAGTCTGGAAACAGTGGGGGAGAAACAGGAGTCTGGAAGCAGAGGGTGAGAAAAAGGCGTCTGGAAACGGAGGGGCAGAAACAGGAGTCTGGAAACAGAGGGTGAGAAACAGGAGTCTGGAAGCAGAGGGGGAGAAACAGGAGTCTGGAAACTCAGGGTGAGAAACAGGAGTCTGGAAACAGATGGTGAGAAGCAGGAGTCTTGAAACAGAGGGGCAGAAACAGGAGCCTGGAAACAGAGGGGGAGAATCAGGAGTCTGGAAGCAGAGGGGGAGAAACAGGAGTCTGGAAACAGAGGGGGAGAAACAGGAGGCTGGATACAGAGGGGCAGAAACAGGAGTCTGGAAACAGAGGGGCAGAAACAGGAGCCTGGAAAGAGAGGGGCAGAAACAGGAGTCTGGAAACAGAGGGGGAGAAACAGGAGTCTGGAAACAGAGAGGCAGAAACAGAAGTCTGGAAACAGAGGGGCAGAAACAGGAGTCTGGAAACAGAGGGGGAAAAACAGGAGTCTGGAAACAGAGGGGCACAAACAGGAGTCTGGAAACAGAGGGTGAGAAACAGGAGTCTGGAAACAGAGGGGGAGAAACAGGAGTCTGAAAACAGAGGGGCAGAAACAGGAGTCTGGAAACAGAGGGGCAGAAACAGGAGTCTGGAAACAGAGGGGGAGAAAAAGGAGGCTGGATGCAGAGGGGCAGAAACAGGAGGCTGGAAACAGAGGGGGAGAATCAGGAGTCTGGAAACACAGGGTGAGAAACAGGAGTCTGGAACAACTGGTGAGAAACAGGAGTCTGGAAACAGAGGGGCAGACACAGGAGTCTGGAAACAGAGGGGGAGAAACAGGAGTCTGGAAACAAATGGTGAGAAACAGGAGTCTGGAAACAGAGGGGCAGAAACAGGAGTCTGGAAACAGAGGGGGAGAAACAGGAGTCTTGAAACAGAGGGGGAGAAACAGGAGTCTGGAAACAGAGGGGCAGAAACAGGAGTCTGGAAACAGAGGGGGAGAAACAGGAGGCTGGAAACAGAGGGGCAGAAACAGGAGGCTGGAAACAGAGGGGCAGAAACAGGAGTGTGGAAACAGAGGGGGAGAAACAGGAGTCTGGAAACAGAGGGGGAGAAACAGGAGGCTGGAAACAGAGGGTGAGACACAGGACTCTGGAAACAGAGGAGCAGAATCAGGAGGCTGGAAACAGAGGGGCAGAAACAGGAGTCTGGAAACAGAGGGTGAGAAACAGGAGTCTGGAAACAGAGAGGCAGAAACAGGAGTCTGGAAACAGAGGGGCAGAAACAGGAGTCTGGAAACAGAGGGGGAGAAACAGGAGTCTGGAAACACAGGGTGAGAAAAAGGCGTCTGGAAACAGAGGGGCAGAAACAGGAGTCTGGAAACAGAGGGGCAGAAACAGGTGTCTGGAAACAGAGGGGGAGAAACAGGAGTCTGGAAACAGAGGGGGAGAAACAGGAGTCTGGAAACCCAGGGGGAGAAACAGGAGGCTGGAAACTGAGGGGCAGAAACAGGAGGCTGGAAACAGAAGGGGAGAAACAGGAGTCTGGAAACAGAAGGGGAGAAACAGGAGGCTGGAAACAGAGGGGCAGAAACAGGAGTCTGGAAACAGAGGGGCAGAAACAGGAGCCTGGAAACAGAGGGGCAGGAACAGGAGTCTGGAAACAGAGGGGGAGAAACAGGAGTCTGGAAACAGAGAGGCAGAAACAGGAGTCTGGAAACAGAGGGGCAGAAACAGGATTCTGGAAACAGAGGGGGAGAAACAGGAGTCTGGAAACAGAGGGTGAGAAACAGGAGTCTGGAAACAGAGGGGCAGAAACAGGAGTCTGGAAACAGAGGGGGAGAAACAGGAGTCTGGAAACAGAGGGGCAGAAACAGGAGTCTGGGAACAGAGGGGCAGAAACAGGAGTCTGGAAACAGAGGGGGAGAAACAGGAGTCTGGAAACTCATGGTGAGAAACAGGAGTCTGGAAACAGAGGGGCAGAAACAGGAGTCTGGAAACAGAGGGGGAGAAAAAGGATTCTGGAAACAGAGGGGCAGAAACAGGAGTCTGGAAACAGAGGGGGAGAAACAGGAGTCTGGAAACAGAGAGGCAGAAACAGGAGTCTGGATACAGAGGGGCAGAAACAGGAGTCTGGAAACAGAGGGGGAGAAACAGGAGTCTGGAAACAGAGGGTGAGAAACAGGAGTCTGGAAACAGAGGGGCGGAAACAGGAGTCTGGAAACAGAGGGGGAGAAACAGGAGTCTGGAAACAGAGGGGCAGAAACAGGAGTCTGGGAACAGAGGGGCAGAAACAGGAGTCTGGAAACAGAGGGGGAGAAACAGGAGTCTGGAAACTCATGGTGAGAAACAGGAGTCTGGAAACAGAGGGGCAGAAACAGGAGTCTGGAAACAGAGGGGGAGAAAAAGGATTCTGGAAACAGAGGGGCAGAAACAGGAGTCTGGAAACAGAGGGGGAGAAACAGGAGTCTGGAAACAGAGGGGCAGAAACAGGAGGCTGGAAACAGAGGGGCTGAAACAGGAGCCTGGAAACAGAGGGTGAGAAACAGGAGTCTGGAAACAGAGGGGGAGAAACAGGAGTCTGGAAACAGAGGGGGAGAAACAGGAGTCTGGAAACAGAGGGTGAGAAACAGGAGTCTGGAAGCAGAGGGGGAGAAACAGGAGTCTGGAAACAGAGGGGGAGAAACAGGAGTCTGGAAACAGAGAATGAGAAACAGGAGTCTGGAAACAGAGGGGCAGAATCAGGAGGCTGGAAACAGAGGGGCAGAAACAGGAGTCTGGAAATAGAAGGTGAGAAACAGGAGTCTGGAAACAGAGAGGCAGAAACAGGAGTCTGGAAACAGAGGGGCAGAAACAGGAGTCTGGAAACAGTGGGGGAGAAACAGGAGTCTGGAAGCAGAGGGTGAGAAAAAGGCGTCTGGAAACGGAGGGGCAGAAACAGGAGTCTGGAAACAGAGGGTGAGAAACAGGAGTCTGGAAGCAGAGGGGGAGAAACAGGAGTCTGGAAACTCAGGGTGAGAAACAGGAGTCTGGAAACAGATGGTGAGAAGCAGGAGTCTTGAAACAGAGGGGCAGAAACAGGAGCCTGGAAACAGAGGGGGAGAATCAGGAGGCTGGAAACAGAGGGGCAGAAACCGGAGGCTGGAAACAGAGGGGGAGAAACAGTAGTCTGGAAACAGAGGGGCAGAAACCGGAGGCTGGAAACAGAGGGGAAGAAACCGTAGTCTGGAAACAGAGGGGCAGAAACAGGAGTCTGGAAACAGAGGGGGAGAAACAGGTGTCTGGAAACACAGGGGGAGAAACAGGAGGCTGGAAACAGAGGGGCAGAAAGAGGAGGCTCGAAACAGAGGGGCTGAAACAGGAGCCTGGAAACAGAGGGTGAGAAACAGGAGTCTGGAAACAGAGGGGGAGAAACAGGAGTCTGGAAACAGAGGGGGAGAAACAGGAGTCTGGAAACAGAGGGTGAGAAACAGGAGTCTGGAAGCAGAGGGGGAGAAACAGGAGTCTGGAAACAGAGGGGGAGAAACAGGAGGCTGGATACAGAGGTGGGGAAACAGGAGTCTGGAAACAGAGGGGGAGAAACAGGAGGCTGGAAACAGAGGGGCAGAAACAGGAGTCTGGAAACAGAGGGGCAGAAACAGGAGCCTGGAAAGAGAGGGGCAGAAACAGGAGTCTGGAAACAGAGGGGGAGAAACAGGAGTCTGGAAACAGAGGGGCACAAACAGGAGTCTGGAAACAGAGGGTGAGAAACAGGAGTCTGGAAACAGAGGGGGAGAAACAGGAGTCTGAAAACAGAGGGGCAGATACAGGAGTCTGGAAACAGAGGGGCAGAAACAGGAGTCTGGAAACAGAGGGGGAGAAAAAGGAGGCTGGATGCAGAGGGGCAGAAACAGGAGGCTGGAAACAGAGGGGGAGAATCAGGAGTCTGGAAACACAGGGTGAGAAACAGGAGTCTGGAACAACTGGTGAGAAACAGGAGTCTGGAAACAGAGGGGCAGACACAGGAGTCTGGAAACAGAGGGGGAGAAACAGGAGTCTGGAAACAAATGGTGAGAAACAGGAGTCTGGAAACAGAGGGGCAGAAACAGGAGTCTGGAAACAGAGGGGGAGAAACAGGAGTCTTGAAACAGAGGGGGAGAAACAGGAGTCTGGAAACAGAGGGGCAGAAACAGGAGTCTGGAAACAGAGGGGGAGAAACAGGAGGCTGGAAACAGAGGGGGAGAAACAGGAGGCTGGAAACAGAGGGGCAGAAACAGGAGTGTGGAAACAGAGGGGGAGAAACAGGAGTCTGGAAACAGAGGGGGAGAAACAGGAGGCTGGAAACAGAGGGTGAGACACAGGACTCTGGAAACAGAGGAGCAGAATCAGGAGGCTGGAAACAGAGGGGCAGAAACAGGAGTCTGGAAACAGAGGGTGAGAAACAGGAGTCTGGAAACAGAGAGGCAGAAACAGGAGTCTGGAAACAGAGGGGCAGAAACAGGAGTCTGGAAACAGAGGGGGAGAAACAGGAGTCTGGAAACACAGGGTGAGAAAAAGGCGTCTGGAAACAGAGGGGCAGAAACAGGAGTCTGGAAACAGAGGGGCAGAAACAGGTGTCTGGAAACAGAGGGGGAGAAACAGGAGTCTGGAAACAGACGGGGAGAAACAGGAGTCAGGAAACCCAGGGGGAGAAACAGGAGGCTGGAAACTGAGGGGCAGAAACAGGAGGCTGGAAACAGAGGGGGAGAAACAGGAGTCTGGAAACAGAAGGGGAGAAACAGGAGGCTGGAAACAGAGGGGCAGAAACAGGAGTCTGGAAACAGAGGGGCAGAAACAGGAGCCTGGAAACAGAGGGGCAGGAACAGGAGTCTGGAAACAGAGGGGGAGAAACAGGAGTCTGGAAACAGAGAGGCAGAAACAGGAGTCTGGAAACAGAGGGGCAGAAACAGGATTCTGGAAACAGAGGGGGAGAAACAGGAGTCTGGAAACAGAGGGTGAGAAACAGGAGTCTGGAAACAGAGGGGCAGAAACAGGAGTCTGGAAACAGAGGGGGAGAAACAGGAGTCTGGAAACAGAGGGGCAGAAACAGGAGTCTGGGAACAGAGGGGGAGAAACAGGAGTCTGGAAACAGAGGGGGAGAAACAGGAGTCTGGAAACAGAGGGGGAGAAAAAGGATTCTGGAAACAGAGGGGCAGAAACAGGAGTCTGGAAACAGAGGGGGAGAAACAGGAGTCTGGAAACAGAGAGGCAGAAACAGGAGTCTGGACACAGAGGGGCAGAAACAGGAGTCTGGAAACAGAGGGGGAGAAACAGGAGTCTGGAAACAGAGGGTGAGAAACAGGAGTCTGGAAACAGAGGGGCGGAAACAGGAGTCTGGAAACAGAGGGGGAGAAACAGGAGTCTGGAAACAGAGGGGCAGAAACAGGAGTCTGGGAACAGAGGGGCAGAAACAGGAGTCTGGAAACAGAGGGGGAGAAACAGGAGTCTGGAAACTCATGGTGAGAAACAGGAGTCTGGAAACAGAGGGGCAGAAACAGGAGTCTGGAAACAGAGGGGGAGAAAAAGGATTCTGGAAACAGAGGGGCAGAAACAGGAGTCTGGAAACAGAGGGGGAGAAACAGGAGTCTGGAAACAGAGGGGGAGAAACAGGAGTCTGGAAACAGAGGGGGAGAAACAGGAGTCTGGAAACAGAGGGGGAGAAACAGGAGTCTGGAAACAAATGGTGAGAAACAGGAGTCTGGAAACAGAGGGGCAGAAACAGGAGTCTGGAAACAGAGGGGGAGAAACAGGAGTCTGGAAACAGAGGGGGAGAAACAGGAATCTGGAAACAGAGGGGCAGAAACAGGAGCCTGGAAACAGAGGGGGAGAATCAGGAGGCTGGAAACAGAGGGGCAGAAACCGGAGGCTGGAAACAGAGGGAGAGAAACAGTAGTCTGGAAACAGAGGGGCAGAAACCGGAGGCTGGAAACAGAGGGGGAGAAACAGTAGTCTGGAAACAAAGGGGCAGAAACAGGAGTCTGGAAACAGAGGGGCAGAAACAGGAGTCTGGAAACAGAGGGGCAGAAACAGGAGTCTGGAAACAGAGGGGGAGAAAAAGGATTCTGGAAACAGAGGGGCAGAAACAGGAGTCTGGAAACAGAGGGGGAGAAACAGGAGTCTGGAAACAGAGGGGGAGAAACAGGAGTCTGGAAACAGAGGGGGAGAAACAGGAGTCTGGAAACAGAGGGGGAGAAACAGGAGTCTGGAAACAAATGGTGAGAAACAGGAGTCTGGAAACAAAGGGGCAGAAACAGGAGTCTGGAAACAGAGGGGGAGAAACAGGAGTCTGGAAACAGAGGGGGAGAAACAGGAATCTGGAAACAGAGGGGCAGAAACAGGAGTCTGGAAACAGAGGGGGAGAATCAGGAGGCTGGAAACAGAGGGGCAGAAACCGGAGGCTGGAAACAGAGGGAGAGAAACAGTAGTCTGGAAACAGAGGGGCAGAAACCGGAGGCTGGAAACAGAGGGGGAGAAACAGTAGTCTGGAAACAGAGGGGGAGAAACAGGAGTCTGGAAACAGAGGGGGAGAAACAGGTGTCTGGAAACAGAGGGGGAGAAACAGGAGACTGGAAACAGAGGGGCAGAAAGAGGAGGCTCGAAACAGAGGGGCTGAAACAGGAGCCTGGAAACAGAGGGTGAGAAACAGGAGTCTGGAAACAGAGGGGGAGAAACAGGAGTCTGGAAACAGAGGGGGAGAAACAGGAGTCTGGAAACAGAGGGTGAGAAACAGGAGTCTGGAAGCAGAGGGGGAGAAACAGGAGTCTGGAAACAGAGGGGGAGAAACAGGAGGCTGGATACAGAGGTGGGGAAACAGGAGTCTGGAAACAGAGGGGGAGAAACAGGAGGCTGGAAGCAGAGGGGCAGAAACAGGAGTCTGGAAACAGAGGGGCAGAAACAGGAGCCTGGAAAGAGAGGGGCAGAAACAGGAGTCTGGAAACAGAGGGGGAGAAACAGGAGTCTGGAAACAGAGGGGCAGAAACAGGAGTCTGGAAACAGAGGGTGAGAAACAGGAGTCTGCAAACAGAGGGGGAGAAACAGGAGTCTGGAAACAGAGGGGCAGAAACAGGAGTCTGGAAACTGAGGGTGAGAAACAGGAGTCTGGAAACAGAGAGGCAGAAACAGGAGTCTGGAAACAGAGGGGGAGAAAAAGGAGGCTGGATGCAGAGGGGCAGAAACAGGAGGCTGGAAACAGAGGGGGAGAATCAGGAGTCTGGAAACACAGGGTGAGAAACAGGAGTCTGGAACAACTGGTGAGAAACAGGAGTCTGGAAACAGAGGGGCAGACACAGGAGTCTGGAAACAGAGGGGGAGAAACAGGAGTCTGGAAACAAATGGTGAGAAACAGGAGTCTGGAAACAGAGGGGCAGAAACAGGAGTCTGGAAACAGAGGGGGAGAAACAGGAGTCTTGAAACAGAGGGGGAGAAACAGGAGTCTGGAAACAGAGGGGCAGAAACAGGAGTCTGGAAACAGAGGGGGAGAAACAGGAGGCTGGAAACAGAGGGGCAGAAACAGGAGGCTGGAAACAGAGGGGCACAAACAGGAGTGTGTAAACAGAGGGTGAGACACAGGACTCTGGAAACAGAGGAGCAGAATCAGGAGGCTGGAAACAGAGGGGCAGAAACAGGAGTCTGGAAACAGAGGGTGAGAAACAGGAGTCTGGAAACAGAGAGGCAGAAACAGGAGTCTGGAAACAGAGGGGCAGAAACAGGAGTCTGGAAACAGAGGGGGAGAAACAGGAGTCTGGAAACACCGGGTGAGAAAAAGGCGTCTGGAAACAGAGGGGCAGAAACAGGAGTCTGGAAACAGAGGGGCAGAAACAGGTGTCTGGAAACAGAGGGTGAGAAACAGGAGTCTGGAAACAGAGGGTGGGAAACAGGAGTCTGGAAACAGAGGGGGAGAAACAGGAGTCTGGAAACAGACGGGGAGAAACAGGAGTCTGGAAACAGAGTGGGAGCAACAGGAGTCTTGAAACAGAGGGGCAGAAACAGGAGTCTGGAAACAGAGGGGGAGAAACAGGCGTCTGGAAACAGACGGGCAGAAACAGGAGGCTGGAAACTGAGGGGCAGAAACAGGAGGCTGGAAACAGAGGGGGAGAAACAGGGGTCTGGAAACAGAAGAGGAGAAACAGGAGGCTGGAAACAGAGGGGCAGAAACTGGAGTCTGGAAACAGAGGGGCAGAAACAGGAGCCTGGAAACAGAGGGGCAGGAACAGGAGTCTGGAAACAGAGGGGGAGAAACAGGAGTCTGGAAACAGAGAGGCAGAAACAGGAGTCTGGAAACAGAGGGGCAGAAACAGGAGTCTGGAAACAGAGGGGGAGAAAAAGGAGGCTGGATGCAGAGGGGCAGAAACAGGAGGCTGGAAACAGAGGGGGAGAATCAGGAGTCTGGAAACACAGGGTGAGAAACAGGAGTCTGGAACAACTGGTGAGAAACAGGAGTCTGGATACAGAGGGGCAGAAACAGGAGTCTGGAAACAGAGGGGGAGAAACAGGAGTCTGGAAACAAATGGTGAGAAACAGGAGTCTGGAAACAGATGGGCAGAAACAGGAGTCTGGAAACAGAGGGGGAGAAACAGGAGTCTTGAAACAGAGGGGAGAAACAGGAGTCTGGAAACAGAGGGGCAGAAACAGGAGTCTGGAAACAGAGGGGGAGAAACAGGAGGCTGGAAACAGAGGGGCAGAAACAGGAGGCTGGAAACAGAGGGGCAGAAACAGGAGTGTGGAAACAGAGGGGGAGAAACAGGAGTCTGGAAACAGAGGGGGAGAAACAGGAGGCTGGAAACAGAGGGTGAGACACAGGACTCTGGAAACAGAGGAGCAGAATCAGGAGGCTGGAAACAGAGGGGCAGAAACAGGAGTCTGGAAACAGAGGGTGAGGAACAGGAGTCTGGAAACAGAGAGGCAGAAACAGGAGTCTGGAAACAGAGGGGCAGAAACAGGAGTCTGGAAACAGAGGGGGAGAAACAGGAGTCTGGAAACACAGGGTGAGAAAAAGGCGTCTGGAAACAGAGGGGCAGAAACAGGAGTCTGGAAACAGAGGGGCAGAAAAAGGTGTCTGGAAACAGAGGGGGAGAAACAGGAGTGTGGAAACAGACGGGGAGAAACAGGAGTCTGGAAACCCAGGGGGAGAAACAGGAGGCTGGAAACTGAGGGGCAGAAACAGGAGGCTGGAAACAGAGGGCGAGAAACAGGAGTCTGGAAACAGAAGGGCTGAATCAGGAGGCTGGAAACAGAGGGGCAGAAACAGGAGTCTGGAAACAGAGGGGCAGAAACAGGAGCCTGGAAACAGAGGGGCAGGAACAGGAGTCTGGAAACAGAGGGGAGAAACAGGAGTCTGGAAACAGAGAGGCAGAAACAGGAGTCTGGAAACAGAGGGCAGAAACAGGATTCTGGAAACAGAGGGGGAGAAACAGGAGTCTGGAAACAGAGGGTGAGAAACAGGAGTCTGGAAACAGAGGGGCAGAAACAGGAGTCTGGAAACAGAGGGGGAGAAACAGGAGTCTGGAAACAGAGGGGCAGAAACAGGAGTCTGGGAACAGAGGGGCAGAAACAGGAGTCTGGAAACAGAGGGGGAGAAACAGGAGTCTGGAAACTCATGGTGAGAAACAGGAGTCTGGATACAGAGGGGCAGAAACAGGAGTCTGGAAACAGAGGGGGAGAAAAAGGATTCTGGAAACAGAGGGGCAGAAACAGGAGTCTGGAAACAGAGGGGGAGAAACAGGAGTCTGGAAACAGAGAGGCAGAAACAGGAGTCTGGATACAGAGGGGCAGAAACAGGAGTCTGGAAACAGAGGGGGAGAAACAGGAGACTGGAAACAGAGGGTGAGAAACAGGAGTCTGGAAACAGAGGGGCGGAAACAGGAGTCTGGAAACAGAGGGGGAGAAACAGGAGTCTGGAAACAGAGGGGCAGAAACAGGAGTCTGGGAACAGAGGGGCAGAAACAGGAGTCTGGAAACAGAGGGGGAGAAACAGGAGTCTGGAAACAGAGGGGGAGAAACAGGAGTCTGGAAACAGAGGGGGAGAAACAGGAGTCTGGAAACAGAGGGGGAGAAACAGGAGTCTGGAAACAGAGGGGGAGAAACAGGAGTCTGGAAACAGAGGGTGAGAAACAGGAGTCTGGAAACAGAGGGGGAGAAACAGGAGTCTGGAAACAGAGGGGGAGAAACAGGAGTCTGGAAACAGAGGGTGAGAAACAGGAGTCTGGAAGCAGAGGGGGAGAAACAGGAGTCTGGAAACAGAGGGGGAGAAACAGGAGGCTGGATACAGAGGTGGGGAAACAGGAGTCTGGAAACAGAGGGGGAGAAACAGGAGGCTGGAAGCAGAGGGGCAGAAACAGGAGTCTGGAAACAGAGGGGCAGAAACAGGAGTCTGGAAACAGAGGGGGAGAAACAGGAGTCTGGAAACAGAGGGGCAGAAACAGGAGTCTGGAAACAGAGGGTGAGAAACAGGAGTCTGCAAACAGAGGGGGAGAAACAGGAGTCTGGAAACAGAGGGGCAGAAACAGGAGTCTGGAAACTGAGGGTGAGAAACAGGAGTCTGGAAACAGAGAGGCAGAAACAGGAGTCTGGAAACAGAGGGGGAGAAAAAGGAGGCTGGATGCAGAGGGGCAGAAACAGGAGGCTGGAAACAGAGGGGGAGAATCAGGAGTCTGGAAACACAGGGTGAGAAACAGGAGTCTGGAACAACTGCTGAGAAACAGGAGTCTGGAAACAGAGGGGCAGACACAGGAGTCTGGAAACAGAGGGGGAGAAACAGGAGTCTGGAAACAAATGGTGAGAAACAGGAGTCTGGAAACAGAGGGGCAGAAACAGGAGTCTGGAAACAGAGGGGGAGAAACAGGAGTCTTGAAACAGAGGGGGAGAAACAGGAGTCTGGAAACAGAGGGGCAGAAACAGGAGTCTGGAAACAGAGGGGGAGAAACAGGAGGCTGGAAACAGAGGGGCAGAAACAGGAGGCTGGAAACAGAGGGGCACAAACAGGAGTGTGTAAACAGAGGGTGAGACACAGGACTCTGGAAACAGAGGAGCAGAATCAGGAGGCTGGAAACAGAGGGGCAGAAACAGGAGTCTGGAAACAGAGGGTGAGAAACAGGAGTCTGGAAACAGAGAGGCAGAAACAGGAGTCTGGAAACAGAGGGGCAGAAACAGGAGTCTGGAAACAGAGGGGGAGAAACAGGAGTCTGGAAACACCGGGTGAGAAAAAGGCGTCTGGAAACAGAGGGGCAGAAACAGGAGTCTGGAAACAGAGGGGCAGAAACAGGTGTCTGGAAACAGAGGGTGAGAAACAGGAGTCTGGAAACAGAGGGTGAGAAACAGGAGTCTGGAAACAGAGGGGGAGAAACAGGAGTCTGGAAACAGACGGGGAGAAACAGGAGTCTGGAAACAGAGTGGGAGCAACAGGAGTCTTGAAACAGAGGGGCAGAAACAGGAGTCTGGAAACAGAGGGGGAGAAACAGGCGTCTGGAAACAGAAGAGGAGAAACAGGAGGCTGGAAACAGAGGGGCAGAAACTGGAGTCTGGAAACAGAGGGGCAGAAACAGGAGCCTGGAAACAGAGGGGCAGGAACAGGAGTCTGGAAACAGAGGGGGAGAAACAGGAGTCTGGAAACAGAGAGGCAGAAACAGGAGTCTGGAAACAGAGGGGCAGAAACAGGAGTCTGGAAACAGAGGGGAGAAAAAGGAGGCTGGATGCAGAGGGGCAGAAACAGGAGGCTGGAAACAGAGGGGCAGAAACAGGAGTCTGGAAACAGAGGGGGAGAAACAGGAGGCTGGAAACAGAGGGGCAGAAACAGGAGGCTGGAAACAGAGGGGCAGAAACAGGAGTGTGGAAACAGAGGGGGAGAAACAGGAGTCTGGAAACAGAGGGGGAGAAACAGGAGGCTGGAAACAGAGGGTGAGACACAGGACTCTGGAAACAGAGGAGCAGAATCAGGAGGCTGGAAACAGAGGGGCAGAAACAGGAGTCTGGAAACAGAGGGTGAGAAACAGGAGTCTGGAAACAGAGAGGCAGAAACAGGAGTCTGGAAACAGAGGGGCAGAAACAGGAGTCTGGAAACAGAGGGGGAGAAACAGGAGTCTGGAAACACAGGGTGAGAAAAAGGCGTCTGGAAACAGAGGGGCAGAAACAGGAGTCTGGAAACAGAGGGGCAGAAACAGGTGTCTGGAAACAGAGGGGGAGAAACAGGAGTCTGGAAACAGAGGGGGAGAAACAGGAGTCTGGAAACCCAGGGGGAGAAACAGGAGGCTGGAAACTGAGGGGCAGAAACAGGAGGCTGGAAACAGAAGGGGAGAAACAGGAGTCTGGAAACAGAAGGGGAGAAACAGGAGGCTGGAAACAGAGGGGCAGAAACAGGAGTCTGGAAACAGAGGGGCAGAAACAGGAGCCTGGAAACAGAGGGGCAGGAACAGGAGTCTGGAAACAGAGGGGGAGAAACAGGAGTCTGGAAACAGAGAGGCAGAAACAGGAGTCTGGAAACAGAGGGGCAGAAACAGGATTCTGGAAACAGAGGGGGAGAAACAGGAGTCTGGAAACAGAGGGTGAGAAACAGGAGTCTGGAAACAGAGGGGCAGAAACAGGAGTCTGGAAACAGAGGGGGAGAAACAGGAGTCTGGAAACAGAGGGGCAGAAACAGGAGTCTGGGAACAGAGGGGCAGAAACAGGAGTCTGGAAACAGAGGGGGAGAAACAGGAGTCTGGAAACTCATGGTGAGAAACAGGAGTCTGGAAACAGAGGGGCAGAAACAGGAGTCTGGAAACAGAGGGGGAGAAAAAGGATTCTGGAAACAGAGGGGCAGAAACAGGAGTCTGGAAACAGAGGGGGAGAAACAGGAGTCTGGAAACAGAGAGGCAGAAACAGGAGTCTGGATACAGAGGGGCAGAAACAGGAGTCTGGAAACAGAGGGGGAGAAACAGGAGTCTGGAAACAGAGGGTGAGAAACAGGAGTCTGGAAACAGAGGGGCGGAAACAGGAGTCTGGAAACAGAGGGGGAGAAACAGGAGTCTGGAAACAGAGGGGCAGAAACAGGAGTCTGGGAACAGAGGGGCAGAAACAGGAGTCTGGAAACAGAGGGGGAGAAACAGGAGTCTGGAAACTCATGGTGAGAAACAGGAGTCTGGAAACAGAGGGGCAGAAACAGGAGTCTGGAAACAGAGGGGAGAAAAAGGATTCTGGAAACAGAGGGGCAGAAACAGGAGTCTGGAAACAGAGGGGGAGAAACAGGAGTCTGGAAACAGAGGGGCAGAAACAGGAGGCTGGAAACAGAGGGGCTGAAACAGGAGCCTGGAAACAGAGGGTGAGAAACAGGAGTCTGGAAACAGAGGGGGAGAAACAGGAGTCTGGAAACAGAGGGGGAGAAACAGGAGTCTGGAAACAGAGGTGAGAAACAGGAGTCTGGAAGCAGAGGGGGAGAAACAGGAGTCTGGAAACAGAGG